>NC_140962.1:117654734-118027234 GCF_056783735.1 Eptatretus burgeri | reverse complement strand
CAAAAATACCTTTGTGGGAGGAGAGGGGAGAAGGGTGGAGTTGGGAGGGGCGAGGGGAAGGGGGTGGGGTACGAGGAGGTGTGAGGAAGGAGGGGAGTGGTGGGAGGAGGAAGGGGTGGGGTGAGAGTCCGGAGGGAAGGGGGAAAGGGTGGGAGAAGGGAGGAGAAGCGGTGGTTGGAGGTACCCAGCGTTGCCAAGCAACTTGTGTGTAATACAGCTCACATGATGACATACTATGTCTTCCTAACAAAAGTCTTGTGTCTTCATCATTTACATTTTTACTATTGTGTGTTCATTATATTAATTTAACAATTTCTGTGCAGTGGGGTAACAGGTCGCATGGTCTCTACTCCAGTGTTGTCTCATGCATTTGTCTGGATGTGGGTACGTCATTGGTATCGCAGATCTCCACAAGTCTTACAACCTACCCTCTCCCGTCCACCACCCCAAAAAGAGTAAGATCCATGAACTCGTGACATTGTCCAATGCCTTCTTGTAGTTCTGGTACACACAAATCCTGAGCTACTCACAACACAAACCCTGAGCCAACAAAATCACACCAACAGCCATGAACTCAATGAGCGACAACTATGCATAAGAACCATAATATCGAAAGCAATTGTTTGGAAGTGGTCATTTAATGGTGGAGTGACTTGCTTGATCTAAATAAATGTGAGAAGAGCCAAAATATGAGTGAATTCACCAAAGCCAGTTGAAAACGAAAGAAAAAACATAATGCGGATTATGGACCTAATTTAATGTAAATGGTTTCATAATACATATCGAATGGAATCGAACTCATATTCTGCCTGAATGCAGACTCAGTCTATTTAACACAACCAAAAAAAATTCAATTGCCTGCTTCGGTAGTCTTAAAGACTTAAGGCCCAGTCACACCTTGACGTTTTAGCCAGCTTATGCCGATTTTTGGAAAATTTGTCTAAAACGCTGGTACACGTCGAATACGTTATGGGTAAGTTTTGATAACATTGAGAGCACGCTGAAAAACACTGCCATACGTCATTGTACGCTGGCTTTAAACGTTGTACTTTTCGGTTGTCCTCAAATTTTCCATGCTTGAAATTTTTCGACGTATGCCAGCGTATGACTCACACGTTCCGCATAACGCTGGCCATAAGTTGTTGGCACGTCACGCAATCGTTGACACATGTCGACACACGTTACTTGTAAGTTACTCATAAGTCGAAACACGTCAAGGTAATGTTTAGTGTACCCAAAAGTTATTTCTAACCTATGAGTAACGTGTTGTACTCACGTTACGCGATCGGTGACACACATCGACACACGTTACTTGTAAGTTACTCATAAGTCGAAACACGTCAAGGTAATGTTTAGTGTACCCAAAAGTTATTTCTAACCTATGAGTAACGTGTTGTACTCACGTTACGCGATCGGTGACACACATCGACACACGTTACTTGTAAGGTGCTCATAAGTCGAAACACATCAAGGTAATGGTTGGCGTCAGTGTTCCAGACTCCCTGGTTTTTTTTTTTTAGGTTTTTTTTTTCTTCCTTCCTTCGGTATGATGGTAATTTTGACACCGATTTCTAGTGCGGTTATAATATAATATAATTAATAGGCTGCCGCTCAACGATTTAAATCATAACCGCACTGTACACTGAACACCGTCATACCGAAGAAAAAAAAAAACCAGGAGTCTGGAACACTGACGCTAACCATTACCTTGACGTGTTTCGACTTATGAGTACCTTACAAGTAACGTGTGTCGATGTGTGTCAACGATCGCATATCGTGCGTACAACTTATTCCCATCGCATGCGGAGCGTGTGTCATACGGCAAGTACGTCGTAAAATTTTCAACATGTTTAAAATTACAAGACGTACTCCATTTAATACGACGTATGATAGCGTACTTTAGCGTTCTATTCACGTATTCCAAACTTAACCATACCGTATTCGACGTGCGCCAGCGTTTTAGATGCATTTTTCAGAGGTCGGCATACGCTGGCAAGATCGCCAAGGTGTGACTGCGATGTTGACACTTCCATTTCTGCGGCGGTTATGATTTGAATCGTTGTGCAGCAGTCTTTTCATAACCTACGCCACGTCATTGTCGGCGATGCGTGCAGCACGCTATGCATAAGTTAGACTATCGTTGGGCATAGGTTGGGAAGGCCAACAACAGGTTCAGCATTCGTTGGTATAAGTTATCTATAACACAACGAAACGTTCTGTGTCCATTACTAATATGTTGTGCATAAGACCAAGTCGTTATGAATATGTCCGAATCTTTAAAAAAAAACATCAAAAGTTCAACGCAAGCCAGCGTTTTACATACATTTTAATACGTTGCCATTGCTGGCTAAAACGTCAAGGTGTGACTGGGCCTTTAGAAATGAGTAAAACCTGAAGAAACAAAGTACGTTTACTTTGCATGTCTTTTATCTGTTGAGGATATGTCAGAATTTTCCTGAAAAACTGCAGGTGTATTTCCTCGACAATCATGGGATTAAGAATCATTGCAAAGCTTGGGTGGAGTCTGTGATACAAAAAAATATCTAGAGAGTTAATTGAACACGTTACCCTGCACAGACTTAAGAAAAAGATCATGGGAAGGGTCTTTTGAACCCTTGTTTTGTGTTTCCGAAAACGATCTGCAGTATATTTCTTACAAACTGCAGTTTTGGCTGAATCTCGATATTCTCCAACGCCAAAGGGCGCGACCGGAAAAGTTGATTGGTCAAGATGGCAAAATATTTTGTCCAAGTACTGCTAAATAAGAGGTTTTTGGAAGTGCCAACCAGGCGATTTGTGTTCTCGTGTTAAAGTATATAACTCAATTGAAATATAATAAAAGTTTAAAGGCTGTAGAAAAAAAAACACCCCAAAACATTAGGGAGTTCATAGAACATGATACCTCGCATGGTGTTTAAGTATATACAGGAGAGCCTTGCTGTTCACAGGGGGTTACGTTGTTGAAAATCCCGGTGAACTGCAAATCTGTAAACTTGAGGGGGTAATGGGGGAAATTAGAGGGTTAGGGACTTCGATTTCAAAAATTGTCCAAACTGTACCCTTAATTAAAATGTTTGTGCATTGTTTTTGTGACATTTATTCTCATGAATAAAAGTTATTAAGAATATAAAATAAAGTATTATTTTCCTGCATTAGTATCATATTGAACTGTATTGTATTGCTCATAATTTTTCTGATAACATGATGTTCCAAATTGTTCTATTTCGGTTTATGTTCATAAAAACTTGCACAGCATTTCAAAATGGCAAAGGGTCTCCAAATGTTTCTTAAAATATGCTGATCGAGGCTCTCTGAGAAATATAGTTCCAAGCATCAATAATATAGCTCGAATATACAATGCTCTGAAGCTTGAATGAGCTGGCAGGATAGCTTAGAGGTATGCACACTCACCTTTGAGCTGTCTAACCTGGGTTTGCATGTCGACACAGCTATAAACTATCACCATTATGCTTCGCCGAGAAATGTTGTGCTGCAGACACTAGTTGTTGGTGGACGTTAAATATCCCACAGTGTCTCACGTGAAGAGTGGGCGAGTTATCGCCAGCACACTGGACAAGTTACAAATTCCTGCCACTGTCAGTCGGACATCAGCCCTGACCAGCCCGTTTGTGAGAAACTTGGGCCAAAAAGTTAGAGCTGTTAAATTAGTAGTAGTAGACATAGTATAGCAGTAGTAGTAAATGTAGCAATGCTATGAAGGCGAGAGTGAGCTATCAACATTCAATGAAGATGACTTTTCAGAAAAGACAAAGACAATAAATGATTGTTGATAGCTGTCAGATTTCTTTGCTAAAACTCAGCCATCCTTTTTCCAGATAATCGCATTGCTATTGGTAAACCTGTTAATGGAGCAAATCCTCCTGGTTAGTGGGGTGGAAGCGAGAGCCAGATGTGATGTGTCACAAGCTTAGGGGCTTTTCACCAGTCCCGTGGTGTCTGATGGACCAGCTCGTTGTGAACTACCCATAAGGCATTGCCAAGTGTTTACGCTTACTTAACGACCTCGGTTGTAAGAATATACCGACGGTGGCTAAGTTAATATGGCTATGTCGACAAGCCTTACTAGTGCATCGTTGTGTGAATCAAAAGAGCAAGGGACAAAAGACTTCTTTTTGCCCTCTTTTTTTTTTTTAGCAAAAGATAGAAATTCATGGGTATTGTGCTCAAAAAATTTTCATCTCAAGCAATAAACATACCAACAACAAAGTTCGTCTGACAATCTCAGCAGGCCAGCAATAATTGAGTGCACAACCAGGAGGCATTTAACTTCTGATTGCATAAAAACACAAGAGTAATCAGATGAGAATCTGAATCCGGCTTAGACAAACACAGCACAAAGCTGTAAGCATTGAGGCAAACAGTCGGGGTATGATGCTAAGCTAATTTACACACATCAGGCACACAGCAAGGCAGCATTCAGTAAGCATGGATTGAATGAATGAACATTTGCATTTCCGGCGCTGAGAGTATAAACGCTTAGCTGCAAGCACGTTTGAAGATTTACTTAGAAACAAAGGTATGAAAGGTATGGGTTTTCTTCATATGGTGCAAAATGTTTCACATCATCCATGTACAGCAGATGCTGGACTTTGTTCACTCCTTTTGCATTTTCACCCCGTGTGCACGATGCGTAAACCGGGACTAAGCAAATGGTTCACTTTGTCTGTCTGTTTGCAGACGCCACTTTGTGATTGAGGAACTACTTCATTTCAAATGAATTTTACACTTTGAACACGACAGATCACGAACCTGCAGTTTAGCAGGACTTTTACTGAATTTGGAAAATTGTACAGAATCTCGTCCCGAGCACGCACGCGTACAGAGGAGTGAGGTGATTCTTTTACTCTGTCTGCTTGTCTGGCAGTTAAACAAAATTGAAAATAATTCCAAATAGGAAAGTTACTGTTTTTAAGGACGTAATAAAGGACACAAACATCAGTCGTGAATAACTAATTTAAACGTGTTAGATAAGGTGGTGTAAAAGTTGCTGCGTCAACAGCTGTAAACTTCTGAAAACTTGTTTTTTGTTTTTTTCTACAGTCTTTAAAACGTTTATGTTATTTAAATTGAATTATATACTTGGATACTGTAGAACACAAATCACCTTGTTGTCACTTCCAAAAACCTCCAGTTTAGCAGTAATTGGACAAAATATTACTTCATTTTACACCATCTCGACCAATGAAATGTGGCGCTCACACTCTCAGCATTGGGGAATATCGAGATTCAGCTAAAATGGCAGCAAAATGGAAATATACATTTTGCTTGGAAAAGCAAAGCAAGTGTTTAAAAGACCCTTCATGTACCCTCCTTCTCAAGACTGCATGGGGTAAGGTGTTCTGTGATCTCTATTTTTTGTTGTTTCCTGCCTCCCGGAGGGAGGGAGCGGGATATTGTAATCGTCCGGTTTGTTTGTTTGTTTGTTTGTCTGTCTGTCTGTTAGCAACTTTACGGCAAAATGGCTTTAGCAAACACTATCAAATTTAATCCACAGGTGGGCAATGAACCTCAGACAACCCCATTAACTTTTGGGTCCAATTGGATCAAAGGTCAAGGTCAAGGTCAGGAAAAGATCAAAATCATTTTTCGCTCATAACTTCATCAAAAATTATCTGATTTACTTCAAACTAAGCTTATCGTGAACCTTATTCTATTTGTCACTTATAATCCTACCCATTCCTATAGCGAAAAATGCATATTTGTGAAGATCGGTAGGGTCCGAAATTTTGGGGGGTCATGGCCATGCTCATGGGTCAAAATTACAAATTTTCCATTAAAACTAAAACATGGTTACGAAAATACAACTTTACGGGAAAACGGCTGGCTCAAACACTGTCAAATTGTATCCACAGGTGGGTAATGAACCTCGGACGACCCCATTAACTTTTGGGTCCAGTTGGATCAAAGGTCAAGGTCAAGGTCACGAAAAGATCAAAATCATTTTTCGCTCATAACTTCGTCAAAAATTATCTGATTTACTTCAAACTAAGCTTACAGTAAACCTTATTCTATTTGTCACTTATAATCCTACCCATTCCTATAGCGAAAAATGCATATTTGTGAAGATCGTTAGGGTCCGAAATTTTGTGGGGTCATGGTCATGGGTCAAAATTACAAATTTTCCATTAAAACGAAAACATGGTTACGAAAATACAACTTTACGGGGAAACGGCTGGCTCAAACACTGTCAAATTGTATCCACAGATGGGTAATGAACCTCGGACGACCCCATTAACTTTTGGGTCCAATTAGGTCAAAGGTCAAGGTCAGGAAAAGGTCAAAATCGTTTTTCGCTCATAACTTCGTCAAAAATGGTTTAATTGACTTCAAACTAAGACTTAAATATTCCTTATAATAAACATTCAGGTTTAGGATGTATCAAATTTAAATTTGATCCCCAAAATAACTTTATGCCTTAAATGGGCGGGATTTGTTGTGCCTGGCACCACTTGTTGTTGCTGTTGAAGGTTAAATTCTGTCCAATTCCTTGGTTAGAGAAAAAGCGAGAGAGAGAGCGAGAGAGCGAGAGAGCGAGAGAGCGAGAGAGCGAGAGAGCGAGAGAGCGAGAGAGCGAGAGAGCGAGAGAGCGAGAGAGAGAGAGAGAGAGAGAGAGAGAGAGAGAAAGAGAGAGAGAGAGAGAGAAAGAGAGAGAGAGAGAGAGAGAGAGAGAGAGAGAGAGAGAGAGAGAGAGAGAGAGAGAAACAAAAAAAAAATTAAACCACTCATAGAGTGACAATTTGGCAAAACAGCACAAAGTAGAATGGCACTCGGTAGAGCGCATACCTCTGCTAGGTGGAACAGTTTACGTTTTGTATCCCTCTGATGGGCTGGATCCGAAACAAAATGCATTCTGCTTGTTCTTGTCACCAATTCAACTCATCCACCTTGTTGTTGTCATAACTCGTCCAAAACCTTTTGAGATATAGTGATGTATTTAGTTTTTGGCCCTATCTGTCAATTTTAGAAATTAGGCCTGTGTTGACCTTTTGACCTTAAAAATTAATTGGTAGTTGAATTTAGCGACCTGACATGAAAATAATATTCAAATTTCAAGTCAATCAGATGAAATTTGAAGTTTAGAAAATTTGGCCCAAATTGGCCTTTTGACATATTTTGACCTTTTGGCCTCTGTTTACTTCAAAATTAATGGGTGCTTGATTTCAGCAAACTGACATGAAAATGCTCTTCAAATTCCAAGTTAATTGGATTAAAATTGAGGATTTTAGAAATTTGGCATATGTTGACCTTTCGGTCAATGTTTACCTAAAAATTAATAGGTGGTTAAATTTGGTGACCAGATGTGCAAATGCTCTTGAAAATTAAGTCAATCAGATGAAAATTGAGGATTTTAGAAATCCGGCCTATGTTGACCTTTTAGTCGAGGTTGACCTCAAAATTAATGTGTTTGAGTTCAGCAACCACACCTGCAAATGGTCATCAAATTTCTAGTCAATCGGATGAAAATTGAGGATTTTAGAAAATTTGGCCAAATTTGGCCTTTTGGTCAATGTTGATCTCAAAATGAATAGGTGATTGAATTCATTGACATGATGTGCAAATGGTCTTCAAATTTTAAGTCAATCAGATGAAAATTGACAATTTTTGAAACAATTAAAAAATTTGGCCAATTTTGGGTTGACCTAATGGCCTATGTTGACCTTTTGACCTATGGAAACCTCAAAAGTAATATATGGTTGAATTCACTGACCGGAAATGCAAATCCTGTTCAAATTACAAGTCTATCGGATGAAATTTCAGGATTAAATTTTTTTTGGCTCAAATTGGCCTATTGGTCGATGTAGACCTTTTTGGTCGACCAACTTTTATGAAACTTCAATGTATGACCGTCGCAGGATCGGTGACATTAATATATGAAAATTTCATTGGGATCGGTTGAGTGGTTTGGGCTATTTTTTTTGTATCCATTGTCGAGGCTCATACGAGAGTGAACACAATGCACAACAAGCGGGGCAGGAGACAAGAGAGAGCCGAGAGAGGGAAAGTCAAAACAGTTGGGAACAGAGACATTATGAGATTTGTGGAAGGGAGAGGGATGGGGTGGGGATCACGGGGTAAACAAGATGGACACTATCGGTACTTTCAGGAAGGAAAGCAGGGAGTTTGAAAGAGGTGGGTTTTGGGTGGATTAACGGGGATAGAAAAGATTGTGGTTTTGGATGGGGAAAGATAAGAGGTGGTGGTGAACAGCTGTTTTGAAGTCCTGGAGGGAAGAATGGGATTGAACAGAGTGAGGAAGTTGACTCCAAAAGCGGGGAAAAAAAGAGGAATGAAAGAGTGAAGGTGAGCAGTGATTCGTGATTTTGGTAGTTTTACCAGAAGAGGGTTGCTGGTGGACCTTGAGCGTCCTGCGGAATTATGGGGAGGGGGGGAGGGACATATCGCAGACAGAGCAGGGGGGCGAGACTGGAGAGGAGATGATAGAAGACAGAAAGACCACCGACCTGCCTGTGTTGAGAGAGTGAGAGGCCCAAAGACTCAGTCTCACCACGGGAGGTACCAACGATCCGAAATGCCTTGGTTTCCACAGCGTGAAGCCGGGAAAGGTGAGAGGCGGGAGCACGAGCCTAGAGGCGTGATCAGTACTCCATCAGTCTCCAAACAAAAGCTTTGTATGTGGTCAGGAGCTCAGGTGGGCCGAGCAAGAACTTTGCATGACAGAGGATTCCCAGTCGGCAACTGTCGTTGGAGGCCAGGTTGGAAATGTGGCTTTCCCAGGAAATACCGTGGTGAGGCCCAGAAGCTTGAATGAAAGGACTTCTTCCAGCAGATTGTTGAGAAAGTAGATGGGGTTTTTTTTTTTTCCAAACATTCCTTTCAGAGAGACATTGTGAGTGTGTGAGATTTGTCAGGATTGAAAGACATGTTCCACATGTTGGCCCAGTTTGTGATGTTACCAAGATCTGCAGAGAGCGAACAAGCTGCTGCTTGCTGGTCTGAGGGATGACAGATGGTATGGCAGAGTCGGAGAGTTGGAGAGAAAGTCGGAGAGATCATTTATGAAAAGCAGAAAAAGAACAGGGTCCAGAATGCTGCCTTGAGGAACTGCAGCTTGGACAGGAAGATGGGATGGAATGACTCCTATTTGGGCCAGACATTGGCTGCGACAGGAGAGAAAGTCTGCGATCCATGAGTGGAGGTGGCAGGGATACCATAGGAAGAGAGTTTGGTGAGCAGAGCAGGGTGCCAGACAGTGTCAAAAGTGCATGATGTGCCTTGGGATGTGGCTATGATTTAATGTCTGACATTGAGGACCTCCATCCATTGTTGGAAGAGCAGAAGCAGCATATCCAGGGTAGAGTGACCTGGTCAGAAACCAAATTGATAATCAGGAATCAAGCCCCCATCTACTTTCTCAACAATCTGCTGATCAGGAATTGGAGAAGAGGAAGCATTTAATGTCTGAAGCGATGATGGGCTCTATAATCTTGCTGATGATTGGGAGAAGGCTGATTGGTCTGTTGTTGCAGGGATTTGTTTTTGCACCTTTTTATGCAGGGCGGTAATGTTTCCTGATTTCCAAGCAGATGGCAGATGACCTTGAGCAAATGAGAGGGTGATAGAACAGAGAGAGAGGGTGAGCAAGAGCAGAGGAGCAGGTTTTTAGGACATGTGGGCTGATGCCATCTGGACCAGTTGCAGAAAGAATCTGAGTCGAGGTTTGACAGTAAGCTCTCCACCTTGTCAGAAGAAAAGAACACAGAGTCCAGGGACAGTTGGGTGTTACTGGGTAATCACAAGATTTCGATGCAAAACACCGAGTTTAGGCATTCAGCCTTTTCATGTGTGGAATCAGCAGTGCGGCCATTTTAGGTAAGGGAGGGGATGGAGGGGGAACATACACCAGAAACAGATTTGATTTGACACCACCAGGATTTGGAGGAGGGAGAGATGTTTGAGAGTTCAGAACTGAGATTAGTAAGATGTTGTTTTCTGGCTCTCCTGAGGGGAGATACACACTTGTTCCAAGCTTTATGGAATGAACTGAGATTACCCTCAGTTGGGTTTGCTTTCTATGAGGCAAAGGCAAGTTGTTTCAGGCCAACTGCCTCGTCACAAGCTTCAGTGAACCAAGGGCGGGAGGAAGGGTAGGACAACTGAAGACCAGAGAGGATAAATTTGTGCATGAGGGAGAGCAAGTTTCTTTGAAAGAATTCCCAGGATGAGTTGATGTTGGAGAAAGTAGCGATGGGAGACCAGTGCAGAAGTTTGACAGCTGCTTGGAGACCCTGCCAGTTGGCTTGAGTGAAATGACAGACTCGACAGTACTGAGGTGGTTCTCTGATGACAGCCAGAGAGATGTCCACTTTGACAAGCACGTGGTCAGAAGAACCAATTGGAGCGGAGGAAGAACAGCAGATATTTTCAGGGAAATTTGTCAAAATCAGATCCAGAGTAGACAGTGCACCGTTGGTTGAGATCCGGTTTGGGAAGTTGACCGGTTGAGTCAGTCCCAATGAATCGCAGAAGTCTTTTGCTCAAGTGCCATGACAGATGACAGAGTTACCCACACCCAGCCAACTGGCATGATGACAATTGCAGTGAGCCTGGTGTTGGCTCAGTGGTTAGGGTGGCGGCTTGGGATCCTAGGGTCCTGAGTTCAAGCCCCGTCAGCCGCTGAATTAATACACCAGGGGGTTGACTCAGCCTTTCATCCTTCCGAGGTCGGCGAAATGAGTACCAGTTCCAGTGTGTGTACTGGTAGAGGGGCACTGCATCAGCGACACAGTCACGCTTCAAGAAATGATAGCTACCCCGGCAGCTAAGCTGCCATACGACCACCACCACAATTGCAGTTACCACGTATGAGGAAGAGAGAGTTCGGATGAGAATATAGAAGTTGGTCCATGTTTTCGGAAAGTGAGGTGTAAATAGAGTCATCACTGTTTGGTGGACGGTATCATGCACATATAAACATGAGGTGGGAGTGGAGGGGAAGCCGTAGCCAGAGGTATTCCAGGGGGTGTGGGGGAGTGAGAGCAGTGCATGGCGAGTGAGGAATAGAGTCTTTGATGAAGAGAACAACTCCTCCACCAGGACGAGGCTCAGGTCTGTCATACCAGAGGAGGGAGTAACCAGGGAGAGATACTAGGGAGTCAGAGACATCTTGAGGGAGGAAAGTTTCTGTTCGGCATATTATGTCTGGTTTGTGAGTAGCAACCTGTATGGAAAGATCTGCAGGTTTGTGCGAAGGCCCCAGATATTTGAGGTCCACACTGTTAATGAAGAGGGAGGGGAGGAGGCTTTGGGTGCAGGAGATGGGAGGGAAGGGGGAGGGTAGGACAAGGGAGGAGGGGGGGAGGTAAGGAGAGTTGTTGAAAGAGTGTGGGGATTGCAGAATAGCTAGGGGGAGGGGGTGGCGGATGAGGAGGAGTAAAGGCTCTGTGGTGCTGGGTTGAGGTACAGTGGGGAGTAATAACAGAGGGGGAGGAAGGCAGTTGAGGATTTGAGGAGGTGGAGGGATGAGATGGAGGAGATAGGGCAGGGGAAGGAGGCAGCTTGGTGGATGAGGGGGGGGGGCAACTTTGAGAAGGGTGAGTGAGGGGGGTGAATGTTGGGAGACGGGTGAATGAGGAGAGTTGAGGGAGAAAGGTGAGGGGGAGTTTTTGAGAAAGTTGAGAGGGAAGCTTGGAGGGGGGAGAGTGTGATGGTTGCTTTGAGAGGGAGGGGTGAGAGGACTGAATTGGAACTGAAGTTGGGAAAAAAGGAGAATGGTTAATGGAAAACGAACAAGCATAGCAAACTTGGGTTTTAAAAGTTTTTTTCGTTCAGAAATGTGATTAAAGACATAACTTGAGGGATGCACTGATATGAAGGTAAATTTAGAGGATGGATTGAAGAAACGTTGTAACAGATGGACTTTTTCGACAAGGTATGAAGGAAAAAAATCGAATTGAGAGCTGTCTGTTGAAATAGTAAGAGTCGTGAATTATGATGCAGTAATGAGAACCACACGTGTGAAAGAGGAAAATGAAGCATCATATCAGAGATGGTTATTATTCGTACTATTTTTATTTTTTGACAGTTTTCATCAGATTAGGTGAAGGAAAGGTTGAAGAAAAAAATCTTGAAGTGAATGGTGAATTTGGATAAGGAAACGTAGAGGGTGGAAACAGATCACGTGGTTATGGGAGACAGGTAAAGACCTAAAGACCTAAAAGCTTAGGTAAAAAGGTCAACATAGTCAAAAGTGAGGTGTATGGCGAATTTGGAACGGTAAATGTGGAGTAAAGCTGATGGATCGATGAAAAGTATCAGGAAGAGAGTAGACATGTGGTTACAGGAGGTGGATAGTGAGGAAGGATACAAGGAAAATTATTTTTTTTGATGGAATTTTGAAGATGAGGTAAGATTTTTGGAATTGGAGGTTGTAGGAAGAAATCGTGAAGGTAATAATGAGAGTGGGTCAACTCAAATGGAAGAAAGATGGTGTGCTGGCAGAGGAAGAAGAAGCAGAAGGATCAGGACTCGTTGGTATGGATGGAGAAGGGTTTGTTGTTGTATTTTTTGTTGGTTTTTTTTGTTATTTAAGACAAGCAGCAGAGTGTTTATTTGGGAGGGAATAGATGGGGGGCGTTGGGAAAATGGGGAAAAATAGGAATTGAAGGTAATAGGGAGAGAATGCAAATAAAAACGATTTTACACCAAGAGGAGAAGGATGGGTAGGCCTCAAGGAACCCGGTAAGACAAGGTCAACGAAAACCCATAAAACAGCACGATTTTTGAAACAAAACCGAACTAGGAACACACATTTAGCATGTAGGTCAGGAAATAAACAGTTAAAATGGAACAAATAACGACCGGAAAACTTAACTTTGAGAAAGTCATCAGAGAACCCTAAGAGAACCTGCCGTCTCTCCAAACCCAGAAACAGAAGTCCGAAATGGTCTTCAAATTTGGTCTTTCAAGTCAATTTCAAATATGCAGACGGTCTTTAAATTTCAAGTCAATTGGATGAAAATTGACAATTTTAGAAACAATTAAAAATTTGGCTTATTTTGGGTTGACTTTATGGCCTATGTTGACCTTTTGACCTCAGCTAGCCTCAAAGCTAATAGGTGGTTGAATTCACTGACCTGATATGCAAATCCTGTTCAAATTTCAAGTCAATCGGATGAAATTTGAGGATTTTAGAAAATTTGGTTCAAATTGGCCTATTGGCCGACGTAGACCTTTTCGGTTGACCGAATTTTACGAACCTTCAATGCGGGACCGTCGCAGCATCAGACACATTAATCTCTGAAAATTTTAGAACGATCAATTGAGCGGTTTGGGATGGAGGCGAGTGGACAGAAACAAACAAACCCACAAACAGAGGCGAACATGCTTGTCAAAAAATATTTTTTTTGCCAAGTAACAAACAAACAAACACACAAATGGAGGCGATTAACATACTCCTCAAAATAAAAAAAATTCCAAGTAAAAAGGTAACGGATTAAGTTTATGGCATTCTAGTAAAGTGAGTTTCTTTCACAGCAGCACAAAAGAGACTGAAATATCTCCTGAATGAAATAGCTTCTGAGTGTGAAGAATGGAGTGAGGATTTGGAAATCCTCTTTCACGGTTTGTACTAAGTATAGATGAGCACATGTTAAGAATCAGTAAAGACCTTTGGGTATCTGAGTCCCATGGGAACTCATGACCTTACTAACTCTTGAGGTACAACGGGCTCTTCAGCACAAGTTACACACAAATGAAGCTTCGGGATCAGAAATCATTCTCTAGCAACAACCGCTCACCATGAACATCACGCTTGTCACCACGAACAGTGCAAAATTCCAGCATGCATCCATCCACTCTGATGCTGATATTCCCACAATGCTGCTCTACCAGCATTCTTGTACTTTACTCACATCCTCATTCACTTGCTTCAGTGGTGGACTGGTGGAAACATACTTAGGTGCTTCATTGGTAGACCGGTGGATATATATTCAGGTGCTTCAGTGATGGACTGGTGGATACATACTCAGATGCTTCAGTGGTAGACTGGTGGATACATACTCAGGTGCTTCATTGGTGTTCTGGTGGATACATACTCAGGTGCTTCATTGGTGTTCTGGTGGATACATACTCAGATGCTTCAGTGGTAGACTGGTGGATACATACTCAGGTGCTTCATTGGTGGACACATACTCAGGTGCTTCAGTGATGGACAAGGAGACTTGAGGATCACCCCCTCTTTCACACTTCCAGTCACCCTCAGGTGTCTCTAAACGGTCTCACAGACACCCACAACATTTATTTAGTGATGGGGTTTTTTGTTTCCAATGTCGAGACTCGTGCAAGTGCAGGAAGGTAAAAATACTGAAGGAAGAAAGGCAACATCCACACCATGGGACAACAGGTGAATGCCAAGCACATTGAGGATGAATAGGCCTGGTCTTGGGAGTAAAGTGATATTATCATACCAATCATGGGATGCAGTTTTTGGGTCGTCTCAATCGACTGAGTTTTGGTATTTCCTAATAATTCGGTGTTTGAATGAGGTTCAAATTTCAACCCCATTGGGAAGGTAATGACAAACCACCGAGGGCATCCTTGTCATGAGAGTGCTTCAGTAGCGCCTAATCTCCTGTCAAGGACAATATACATTGGATAGATGGATGGATGGATGGATGGATCATGGTTTGCATCACTGTGAATAATGAATGGAGCATTTTGTATACCACGAAATTTGATAGCAATCAAATCTCAGAACCATCTTGCCCTTCTTATCCCTTCCCACCTTCATGGGCAAATTACAGTAATAGTCTGCAATACAACAAAACTTTCAATGGTTCTTTAGGGTCTTTTCGACCTGAAGTCACAATTATCTCAATTGGGTGCATCAGGTGGATTGTCAGTCATGGTATGTATCAATCATACAAAAAATGTCATCATGCATTCAAGTTACTTTTCAACCCCATCCCAGCTGAAAGTGTCATTCACACCTCCCTGAGCACACTACTTTCGAGTCAGATCTGCTAACATGCAAGTCTATTCAGGAATTCATGAACTGTCTAGCACCGGTGAGGAGATCCACAGGAAGCCCTTCACTATCCATATTGATTTGTCTAAACGTGCATGTATTTACGGCGGGTGGGTGGGGGGAATCAACTTCTTGAAGAGTGCTCAGTCTGAATTAGCGAGCAAATCGAAAGAACAAGTTTCTATCGAAATATAACAAACGTGTTATGGAATACCGTAGATTTTACAAACCTTCATAAGATGAGGAAATACAAGGGATCTTGAGTGCAGGAGGCCATTTGACTCATCAACCCTGTGCCACATCCACACCCCAGCACTCACACATTATGATAATAAACTGCTATCCTCCATCGGGAAATTTGGGCAAGTGCACTGGTGCACATTGACCTGCTGTTTTTGAAAGATATACCTGGTAGGTTTTTTTTTTTACGTCCTAGAACCTAAATACAGACAGGACAGCTGGCTTTACATCCCAATCTGGAAAATGACTGACACCGCTCTTTGCTCTTGCTTTGAAAACTGCAGTTTGTAGTGAGATCTGAGCCAGTTGTGAATCGACCTCTGATTAAACAGCCCAATGGCGATCACATGATCAACGACACAATCTTCATCCAAAATAATACTACAAGCAGCATCTTAAGTGAGAAGCTTGGTCATCACGAAAGGCATCTCAAAACACAACTACGATACTGTACTTCAAGAGATAATGACACCCCAACCCAATCCCTCCTCCACTGTTGACCTTGGTTTTATGCTCAACTACTTCTAATAGACTGATCATGTGATCAGTCATGATAATGTCAGTGGTATATATATATATATATATATATATATATATATATATATATATATATATATATATATATATATATATATATATATATATATATATATATATATATATATATATATATATATATATATATATATATATATATCTTTGCTATTAGTTTTACACAATGAATGCAGAGGACATGGGTATGCTTAGTGTTCACTTAATGGTTAGGGTGGTGGGCTTGGGATCCTAGGATCCTGAGTTCAAATCCTGCTTGGTCGTTGAATTAATACCAGGTGGGGTTGACTCAGCTTGTCATCATTCTGAGGTTGTCAAAATGAGTAGCAGCTTGCTGGGATGATTGAGCCATTCAAGTATCCTGTGTTTGAGTGGCGATCCATCCAGGATCGTGCCGAATAGCCCAGGAGACTGCTTTGGCAACACCGACTCTGTACAGAGTGTGGTTCCACTGGATGTAAGGATGGACAATGGTGGGAAAATGAGAATGTATAACAAAAGACAGGCAGAGGATTCATTTGCTGAGACAACCAAGAGATGCTATGACTTTTACACCCTTAAAAAGTTTCCTTTGGATCTGGAGGAGGGATAAAAAGAGTCAGTGATAGCGGTGCCATGAATGTGAACTCATGGATAAAGTATAAATTTTATGCACTTATTAAAAGTTGACAGCTAAGCAATTGAGATGGATGCAACATTTGAGATAATGAAAGACATGAAGAGTTCACCTGGACAAGAATCTTGAGTTTTGAGAAATGAATAGCTCAGTAAGAGTTTATGCAAAGTGTGTGACAGAGTGATTCTAAAAAACTTCAGCCAGAATCTGATGCATTGGGAAATAGATCAAGGCTTTGAGGATTTTTTGAAAAGAAAAGGAATGATGAAAACATCTCCGCATTTTCATGGAGCGAGTTTTGTTAAACAGGTGAAAGACCACATTTAAAAACCATATTCTATTCCAGATCTGCATTGACACGGTGGTGTCGATGTTTGAACTTTCAGATGGACGAGGAACAATGGCAAACAAAGTGAAATCATCAGCAAATTAAAATAGATGGTTAACAAGTTTTACAAAGTGATCAATGTAAATGAGGAATTGCAAATTACCTGTTACATTAGCCTGAGGAAAATCAACAGAAACAGGAGGTGATCAAGAAAAGTGACCCTCATTAGTTGTCACGGTGAGAAAAGAAAATTGAGTTAGATGCACAGTTTGAGTGTTTATTCCTTTACATGTGGCTCCAAATCCGAACCCCATTTGTTGTGTTGACTTATCTATCACCTGCTATGACAATTGTCCAGCATGTCTTATATTTTAAATTCCCTTCATGAGCCTTGCCAATGTATCTATACACAGTATATAAAAACGAAAAGCACGGTGAGGCGGTGAAGCAGTGAGCGAGTACTTGAGTGGGTGAGGAGTTGAACCCGTGAAGTCGTAAAGACGAAATGCAGATGAATCATGCCCTGTTTGAACGTTAATTCCCCAAGAACTTTAAGACCCCAAAGGACCCAAAATAACCAGATAACCCCGAAGAACCAAAATACCAAGAAGACCAAAAAGTCCCTGAGAACTAAAAGACCCTGAAGATCCCGCAGACCTAAAAGATCCCGAAGACCCAAAAGACCCTGAAGATCCAAAAGTCCCAAAGGATACAAATGACCCCGAAGACCAAAAAGACCAAGAAGTCCAAAAAGTCCCTGAGGACCCAAAATGCAAAAGACCCTGAGGACCAAATATCCCTGAAAACCCAAAAGACCCTGAAGAACTAAAAGTCACCAAGGACCCAAAAGACCCTGAAAACCAAGGACCCAAAAGACCACAGAAAGAATGAATCCCATAACCCTAACTCATTCTAAAATTAGGAATTCTACAACAATTGTAGGAAATTATAATGAAAGCTTTCTTCCTTGTGTTAAAATTGTCCTGTTGGTCACGGTTGGCTTTATCAGAGTAAACTCAGGTTAAACCCTCTCATTGTTAGATCATGTAAGATGGTTGCTATAGTTACACTGATTTTAAAATTTCAATGGGAAAACAAAGATTATTTTGAGTGGAAATTATTGTGACAAGAATGTAAGACCCGTCACTTCACGAACGGGAATCCCAATCGTTGTGTAATTGCCAAAAAACAACGGTTGTTGTGAATGGGAAAATAAAACAAGGTGATGTATGGATACCGGCCGAGCAATACACTCAGGGAGTGAGATTGTGGAGAGTGTTCATGGGATATTTATCACAGCCATTTTAGATGCTGAATTCCGAACAATATACAACAACACACTAATTATGAATAAAATGGAATATTGAATATTGAATATAGCAAGCATTTTCTGAATCTAATCGACATGAGAGATGGAATTGAATGAGGCTCAGCATTATTGCAAGTGAAGAAGAAGATGGAGGTAGAGATTTTGTTTTCATGTAAATTAACCATATAGCTTACTGCTGCATGCATGTATGTGCGGCACGTTATATGCTGCGTGTATGTGCGTGCTGCACTGTCGATTTTGTATTGTTGTATCCGTCATAGGACAATTGTTGATGGAGGGACACAGGCACGCATGCAGGCACACACTCAGGCATGCCCGAGATACTTTTATATTATAGCCTCGCAAATACAACCTGTCGCTTCGCTGATTGGAATATTGATAGTTAGGGGGGAGGGCATGGGGAAAGAGGTAGATGGGGGAAAGGGCAGGAGGTAGAGGGGGGGAGGGGAATGATAGAAGAGGGTGACACAGGAGGGGGTTACAATGGATGGAAGGAAGGGAGGGAGAAGGAGGGAGGGAGAGAGGATGGAGGAGAGGTGGAGAGGAAGAGGGCTTGGTGAGAGAGAATGAGAGAGAGAGAGAGAGAGAGAGAGAGAGAGAGAGAGAGAGAGAGAGAGAGAGAGAGAGAGAGAGAGAGAGAGAGAGAGAGAGAGAGAGAGAGAGAGAGAGAGATATGGATGGATGGATGGGTGGGTGGAGAGAGTGGAGGGGAGAGTGAGAATGGGAGGAGAGGAGCGGTGGAATTACAGCATATTTGACATCCAGTTTAGCCCCCTGCCTATGGAACACCAGGATGACAGTTTATAGCTGGGTCAGGATTCAAACCCAGGCGAGACAGATTAGAGTGAGCATGCATACCTCTCGGCTCACCTGCCATGATGTCAATGTTTCTTTTTTTCTTTTTCATTAAATGCGGGGCCATCACGGGCGAGTGTCCCCTGAACTTTGTTTCGTGTTAGTGTGAAAATTGCAGAGCACTCGCCAAGTAGCTTTCACACTCCAACCAAACGGTTGATAAGGAACGGCTCACTGGCAAGCAATTAGCAATCACCGAACCATCATATTAACATACACCTCCTCGAGATGCCCAAAATATCAAATATGTCCGAATTGTACAAATTAACACTTTTTGTATTTTTAGCAGTCGGAACTGCTGCTAAGTTCAATTCTGCAGCATATATTTTGTCATTCAGCAACGTTTACGAGATTCTCAAGGTTATCGCATGTGCAGAAATGAAATAAAGCCATGAACGCTGGTGTCTCCAGGTGTTTGTAAGCAATGCAATGTACCCAGCGATTCGTAGGTATGATGATCAGGCATTCAATAATATGAGTGAGGAAAGTGGAAAAAAAAAATCTTTCTTCTTGAGAAATTGTTGCGCACTGTTCCTGAGCAGGCCCAAAAATGTGGCAGCTTCAGACCCCAGTGAGGTAAACTCAGGATGCGCCACCAGACCCCATCATGAGCGAGGTGACCGAGGATGAACCTGATAAAGGATATAATTAAATAAGGCTGTTAATTATCTTCAAAAGGGGTTTTTCATTTCACCTAAACACTCAATTTTCACTCCTGCACTTCCATGGAGTTTTCTTAGTATGCATGCAAAGTTTCAGGGTGCAAGGTTTTATGGTTTTGGAGTTATGGAGGAGACACACTGACACACATGAGCACGCACACATGCACACATGCACACACGCACACACGCACACACGCACACACGCACACACGCACACACGCACACACGCACACACGCACACACACACACACACACACACACACACACACACACACACACACACACACACACACACACACACATTGCATTTTAGTAATACACTAGATGACCCATGAACCCATTGGTTTCCATTTGTGACAGCAGTTGATAAAAAACATAATTTCAAGAATATATATATATATATATATATATATATATATATATATATATATATATATATATATATATATATATATATATATATATATATATATATATATATATATATATATATATATATATATATATATATATATATATCTCCAGCAAACTATACTGCTGAGGTTGTTTGCATTGATTAAATTCTCCCGAAGAGTACTTGACTGAATCGGGAATTAATTTTTTAATAATTTTTTTTCAGTGCCCGATTTGAACGAAACTTGATATTTCATGTCAATATGAAAAACAAAAACGGAGAAAAGAAAGTCAAATAAATTATTGTGCGTCATCTTCTAAACACAATTTTATTTATCAATGAACACGGAAGTATTAGATCAAAATAGCGATGTTTATTTTTTGCTTAAAAATAAATCGTTCTTTGTCTATACTAAATGCTTGAGATTTTTTAATAAATCATTTCAAGAAAAAAAAAAAAGATAGCTCCAGCGAACTACACCACTGAGGTTGTTTGCATTGATCAAATACTCCCGAAGAGTACTTGACTGAATCAGGAATTGATTTTTTAAGAATTTTTTTTCGTTGCCTGATTTGAACAAAACTTGATACTGCACACCGCAGGCGAATGCTAAGGTGGGCGGAAAATTTTTGCACTATCGTGTATCGTTTTGGCTGCATTTACGGAACATACATACAAAGAAGTCGAGAGTTTTAGTAATGTATAGATAGATGTAATATATTATAATTAAAAAAACATAATATATATGCATAAAAAGGCACATAGAGAAAGATAAAAATCAAAAGGTGGGAAGGCAAGACTGTGTTGGGGATGCTTTGGAACTATCCAACGCTTTTCCAGTCTTCAAGGTCTGGTGGAGTGGAGTTTCTTTGGTGCATTTTGCACTAAACATTGAATTTCAAGTGAGAATGAATTATTGTTTCCACATTTCCAACACTGGTTTCAATCACTCTGCCACTTCACACATCATAACATGGAAACTTTTCAAAATTATTTCTTCAACACATTTAATGTTTCCTAAAATGACAGCATTTAGTTTGCATATGAAGGTGCAAGCATTTACTTGCATGGACTTCTACAGGCGGGCACTCAGCAGCAGTACATCAACCACTGGGTACTCCGGTAGGAGTGTGCACTCGGGAGAAGTGCACACCGTGGATGCAATGACCTCGAACTAAGGCACAGGCCCAGAGTATGTCACAACCCAAATGAAACTCACGATCAGAAATTGCATTTCTAGCAGCTGTTGCTCATGATAATTTCCACATCCGCCACCATGACTGATGCAACATTCCATCATCTGTCTATCCACTCTGACCATTCTCTCCAAAATGCACTCTACTCACATCTGCACTCCAGTACCTTGGTGACAGACTCGAGCCCTTGAGGATCGCTATTGTATTTCATACCTCACACCATACTAACATGCCTCTAACCACTATCCACAAGATTTATTGTAGGTTTCTATTTCTCTAGCCCTGTTCAAGCGACTGATGGTCTGGCTTTAAACAAATAATGGATAAATCCTTTCAGGTTGGTTCACATATTTTGTCTGTTGTTCATTGTATGATTCTAGTCTCGGGGTGTTTAACAGATAAGAAGACAAAGATAGACATAGACATAGACACAAGACTGACATCTGAAACAGGATAGCAAGATTACTGTCATGTAACTTAATCTTAAATCTCAGCATGGCAAACATAGTGCTCACTTCATGATGCCACATGCCGCTAGCTGATCACAATATTATTGCAAATAGATTTGCATTGATTTTGAAGCACAGTGCTGAGATTATATAAAATAGGTGTAAGGGTTATGAGACCTACAATGACTTCCATTCCGCCTTGGTGCCCCGCTGATGGTTGAGCTGAAGCGATGTTATCTGCATCTACAGCAGAGGCCAGAATATCTCACCTTCTGATGATTTCACACCTTGCCTGGAGGTGAGAATAGATTTCTTTGCTATCTGTCACATAAGAAAATGCATCCAAACAAGCCTTCATTGCACCAGGATGAAGAAGTTATAAAAACAAGAAATATATATATATATATATATATATATATATATATATATATATATATTTATGTATATATATATATATATATATATATATATATATATATATATATATATATATATATATATATATATATATATATATATATATATATATATATATATATATATATATATATATATATATATATATATATGTACCGCAAGTGGTTGACTAATTTTCTTTGGTTGGTGATTTATTCAATCTTCTACTTTCATCTCTTGGTTGTGGTTGTAATGCACCACTGGAGCACAATCAGTGGATGTCACATTGAATGAAGACTGATTTCCATCGTATTTTCAAACAATTAATGTACTTCTTGAAAGGTGCTGTTGATATATATATATATATATATATATATATATATATATATATATATATATATATATATATATATATATATATATATATATACACATATACACATATACAGGGGGCTGCAAAGTAGGTATGACCGTTTTTACAGCCATTTTTCCCTGCTGTGCAGGGGTTTGGCTTTTTGTGAGGCAATGTTTTATGGCCGGATGCCCTTCCTGACGCCAACCCTGTTCGCCTCTTACGACACACAGGGATATGGTACACCTATTCTAACCGGGGCATACACCGGGACCAGTACACTGGCACTCATTTCGCCGACCTCGGAAGGATGACAGGCTGAGTCAACCCCCTGGTGTTAATTCAGCAGCCAACGGGACTTGAACTCAGGACACTGGGATCCCAAGCCGCCACCCTAACCACTAAGCCAACACCAGGCTATCTGCAAAGTAGGTATACAGTAATGAAAAAAACAAAACGTGCGCACAAAACATATTTTATTGATTATACAAGCATATCAATAATAACATACCAATAATAAACATATTAATCCCTCAAATGTTCAAACTGTTTGCCCCTGGCAAATTCTAGTATTAAATGAATCCTAGCACCACTATTATAATACTGGTATAATCCTTACTGTATACCTACTTTTGCAGCCCCCTGTATATTGGATAATAAGAGTTAAGTAGGAGATCCGTTGATTCGTTTCAAGGTTATCTCATTTATATTTAGTGTTATATAATGTCAAGGGACAGGCGAGATAGCCACCGAGCTACATGCACATACCTCTGACTTGACTACCACTCAGAACTGTTTTGCGTCCCGCAGACAGGTTAATATGTGGCAGGCATTTCTGTTGGTCAGGATGCAGGTTGCCTAAAGAAGAAGGTTGCTTTAAAGTTTTTTTTTCCATAATTTTAACCATTTCGAACAATTTCTCTGTGCCCCAGCAAATGCTCATTTGAGAGACTTTTTTTTTACAATGATGCCATATGTTTCTGCACAAAGGCAATTTTGTAGGGTTGATCCAAATGAGAGAATTCAACAGTACCAAACTATCAAAGTATTGTTGAAAGGTTTGGTCAAAAACCTTCAGTGAGAAGACCAGATAAGATGGAGGCTGTGAGAGAAGCTTTGCAGGCTTCTCTGAAAATGTTTACACGCTGACGAGCACAGCTGGTGTGAACTTCACACATGACCATTCTCAGAATCATACATGATGATCTGAAACTATATCCATTTAAGATACAGTTACTGCAACACCAGACCGAAATAAATAAAAGGGAGAGGTTTGATTTTTTCTCAATGGATGGACAACCACCACCTATCAACCCCCATCCAAATCCTCAATCTTTTCTACCCCCGATAATCCACCCAAGCCCACCTCCTTCAAATTCCCTGCTTTCCTTCCTGAAAGTCCCTGTAATGTCCATCTTGTATTCCCCATGTTCCCCACCCCATCCCTCTCCCTTCCACAGATCTCGTAATGTCTCTGTTCCCCCACTGTTTTGTCCTTCCCACTCCCGCACCTCTTGTCTCATGCCCCCCTTGCTGTGCGTTGTGTGTTCGCTCTCACACGAGCTTTGACAAGGTATACAAAAAAAAACCCATCCATAGCCTCCATACTCCCAAGATCTGTCTCCTTTTGACTACTATAGGAGTCCCTTTTATGGTTTTGGAGTTTTGGAGTTTTTATGGTTTTGGATTTTGGATCACTATAGGAGTCCCTCAAAGCTAAAGTCTTTTAAAACAACCCACTCAGACGGCAGGAGCTGAAAAACAACATCAGACAGGAAATCATATGCACACCATCTCCAGCTCAGAGCAGAGTCATCAACAAGTTCAATGTCCGTATGGCAGCTGTCATCCCCAGATGCTTGGATTGGGAATTTCATTAACTACTAATGATATCACTCCTTATTGCTTGTTGAAGCATTTTTCACGATAATAAACAAAAATTTAACTAATGCTGTGTTTTATTAGAAAAATAACAAAAAACAAAATCGACCAATTATAAAAAATATTGCAGTTAAATAAAAAAGTTGCAATCATTTTGGACCACCTTGTATACTGTTGCGGTTTTGGAAACACCCCAGGGAGTTACATTCAACACATAAGGGATCCCTAGCATAGTTATCTCCATCGAAATTGTGTTCAGCTAAAGTACCCCTCACCCTGAGATCAGTAGAAGGGGGAAGTAAGATGAATTGTGAAGGTACAGTAGTTAGAAATATCCTCTTTGTGCTCTTCCTCACTCTCGAACGTCATTCCCCAACTCCGTACTCGAACCTCATTCCACAA
The DNA here is from genome assembly GCF_056783735.1 of Eptatretus burgeri. Taxonomy (NCBI): domain Eukaryota; kingdom Metazoa; phylum Chordata; class Myxini; order Myxiniformes; family Myxinidae; genus Eptatretus; species Eptatretus burgeri. The sequence continues at coordinate 118,002,574 of NC_140962.1, read as the reverse complement.
CTCCGTACTCGAACCTCATTCCCCAACTCCGTACTCGAACCTCATTCCCCAACTCCGTACTCGAACCTCATTCCCCAACTCCGTACTCGAACCTCATTCCCCAACTCCGTACTCGAACCTCATTCCCCAACTCCGTACTCGAAGCTCATTCCCCAACTCCGTACTCGAAGCTCATTCCCCAACTCCGGACTCGAAGCTCATTCCCCAACTCCGGACTCGAAGCTCATTCCCCAACTCCGGACTGAAAGCTCATTCCCCAACTCCGGACTGAAAGCTCATTCCCCAACTCCGGACTCGAAGCTCATTCCCCAACTCCGGACTGAAAGCTCATTCCCCAACTCCGGACTCAAAGCTCATTCCCCAACTCCGGACTGAAAGCTCATTCCCCAACTCCGGACTGAAAGCTCATTCCCCAACTCCGTACTCGAACCTCATTCCCCAACTCCGTACTCGAAGCTCATTCCCCAACTCCGTACTCGAAGCTCATTCCCCAACTCCGGACTGAAAGCTCATTCCCCAACTCCGTACTCGAACCTCATTCCCCAACTCCGTACTCGAAGCTCATTCCCCAACTCCGTACTCGAAGCTCATTCCCCAACTCCGGACTGAAAGCTCATTCCCCAACTCCGGACTCAAAGCTCATTCCCCAACTCCGGACTGAAAGCTCATTCCCCAACTCCGGACTGAAAGCTCATTCCCCAACTCCGTACTCGAACCTCATTCCCCAACTCCGTACTCGAAGCTCATTCCCCAACTCCGTACTCGAAGCTCATTCCCCAACTCCGGACTGAAAGCTCATTCCCCAACTCCGGACTGCAAGCTCATTCCCCAACTCCGTACTCGAACCTCATTCCCCAACTCCGTACTCGAAGCTCATTCCCCAACTCCGTACTCGAAGCTCATTCCCCAACTCTGGACTGAAAGCTCATTCCCCAACTCCGGACTGAAAGCTCATTCCCCAACTCCGGACTCAAAGCTCATTCCCCAACTCCGGACTCAAAGCTCATTCCCCAACTCCGGACTCAAAGCTCATTCCCCAACTCGGGACTCAAAGCTCATTCCCCAACTCCGGACTCAAAGCTCATTCCCCAACTCGGGACTCAAAGCTCATTCCCCAACTCCGGACTCAAAGCTCATTCCCCAACTCCGGACTCAAAGCTCATTCCCCAACTCCGGACTCAAAGCTCATTCCCCAACTCCGGACTCAAAGCTCATTCCCCAACTCCGGACTCAAAGCTCATTCCCCAACTCCGGACTCAAAGCTCATTCCCCAACTCCGGACTCAAAGCTCATTCCCCAACTCCGGACTCAAAGCTCATTCCCCAACTCCGGACTCAAAGCTCATTCCCCAACTCCGGACTCAAAGCTCATTCCCCAACTCCGGACTCAAAGCTCATTCCCCAACTCCGGACTCAAAGCTCATTCCCCAACTCCGGACTCAAAGCTCATTCCCCAACTCCGGACTCAAAGCTCATTCCCCAACTCCGGACTCAAAGCTCATTCCCCAACTCCGGACTCAAAGCTCATTCCCCAACTCCGGACTCAAAGCTCATTCCCCAACTCCGGACTCAAAGCTCATTCCCCAACTCCGGACTCAAAGCTCATTCCCCAACTCCGGACTCAAAGCTCATTCCCCAACTCCGGACTCAAAGCTCATTCCCCAACTCCGGACTCAAAGCTCATTCCCCAACTCCGGACTCAAAGCTCATTCCCCAACTCCGGACTCAAAGCTCATTCCCCAACTCCGGACTCAAAGCTCATTCCCCAACTCCGGACTCAAAGCTCATTCCCCAACTCCGGACTCAAAGCTCACTCCCCAACTCCGGACTCAAAGCTCACTCCCCAACTCCGGACTCAAAGCTCACTCCCCAACTCCGGACTCAAAGCTCACTCCCCAACTCCGGACTCAAAGCTCACTCCCCAACTCCGGACTCAAAGCTCACTCCCCAACTCCGGACTCAAAGCTCACTCCCCAACTCCGGACTCAAAGCTCACTCCCCAACTCCGGACTCAAAGCTCACTCCCCAACTCCGGACTCAAAGCTCACTCCCCAACTCCGGACTCAAAGCTCACTCCCCAACTCCGGACTCAAAGCTCACTCCCCAACTCCGGACTCAAAGCTCACTCCCCAACTCCGGACTCAAAGCTCACTCCCCAACTCCGGACTCAAAGCTCACTCCCCAACTCCGGACTCAAAGCTCACTCCCCAACTCCGGACTCAAAGCTCACTCCCCAACTCCGGACTCAAAGCTCACTCCCCAACTCCGGACTCAAAGCTCACTCCCCAACTCCGGACTCAAAGCTCACTCCCCAACTCCGGACTCAAAGCTCACTCCCCAACTCCGGACTCAAAGCTCACTCCCCAACTCCGGACTCAAAGCTCACTCCCCAACTCCGGACTCAAAGCTCACTCCCCAACTCCGGACTCAAAGCTCACTCCCCAACTCCGGACTCAAAGCTCACTCCCCAACTCCGGACTCAAAGCTCACTCCCCAACTCCGGACTCAAAGCTCACTCCCCAACTCCGGACTCAAAGCTCACTCCCCAACTCCGGACTCAAAGCTCACTCCCCAACTCCGGACTCAAAGCTCACTCCCCAACTCCGGACTCAAAGCTCACTCCCCAACTCCGGACTCAAAGCTCACTCCCCAACTCCGGACTCAAAGCTCACTCCCCAACTCCGGACTCAAAGCTCACTCCCCAACTCCGGACTCAAAGCTCACTCCCCAACTCCGGACTCAAAGCTCACTCCCCAACTCCGGACTCAAAGCTCACTCCCCAACTCCGGACTCAAAGCTCACTCCCCAACTCCGGACTCAAAGCTCACTCCCCAACTCCGGACTCAAAGCTCACTCCCCAACTCCGGACTCAAAGCTCACTCCCCAACTCCGGACTCAAAGCTCACTCCCCAACTCCGGACTCAAAGCTCACTCCCCAACTCCGGACTCAAAGCTCACTCCCCAACTCCGGACTCAAAGCTCACTCCCCAACTCCGGACTCAAAGCTCACTCCCCAACTCCGGACTCAAAGCTCACTCCCCAACTCCGGACTCAAAGCTCACTCCCCAACTCCGGACTCAAAGCTCACTCCCCAACTCCGGACTCAAAGCTCACTCCCCAACTCCGGACTCAAAGCTCACTCCCCAACTCCGGACTCAAAGCTCACTCCCCAACTCCGGACTCAAAGCTCACTCCCCAACTCCGGACTCAAAGCTCACTCCCCAACTCCGGACTCAAAGCTCACTCCCCAACTCCGGACTCAAAGCTCACTCCCCAACTCCGGACTCAAAGCTCACTCCCCAACTCCGGACTCAAAGCTCACTCCCCAACTCCGGACTCAAAGCTCACTCCCCAACTCTGGACTCAAAGCTCACTCCCCAACTCCGGACTCAAAGCTCACTCCCCAACTCCGGACTCAAAGCTCACTCCCCAACTCCGGACTCAAAGCTCACTCCCCAACTCCGGACTCAAAGCTCACTCCCCAACTCCGGACTCAAAGCTCACTCCCCAACTCCGGACTCAAAGCTCACTCCCCAACTCTGGACTCAAACCTCACTCCCCAACTCCGGACTCAAACCTCACTCCCCAACTCCGGACTCAAAGCTCACTCCCCAACTCCGGACTCAAAGCTCATTCCCCAACTCCGGACTCAAAGCTCACTCCCCAACTCCGGACTCAAAGCTCACTCCCCAACTCCGGACTCAAAGCTCACTCCCCAACTCCGGACTCAAAGCTCACTCCCCAACTCCGGACTCAAAGCTCACTCCCCAACTCCGGACTCAAAGCTCACTCCCCAACTCCGGACTCAAAGCTCACTCCCCAACTCCGGACTCAAAGCTCACTCCCCAACTCCGGACTCAAAGCTCACTCCCCAACTCCGGACTCAAAGCTCACTCCCCAACTCCGGACTCAAAGCTCACTCCCCAACTCCGGACTCAAAGCTCACTCCCCAACTCCGGACTCAAAGCTCACTCCCCAACTCCGGACTCAAAGCTCACTCCCCAACTCCGGACTCAAAGCTCACTCCCCAACTCCGGACTCAAAGCTCACTCCCCAACTCCGGACTCAAAGCTCACTCCCCAACTCCGGACTCAAAGCTCACTCCCCAACTCCGGACTCAAAGCTCACTCCCCAACTCCGGACTCAAAGCTCACTCCCCAACTCCGGACTCAAACCTCACTCCCCAACTCCGGACTCAAACCGCACTCCCCAACTCCGGACTCAAAGCTCACTCCCCAACTCCGGACTCAAACCTCACTCCCCAACTCCGGACTCAAACCTCACTCCCCAACTCCGGACTCAAACCTCACTCCCCAACTCCGGACTCAAACCTCACTCCCCAACTCCGGACTCAAACCTCACTCCCCAACTCCGGACTCAAACCTCACTCCCCAACTCCGGACTCAAACCTCACTCCCCAACTCCGGACTCAAACCTCACTCCCCAACTCCGGACTCAAACCTCACTCCCCAACTCCGGACTCAAACCTCACTCCCCAACTCCGGACTCAAACCTCACTCCCCAACTCCGGACTCAAACCTCACTCCCCAACTCCGGACTCAAACCTCACTCCCCAACTCCGGACTCAAACCTCACTCCCCAACTCCGGACTCAAACCTCACTCCCCAACTCCGGACTCAAACCTCACTCCCCAACTCCGGACTCAAACCTCACTCCCCAACTCCGGACTCAAACCTCACTCCCCAACTCCGGACTCAAACCTCACTCCCCAACTCCGGACTCAAACCTCACTCCCCAACTCCGGACTCAAACCTCACTCCCCAACTCCGGACTCAAACCTCACTCCACAACTCCGGACTCAAACCTCACTCCACAACTCCGGACTCAAACCTCACTCCCCAACTCCGGACTCAAACCTCACTCGAGTGGTCGAAGAGAGGCCACTCATGACTCAGCTGATGAGCTCGTAACAATACATTTTTTTAGAAATGACTCCGAGTTGGTTGAAGATGCTTAATATAGCGTAGCTCTCTCCTTAAAGTGAATGTGTAATATAAGTGAAAAGTAATTAATTGGGTTATTAGATATGTGTCACTGATGTGATAGGTAGATGACGTCTACTCGTCGCAATGTCAGCTTCTATATCAACCCTTTTGACCCCATTTTAACCATTCTTCCCTCTGCAATCTGTCATTTTTGTGTCTTTTTACATTTGCGAGGCGCAAGTCCAGGTGGCAAAGCAAAACAATTGTGATCACCACGGTTTTCACCCGAACTGTGGAAGGGGGGGGGGTGGGGGCTCAAGGTGATGGTGCTCTGGCCACCAGGACAATCGGTAAAGAATAGTGAGTGAGCAGGGAAGGGTGCAGTCCATCATGGCATGAAAGGTTGCCCAGATTGAACTTGTGTAAATGCTGCATCATGTCTGCAAAGCTGTGTGGAGCGTGTGATCGGGATCAAGCACGTGACTGGTTGTGACTATCTGCACCAGTTCCTGCCGTGTTCTGCCAGGCACAGCCGGAGTATTTCTGTCTTGTCCGCCTCTATCTGTCGTCGATCTCCTGTGGCATGCGAGAGGCCTTGAGATAGATAATTGAGGAATTCCAATCATGCATCGGTACCTTGCACACCTAATGGTCATGGATTAATGCGATTGTTGATTGCTTCTTGTACATTCCCTCCCCGTCACCATTATTATTACCTTATTGGGTCTTGAAGTATTTTTATGTTAACTGGTGATGAATTTTGGTTTGTGCTAATTGTTTACTCTGTACGTTGTGATAAATCAACTCAAACACAAAACTTCCAACTCACCCCAGCTAGGAAGTACCGATAGCCGATGATTGCTACGAAGATGGAAGGTGGGAGCAGATCCGTTGGATATCCAAAGTGGTCCTTGAATGCGTCAAGTCACTGCATCAAATGTGACGTCAGGTGACCGAAAGTAGTCGATAAGAAAATTAATCAGAATCACAGTTCTTGTCGAATGTTCTCGGCGTGAATAAGGTGGGGAAAAGGAAGTCAGCTAGGCCGAGTTAACAAGAACCAGAACGAGACACAATGTTAGTTCTGTTAAATTATAACAGAATGTCAAAGCCCAGAGCATAAAGTTCCCACATTATTTGATTTATGAAAACAATTCAAGGATACGTGGACATGCAAAGAGAATCCTGTTGAGAGTTGTTATCAGAAAAACCCGCTGAGTGACTCTCGACCAAAACTCGCTCTCCAAAAGACCTCTTCACATTCGTCCTCAAATCTACGTTGTGTAACCAATAACAACTGGCTATGAGAAGTCACGTGATGTAGGGACATGAAAGGTTTGTGTATGCTCAGTCTTGCCAAGCAGGTCACGAAACTCACCCCCCCTGCTAGATCGCTCGTTGTAACAATGATGTGAGTAGCGGGTGATAAGAAGTCAAGTAATGAATGATGAGAAGAATATAGGAAAATCATTGATGAAACCTCCCAGTTAATGGTGAAAACTTGTAGTTAGTGGGCTGGCTAATGAACATGTCTGCCTGCGCTAGTTTTCCTCGTCTCAGGTTGCTGAATGGAAGATTTTGGGGAAGATGTAAGAGGGGGCGATGCTTGTGCAGTAGGCGACATCGTAGGAGAAGGCTCGATGGCTTGTGAAGTCGAGGTTGCTCGTGAGGCGGTAGAAGTGCAGCAGTTTTCGATGTGGGCTAGTTTCAAACGATCGATGCTGACACGTTCATGTTTGTCCTTAATATCGAAGGTGAAAAACTTGTCAGACCGTCGAAGTACTTGATACGGCCCATCATGGGGTGGCTATAGAGGTGTTCTCACGGCGTCATGTCATACAAAGATGTGCGCGCATGTGTGAAGACCTGGATGGATCTGTGGTTGTCTGTGTTGGGACCTCATGGATGTAGGCTGAAGATCATGCATGTGTCATTGAATCCAGTGCACAAAATTGCTGGGATCCAGGTCACTCATACTCTTACTTTGTGCTATGAACTCTCCTGGTAATCGAATAGTGGGTCTGAAGACAAGTTGAGCCGTGGCACACCCCAGATCCGACTTGACTGCCGTCCGAATGCCCAACATAACAAAAGGAAGTGCCTCAGTCCATCGTGTGTTGGCTTGACCTTTGAGACCATCTTTAAGCAGTCAGTGGTAATGCTCCACCATCCTATTAGAATAAGGATGATAAGATATCGTTCTGATGCATTTACAGCCTAGCATCTCCATGAGTGTTTGAACCAGGGAAGACTCAAATTGACAACCTCTATGTGTTGTGACGGTCGAAGGCACTCAAAAATTTTCCACTCATCGTGCAATGAAAACACAAGCTGCAGTCTCCGCTCTGATATCTGGAAGAGGTAAAGCTTCTGACCAGCATGTAAACCTGTCGATACAAGTGAGTATATATGTCTGTCCGTCTGATGGAGGAAGAGGTGCCACAATGTCAGTGTGCACATGATCAAACCTGACATCTGGTGTTGCAAAAGTGTCGAGGGACGTTTTTGTGTGTCGGTGAACTTCACAACTTTGACACCGCAGACAAGTTCTTGCCATTTGCATACATCTCGATTGATAACCATCCCAATAAAACGTGCAGTAATCAACTGTTGTGTGGTTCAGATGCCTGGGTCTGACAAATCATGTAGAGCATGAAAAATGGTGTGTATAAACTTGTCTGGGATGTACATGGATGAGGATTTCCAGAAGTGATATCGCACATAATAGTACTACTAAATGTGAAAATTTGGTCACGACACCGGTAATGGCATGGTGACCTTTAAATCCCCAGTCTTTAAGGTAGACTCAAGTGTGCCCTGCTGAAGCTATCTGGGCAGGAGGCGAAGTGATGTGCATGTGCACATGGCGTTTAATGCCGTATTGCATTTATCGGGTCTGAAGGGCTTTGCTTTGAATTATTATTCTGCCCGACCGCAATCCCATCTCCTGGATGATGGGCAGTGAGACAGAGGCAATGTGCTCATGCGGCAGACAGCAATTGTTGCTCACAGGTCGTGCAGCTTCGGCTGTTATGGGATGCATTCTGTGTCTCACTGCTTCATCAAGCTCGCAGGTTCGATTTGTATTCATTAATTAACTTAGTATGGTCCCAAATAAACGATTTGGCAGTATGTCGTCCTGAGGAGACCATAACAAGGATAAAATCTGGATCGGCAGCCCTGATTTCATTTATTTGTGACCATAAAGGCATACATCTCAGTCCTGAAAGACCCGAGTGCAACACGGACACCATCCTAGTTTGGAGGTGATGTGTCGGCACTCACTCTTAACAGAATACTTGCACAGACTCTGCTATGGTCATTTGGCCCTAAATTCTCTCTTGTTCTACCATATTGGGATCATTTACTAAAATGGAGGTCAAACACTGCACACCCCTCTCCCTCCACCCTCATGGGCTTATCGAGAAACTGGTTTTAAAATCAATCCTGGACTCGATCTAGAAAATCCTTGTCTGCCTTATCTTTCATAACCAGTAGTATTCCCTTACCACTTGCCTTTCTGAGATTGTTCATCAATAAATAATCGTTATATTTTGCTTCTACCCTCCCACAAGCATATGCAAGAGTATTTTACTTTCTCACCATCTCTTATCTCTATCTTCACAGAATCATCGAAATTAATTGTCTCTTTAATAACAGCCCTTTTTCTCCATACAATACCTTTACCCAGGCAGCTATTCCTCTTCCTTTTTCTTTATCTTTCCTGTCAAATTTATACAGCGGTGCAGTACCAAATGTCGACCTACCGAGCCCTGCAAAAATGTCGGCCGTGACATCATTGCCATATCTACCATCCCATCAAGCTTTATGATGACACTAAGCATTAGAGTCCCCAAAATGAGTGATAAGTGAAATACACTCATTTTACCGTGAAGCTTAACACTCGCACTCACTTAATCTCACAATTCAGAATCCCCTTTCAAGAAAAAGTCAGATCAATTAGCCCCTAATCAGCACTTTTCGACAAAACTACGTATTTTAAGAAATAGTTATTTTCTTTTTTATTTAATACAGGGTGATTTATTTTATTTTATTTTATTTTAAGAACCCTAAATAATTAATTCCCATACCCTAAAAACTATATCTGTTAGGAACCTAATATTTTGTGTAAATGCAGCCTAATGTTAAAGAAAGACGCAACATGATCCTGAGAGTTGTCAGGTATCACGTGATTTATCACTTGACCCGGCAGTGACGGTTTACGGATTTCACTCAGTCACACCATGGCGTTCACTATGGAAGAACACGCGTTTCTCGTCGAACATTACATCAAGAATGCGTCCTTTAGGGAATGTTAAATAATTTCATTTAAAAGTCGCTTTGGTGGTCGTACGAAACCTTCAAAATGAGTGATATGGAAACTGGTGAAGCAGTTCAGAGAAACAGACTGCGTGAAAGTTAAAAAGCCCATGCGCCAGCCAAGTGTTGTTACACCAGAGAAAGTGAAACTGTTAGGGTCCCCAGATCTTAGGTCTCCAGATTTCTTCTTGGGGGAGAGAGGATATTTGAAGGATATAGTGTACGCTACAAATCCAGGCACTCTTGGTGAATTAAAAACAATAATCAGTGACACAATCAGCAATAATCCCAACAAATGCTGCACTCTGTGTCAGAGAGCATGCTGTGAAGAATGAATTTGTGCCTGCAACACGGTGGTGGACACTTTCAGCACTTCATTCAAGGTAATCAATTGTGTGGATCATGTCATGTCTTTCTGTAACATGAGGCTACATTTATGCAAATATTAGGTTCCTAACTGATATAATTTTTAGTGTATGGGAATTATTTAGGGTTCTCGAATAAAATATAAAAAAATAACCCGGTACCATGCGGTATGTGTAAATTCTACCATGTGGCTGACAGGATGTCCTGGAGGTACACACACTCACCTCTAAGCTGTCTATCCTGAGTTGGAATCCCAACCCAGCTATAAACTGTCATCCTGATGTGTCACAGGCAGGTTGATTAATCAATGTGTGTGCCATCCCTCGGATGGACATTAAACTGGGCATCCCGTCTGCTGGCAATAGTTATTTAGTTGTTGTCGTCTTTCACATTAGTTGGTGTGTTTCTTGGAGTTGATGAAAAGAAGATAAAGCTTTGGGGATGGATAAACATCCGAGACTATTGAAGGTCTGTAAACATAACGCATACAGTATAACATCATGCTTATCTGCTCTGCTAACAGTAGTCCGTGTCATTGATCGGCCTACCTTTGCTCGTACAATGTGATAAGCCATTCTTCACCAAAACAGCCACATCACCTATCCAACCAGACAGACATCAACGAGTTTCGGCATCCAATCTTTTCCATGTATTCATGCCTTCCACGGTGTAAATACTTTTCGTAAATGTAGGAGAATTCACGAAATCTGGATTTAAAATGGTTGGTAAGTTTGTCTCTCTTCTGGACCTTGCTGTATTTAGGAATTCATACAGGTAGGTCTCTGGTGCTTATAACCTGTATTGCTATCATATCGCTCCCCAGATAAAGTGCCCAACGTATCGACATACCCAAGCTTCGGGACAAACTTGATGCCATGAAATAGGGGACTTAAATGCTGCCAAAGCATTTTCTTGGTATGTGTTATGATTGGTGGTTTGCCATTGCTTCGCAGCAGTTAGCGAGGGAAGGAATTTGTAATTTGTTCAGGGTACCGGCAATAACTCGCCTATTATTCACGAAGGGCACCATGGGATCTTTAAAGTCCAGCAAGCAATGCTTGCAGACAGGACAGCCGGTTTGATGTCCATCCAAATGGCAATGCACACATTGATGAATCACGCTGCCTGCAAAACACCGAAATGCCAGTTTATAGCTGGGTCAGGATTCAAACCCAGCTGAGACAACTCAGAAGTGAGAGCACATACATTTAGGCTATCCTGTCAACCCAATTTTTCACATAGGTTCGAGCTAATGGATTGGTAAATTCATAGGCAACGTGCACATGATTGGTAAGACACATCATGGCCTTTTCGTATGTCTGAACATTCTTGCATATTTGAATGAGTACGAAAGAATGACTAATGATAAAGCTTTACTTAGTGTCTGACTTGAGCATGCAGATATAGCAGAAGGTTGGAGGGCTGTTCATATTGGATATGTAATTAATCTTGACAGAAGAAGCCTCTGTGCCCAGTGCTTGTTCTGCCCATTTACCATCTCCAATTGCTCTAGGTAACAAGGTCAGCCTTTTTACACATCTATGCCTTTATCCAATGTGTTCTCATCAATTTCTCTTGCAACAATATTTGATTTGTCGTGTACTTTGAGCCACGTTAAGTGGTCTTTCCAAACATTGCCTATCATCCGTTTCTCCCACTTTTCAGTCCACAAGGCAACAGTGGAATGAACCTGCCTTGGGTAGCCACTTGTATGGAACAACTGATCCCATATATCATTTCACTTGCATTATAGTTTATCTATTACATCATAGAGTACAGCAAAATGTGCAAGATTGAGAGAAAGGTTATCTTAAAATGCTTGGCTTGAATATCCAAATCATACATTACTGCTACAGCTGCAGATCGATTCATCTTTGCAAACTTGATCTTTCTTACACAAAGACTGTGACTAAGGAATAAAATTTAACAGCAATGAGGATCAAGCTCACTATGCACTGAGAAATGTACAAATGACATTAACCATAAGGTAACTACATGTCATCGATTATGTACTTTATGGTAATTTAGGTCATGTTAGCGAACAACTTCCATTTTGACCTTACATTGACCTCTCATACTTAAATTTAAATGTTGCCAGCCAACTATCTGCCCCCAAGGAGTAGTGCAGTGCCAAGATGTGAGCTCAGCCATAAAGGTTGATTTGGATTGTCAACAAGCCACAGGGTATGCGCAAGTATTGCGTTTTCCCAGTTATGCATTTCTCTGTCACAATTTGTTTTTGTGATGACCTCTCCACAAAACACACGGAAAAAAACATCTCTTACACAAACATTATTTATTTTGCACAAACTTTTTTTTACATTAACGAGACCAAACTCACAATTTTAGACAACGTAACAGGGAATATAAACAAGGCCAACTCAACCCATCAGCTGCATACTCCAATAGTTTTATAGTCAAAAAATAGTTCGATTACCTTACTGTTTGATTCAGGCAGTGGTGGAAAGTGGATAATGCTTCGGATTAAGTCAACTACTACCACTGCTTAATTAATGCTCATAATTAGTCTCACCCTCTTGTGGAATTGGGCAGGGAATTTTTTCTTGCCCAAGTCTTTCACAAACCATCTGGTGAGGTCTGATGTTTGACTGAAAGTGATTTGGACAAAACTTTGAAATCCCCCCTTAAATGTGTTCAGTGTGCCAGCTATAACTCACCTCATCACTGTGAATGACACCATGGGATCGATAATGTCCTATAATGACGAGTGCTAGCAGAGGGGTCCTCCGGCTTAACGTACCACCGCTGGATGGTGCACATATTGTTGCCTCGACCTGCATGAAAAAACATCAGGATGACATTATGAAGCTATGTGGAGATTCAAACCCGGGCGAAAAAAACACAGCTTGAAGCCTCGTACACATACCTTGATGTTATCCTTACATATTACATGAAAAGGGATTTTGCTTGTTGCAAAACAGCCTTTTTTGTATACCTTGTCGAGGCTCGTATGAGAGCTAACACACAACGCACAGCAAGGAGGCACGAGACAAGAGGGGCGGGAGTGGGAAGGACAAAACAGTGGGGAACGGAGACATTAGGAGATCTCTGGAAGGGAGAGGGATTGGGCAGGGAACACGGGGTATACAAGATGGACATTACAGGGACTTTCAGGAAGGGAAAGCAGGTAATTTGAAGGAGGTGGGTTTGGGGTGGATTCGTGGGGGTCAAAAAGATCGAGGGTTTGGATGGGGGGTGATAAGAGGTGGTGGTGAACAGCTGTTTAGAAGGCCTGGATGGAAGAATGGGATTGAACAGAGTGAGGGAGTTTATTCCAAAGGCGGTAAAAAAGGAGGAATGGAAGAGTGAAGGTGAGCAGTGATTCGTCATTTTGGTAGTTTTACCAGAAGGGGGTTGTTGGTGGACCTTGAGTGCCCTGTGGAAATATGGTGGAGACAAATCGTAGACAGAGCAGGGGGGTGGGGGGCGAGACCGGAGAGGAGATGGTAGAAGACAGAAAGACCACCAACCTGCCTGCGGTGAGAGAGTGAGAGGCCCAAAGACTCGGCCTCCTCGTGGGAGATACCAATAATCCGAAATGCCTTGGTTTCCAAAGCGTGAAGCTGAGAAATGTGGGAGGCAGGAGCACCAGCACAGAGGGGAGAGCAGTCCTCTATCAGGCTGCAGACAAAACCTTTGTATTTGGTCAGGAGCTCAGGTGGGCTGAGGAAGGACTTTGCATCACGGAGAATTCCTAGTGGCTTTGGAGGCCAGGTAGGAAATGTCGCTTTCCCAGGAAAGATCATGGCAGATGGTGCGACCCAGAAGCTTGAAAGAAAGGATTGTACTTCCAGAGGATTGTTGAGAAAGGACTCCTTCCAGACGATTGTTGAGAAAATCCAAACGGTCCTTTCGTAGAGACAAAGTGAGAGTGTGAGATTTGTCTGGATTGAAAGAGATGGTCCACATATTGGACCAGTACAGTTTGTGATTTTACCAAGATCTGCAGTGAGCGAAGAAGCTGCTGCTTGCCGGTCTGAGGGATGACAGATGGTACAGCAGAGGGTGGAGTCATCAGTAAAGAGATAAAGAGGATTTTCCAGAAAGTCGGAGAGAACACATCACATCACCTGTTAGAACACATTACCTTGAAGAACACATCACCTGTTACTCGGCAAAAGTTTATATTGAATGCAGCCGGTGGCTGATGGTTGCATCATTGATGAAAACACGGTTGTGCTGCAAATGCAGTACCCCTTGTTTCCAGTAAGCTGGTACTCCTTTTGCCGACCTCGGAAGGATGACAGGCAGAGCAATAATATGTGTTGAAGCACTACTTTCATTTTGTTTGGAATTATTTTTAGAATTTTTTTTCCAATGTGCCACTACATGGGGGCGTTCAAAATTCTAGAAGAGCGAGGATCAGAAAAGACAGAAAAACCCAAGATATGCCAAAACAGTAAAAAGAAGTATGTATATCTAATCTATATAAATAAAAGGCAATGTGTTTGTGTGTTAGTGTGTCAATGTGTCTCCTCCATAAATCCAAAACTATAAAACATAGCAGCCTGAAACTTTGCATGCATACTAAGAAAACTCCAAGGAAGTGCAAGAGTGAAACTTTGGTGTTTGGGTTCATAAAAACACCCCTTTTGAAGATAATTAACGGCCTTATTTAATTATATCTTTCATCAGGCAATCCCTGGCCGCCTCAATCTCTGGGTCTGAAGGTGTTTCCTGGGTAACCTCGCTGGGGTCTGAAGCTGCCATATTTTCTGGCCTGCTCAACCACGCCTTGACTTGCAACAGGCCGCAACAATTTTTTTACGATAACGTTGTTGTTTTCACTTTCCTCACTCATATATTGAATGCCTGTTGATCAAAGCTACAAATCGTTGTGTGCATCACTTTTGTAAGTCCAAGAAGTTTTCAAATTCGGAGCTTGGAGCAATTTCATGCATTTTGAGGCGATTTTCCACGCTCTACTCTCACAGACGAATTAAAGTATATCATTGGAATATTATTTCGCTTTTTAGGATCAGATATTGTCCAGATTAAATAAGTGTTGAAATCTGTTGTGAAATCTGATAATTTAAATAAATAATGATTCTTATAACTAAGCCGATATACCTATTTTCATTAAGCAAACAAGGCTATGTTCCCTCCGCCATGCATACACAAGAAAATGTGTAATTTCCAAAGCGATAATCTTATCTTTTACTGCTGTTTGGAAAATTATATTGAGTAAACAAAAAACTTTCGGAATGTAACAAAATTAACCAGCTTCATTGAGCTGCATGATAAAATGCATTCACCGCGATACCTCGCACCCTGTCCCCCAGAGGGACTGCCTATCCATAGTATTTGCCAGATCTGTGTCTATATTTTCAGAGGTTTTGTGAGGTGCTCCACTGGGAATCGAATCAAATCTGGTACAAAAAATAAAATTGACATTTCACAAAAAAGTTATAACGTTTGCGTGGACACCGAACCGATGTACCACGAGACACATGCACAGATAAGCAGGCAAAATGGCAGATTTTTTGCAATTATTATTTCACAGGTGATTGAACTTTGTGATATATCCAGGGTTGTTCTGCTATAAGCAGCAACTCCTTTGTGGATAGTCATTTTTTGAATGAATTCATTTTACTTCATGAACTGCTGCAAGCGTGGTGAAGACGGGCGTTAAAATTAAAGGTATCCTTTATGGTATGCACTGATAGCCTGGCCAACCATTCCTTATCAACCATTTAACTGGAGTGCTTGCATGAGTGCTTAAGCCACTTGCCAAGCACCCATTGTCTACACCGGTACCGCGCTATGTCATTCTGAGCAAACTGTTCACTTTCTGCGGTCGCTTTTGCAGCGTCATGCCATTCAGACAAGTGGTTCATGCTCTGTCACCCTGAGCTAGTGGTTCGTGCTCAGTCACCCTGAGTGAGTGGTTCATGCTCCGTCACCCTGAGGGAATGGTTAATGCTACATCACCCTGAGCGAGTGGCTCATACATACATGAAGCTCATTCTAACCACTCACTGACTGATTCATGGACTCACTCACTCACTGATATTAAGTTTGGTACCTTCCGAGTAACAAAGAATGCTGAAATTTCACATGCCAATGGGTATTGAAGCCGATATACTGAGAAAAGTCACAGAACCGTTGGAAAGTGTCCATAAATGAAAATATAAATAATTGAAAATAAATGAATGTAAAAAAATGAAAAAATAAAATGCAGCTGAACGACCCGAGACAATGGGGAAGCACCGTTCATTATTGCTTACAATGTGTAAGTCTAACCCACTTGTATGTATATATATATATATATATATATATATATATATATATATATATATATATATATATATATATATATATATATATATATATCTTCTTCTTTTTCTTTCGGCTGCTCCCGCTAGGGGTCGCCACAGCGGATCATCCGTATGATCCGCATAGTGATTTGGCACAGGTTTTACGCCGGACGACCTTCCTGACGCAACCCTGGTCACCTCTTACGACACAGGGATATGGTCACCTATTTTAACCGGGGTATACACCGGCCCAGTACACTGGTACTCATTTCGCCGACCTCGGAAGGATGACAGGCTGAGTCAACCCCCTGGTGTATTAATTCAGTGGCCCAACGGGGCTTGGACTCAGGACCTTTTGGATCCCAAGCCGCTGCCCTAACCACTGCGCCAACACCAGGCATATGTATGTATATATATATATATATATATATATATATATATATGTATATATATATATATATATATATGTATATATATATATATATATATATATATATATATATATATATATATATATATATATATATATATATATATATATATATATATATATATATATATATGTATATATATATATTTATATATATTTATATATATATATATATATATATATATATATATATATATATATATATATATATATGCCTGGCTCCGCCTCTTTTGTCATTCTGATCCGATATTGCCGTCAAACGCAGACAATGCGGACGTGGCAGAAATCACCGGCTTTCGCTCCAACAAGGGAGTCCCCGCGTCTGTCGGCGGAGATGCCGTTCGTCTGTGGATGCCGTTGCTGGCGAAAAGATGGCGGCGTTTGTGGAGATGAAGGTGAAGAGACATTCGTTTGTTGGGGAAAAGATGGCGGCATTTGTGGAGATGAAGGTGAGGAGATGTTCGTTGTGGTGAGGAGATGTTGGCAGTTGTTTCTTAAGGTGGTGAGGAGATGTTGGCGGTTGTGGCGAAGGTGGTGAGGAGATGTTGTTTAAAACAACGATAGGAAAGATTAACACTACCTCAAAAGGTTCACAGCCCGGCTCATGAATAATTCCCGTTAGACATCGGTTGGGGAAATCTAATCTGGACACACACTTATCGACATAACTGATCTTCGTGGAACCTGAATGGTGGTCTGTGAATTTCCACAACCGTAACAATATATATATATATATATATATATATATATATATATATATATATATATATATATATATATATATATATATATATATATATATATATATATATATATATATATATATATATATATATATATATATATATATATATATATATATATATATATGTCCCTGTGTCGTAAAAGGCGACCAGGGTTGCATCAGGAAGGGCATCCGGCGTAAAACATGTGCCAAATCACGATGCGGATCATACGGATGATCCGCTGTGGCGACCCCTAGCGGGAGCAGCTGAAAAAAGAAGAAGAGATATATATATATATATATATATATATATATATATATATATATATATATATATATATATATATATATATATATATATGTTTGTATATTGTTGTAGAATTCCCGTCCGTCAGCGTGCAAACAACCGCGTCTAAAGGCCCGGTCACACCTTGACGTTTTAGCCAACGTATGCCGATTTTTGAATTTTTTTTCTAAAACGCTGGCACACGTTGAATACGTTATGGGTAAGTTTTGATAACATTGAGAGCACGCTGAAAAACACTGCCATATGTCGTTGTACGTTGGCTTTAAACGTTGAACTTTTTGGTTGTCCTCAAATTTTCTCATGCTTGAAATTTCACGACGTATGCCGGCGTATGACTCACACGTTCCGCTACGCTGGCCACAAGTTGTATGCACGGTCTGCGATCGTTGACAGACGTCAACACATGTTACTTGTAAGTTAATCATAAGTTGAGACACGCCGAGGTAATGTTTAGCGTACCCGAAACTTATTTCTAACCTATGATTAACGTGTTGTTGGCACGTTACGCTATCGTTGCCACACATCGACAGACGTTACTTTTAAGTGACTCATAGGCTGAAAGACGTCGGTATAACGGATCGTCCTTGCGTCAGCGTCCACGGCCAGGACACTTATTTGCAGCATTCTTCAAACTTTTCTTCGGCATGACGAGGATGTTCACACTTCGATGTCTAGCTTGGCTATGATTCCAATTGTCCATCGGCAGCGTCTATTTAAAATAGTCGAGTTTGAGCGTTTTAACACGTCAAAAAACAAAGGCGAGTGACAGCAATTTAAATCGTTCATTGTAAACAATGAAAATAGTTGAGTGGTACCGTTTAAAAGTCGTTGAGTGTAAAAAAATCCAATTGTTGAGCGCAAGTGTCTACTTTCAATCGTGGAGATGCAGCCATTTAAATCGTTGAGTTTATCATTTAAATCGTTAAATCGTTAAACGCAAGGACGATCCATCATAACCCACACCCTCCCCCTCACACTCACCTACTACTGCCAACATGAACAAACTACTACTAATACTGATACTGATACTGATACTGTTACTGCTGACATGGACATCGACTCAAAAAGGACTCGAAAACACTGTTGGGTTCCCCTTTTATGAGCAGCATTTTTATATGCCAATTCCCAAAACCGCTGGGAACACGTCTTGATATGGCAGTTGTAAGTTAGAAACACGTTAATTTTTTTTTTTTTGTCGACCGGAAGACGTCATTGGAATACGTCTACATACGTCGATGTGTGTTGGGACTACGTAAAGAATTGGTTCAAAGCACGTCAAACATAAGTTAGAAATAAGTTTCGCGTAAAAAAGACATTACCGCGACGTGTTTCGACTTATGAGTAGCTTATAAGTAGCCTTTGTGGACGTGTGTAAGCGTCCACATATCGTGTGTAAAACTTATCCCCATCGCATGCGGAACGTGTGTCATACGCCGAGTACATCGTAAAATTTTGAACATGTTTAAAATTTCTTGACGTACTCTACTTACTACGACGTATGATAGCGTACTTTAGCGTTCTACTCACGTATACCAAACTTACTCATACCGTATTTGACGTGCCCCAACGTTTTAGACACATTTTTCTTAGGTCGGCATACGCTGGCAAGATCGCCAAGGTGTGACCGCGATGTTGACACTTCCATTTCTACGGCAGTTATGATTCGAATCGTTGTGTGTCAGCCTTTTAATAGGCTACGTCACGACATCGTCGGCGATGCGTGCAACGTGCTATGCCTAAGTTAGACTATCGTTGGGCATCGGTTGTGTAGGCCGACAACAGGTTCAGCATTCGTTGGTATAAGTTATCTATAACACAACGAAACGTTCTGTGTCCATTACCAATGCGTTATACATAAGACCAAGTCGCTATGAATACGTCCGAATCTTAAAAAAAAAACATCAAAAGTTCAACGTAAGCCAGCGTTTTACATACATTTTAATACGTTGCCATCGCTGGCTAAAACGTCAAGGTGTGACCGGGCCTTAACCAATAGCGGCCGCTTCGCCCACCGAACGGACAATCCAATCGCGGCTTTCCGGATCAACGCCGGAAACCAGCCACGGGTGTGTTTTTAACCACACCACAACCTTGTCTGCACTCTACCCGCGCTACAGGGTCCGATCACCAAATCTTCAATTTACCTAATTATTTGCGTGGGTCGGTTATCAAGAGATTGTACCTCAAGGGGACCGCTTGGAAACGAGCCGCTTAAGCAGCTCGCTTCCTTTTGGGATAACCGAGCGGGGTATTATCGCGCAGTCCCGTTGGACCCGATCACTTTACCGGCTATTTAAAAACCAACTATATTCCGAGTGCAAGATGGGGCAGTTCAATGAGGGAATGGACGCAACGAACAGGTTTACATTCACACAAGGACATTTATTATAATAAAGCATGTATGCAATTAAACAAGGCAAAACACGTATGCAATCATACAAGCAACAAAAGCACGACACAAGAACTACAACCGTCTACTTATTATGTACAGTCACTTGCACTTAACTGCAGTTCCTACTTATTAGACGGGCCCACGGACGTACGCACGCACACACACACACACACACACACACACACACACACACACACACACACACACACACACACACACACACACACACACACACACACACACACACACACACACACACAAGAAATGGTGGCAGAAGCCTTTAATAACGAGCTTTAATAACGGAGGACAGGTAAGCTGAAACCCAGAGCCTATCTCAAACCCCTCCACCTCGTGTGGTCTTCAAGTTGTTTGGACCTGGGCTCCAGCGAGAGCGAGCTGGATCCAATCGCCGCGAGCTGCGATCCTTCCCGAGCTCCAACAAATCCTCCTGCGCTTCTCAACACGTGCTGGTGAGACGAGGCGCCGATCCTTCCCGTCGATGCGTCGCTTCCCCGAGGAACCACCTCCCACGCTTCTCAACACGTGCTGTTGAGACGAGGCGCAGATCCTTACCGTCGATGCGTTGCTTCCCCGAGGAACCACCTCGAAGAAGAGGTCGATGAGTCGCACCAAGCCGGGAACCAAAATGGAGAACAAAGAGCTCCACGAACCAAGAAGAAAAAGCCACCACTTGCAGCTCGAAGCAAAAAGCTCTCCCGAGCCAAGCAGAAGCCGAAGCTCACGGAACCATCAAAGCAAAAAGCTTCCGAAGGCCTCGACCCTAGCCAAAGCCAAACAGGACCCGAAGGTCTGCTGAACGGCAACTCTCTGCTCCCTTCTCCAACTCTGCCCAAACAAAAGAAAAGATCTCTTCCTTATCCTCTTCCGCCCTCCCACCGCTCCCGGCGTGACTCATGACTCATGCCCTCGTGCTCCATCCCCCGCTCAGCCACGGGTGGGAGGGAGTTATTGACATCATGAGTCACGGGACGGCAGGGTGGTTCTTCCTCTTCGCAGAAGAGGGGGAGGGACGTCTCCATTGTTCGTTCTGTAACTATTAAATCTATCTGCAGCGCATCTAATCGATTTCTGAACATTTAAACAATGAAAGGTGAGTTATCTAGGGAACAAGCACTTATCGACATAGCTGACTAAAGGAACCTGTATATTGTGTGCAATCAAATTCGTAACAATATGGGTGGTGGTGGGGTTAAACCCCCACCTGTGACTGGTTTCTGGCGGTCGTCCCAGGAGGGTCACGACTGAATTGTCCGTCCGGTGGGTGACGTGTCGCGATTCGTGCTACGTGGCCGATCGCATGCTGGTGGCCGCGAATTCGCAACAATATATACAAAAACATATTTATATATATTTATAATACATATGAATATGTATCTAATATATTATTAGATATATATATATATATATATATATATATATATATATATATATATATATATATATATATATATATATGTATATATGAACACCAGCGACTGCGCTGTTGCTAATGATTCGCCAATAAGCAATGAAACTGGTCCGGCAGCTGAAGGGGTGTTTAGTATTGGGATTCTCACGTGTGTACTCTTTGTGAATGTCTTTATAGCTGTGGAAGAATTCTGGGAAGGGTTTGATACAGCATCGCACTTACCTTGCGTAGGCCTTCTTGGTTTTATTCAGCAGCAGTTTCGGCTTGAGGAGCATGGTAGGTGTTAATATATTTACATAATCCTAGCCACCTGGGTTTAGTTGATTTGGTGAGAGCTGATTGGCAATTCTCTCCATTCACAGGTGAGAGATGTGGGTGGGTTTTTCTTTTGTGTATGTATCTTCTTCTTCTTCTTTCGGCTGCTCCCGTTTGGGGTCGCCACAGCGGATCATCCATATGATCCGTATAGTGATTTGGCATAGGTTTTACGCTGGATGCCCTTCCTGACGCAACCCTGGTCGCCTTTTGCTACACTGGGATCTGGTACACCTATTTTAACCGGGGTATACACCGGGCCCAGTACACTGGTACTCATTTCGCCGACCTCGGAAGGATGACAGGCTGAGTCAACCCCCTGGTGTATGAATTCAGTGGCCCAACGGGGCTTGAACTCAGGACCTTTTGGATCCCAAGCCGCTGCCCTAATATATATATATATATGTGTGTGTGTATATATATATATATATATATATATATATATATATATATATATATATATATATATATATATATATATATATACATATATATACATATATATACATATATATATATATATACATATATATATATATACATATATATATATATATACATATATATATATATTTTTTTTTTGACGAATTCTCGCCCGGCGGCGTGCGAACGACCGCGTCTAAAAGGCCCAGTCGCACCTTGACGTTTTAGCCAGGAATGGCAACGTATAAAAATGCACGTTAAACGTTGGCGTACGCTGAAGTTTTGAGGTTTTTTTTTTAAGTTTTGGTCGTATTCATAACGTGTTGGTCGTATGCATAACGTTTTGTTAACGGGCACAGAACGATTCGTTGTGTTAAAGATAACTTATACCAACGAATGCTTAGCCTGTTGTCGGCGTTCACAACCTCTGCCAAATGATAGTTTAACTTAGTCATAGCGCGCTGCACGTATCGCCGACGAACTCGTGGCGTTCTCTGTTAAAAACCTGCCGCACGCCGATTTAAATCATAACCGCCTGAAAATTGGAAGTGTCAACATCGCAGTCACACCTTGATGATTTAGCCAGCATATGCCAACCTATGAAAAATGTGTCTAAAACGCTGGGACACGTTGATACGGTATGGGTAAGTTGTGTATATGTTAGGAGCACAATGAAAAACAATGAAGTACGCTGGCATATTACGTGGTACGTCTAGTACGTCGTGAAATTTCAAGCATGCTGAAAATTTTACGACGTACTCGACGTATGGCTCACAAGTTCTGCATCCGCTGGCATAAGTTCTCGGCACGCTCCGCAATCGTTTACACACGTCGGCCACACGTTACTTGTAAGTTACTCATAAGTCGAAACACGTCGAGGTAATATTTAGCATACCCGAAACTTAATTTTTAACCTACGAGTAACGTGCTTTGAGCCTATTAGTTGCGTGCTTTGAACCTATGAGTTGCGTGCTTTGAACCTATGTGTAACGTATCTCAAACGCACATTGGCGTATGTAGATGAATTTGTTTGACGTCTTCCGGACGACCATAGAACTTACTGAACGTGTTTCTATCTTACAGCTACCGTATAATGGCGTATTGGCAGCGTTTAGGGGAATTGGTATATACAAATGGGCTTCACAAGAGGAACCCGTCAGTGTTCCAGACTCCATGTTGAGTAGATGTCAATGTCAGTAGCAGTGGCAGTTGCAGTAGCAGTAGCAGTAGCAGTAGTTCGAGAGAATTTAGTGATGTCGATGTTATTAGTAGTAGTAGTAGTAGTAGTAGTTCGAGAGAATTTAGTGATGTTGATGTTAGTAGTAGTAGTAGTAGGAGTAGCAGTAGTAGTCGTTCGAGACAATTTAGTGATGTCGATGTTGGTAGTAGTAGTAGTAGTAGTAGTAGTAGTAGTAGTAGTAGTAGTAGTAGTTCGAGAGAATTTAATGATGTCGATGTTGGTAGTAGTAGTAGTAGTAGTAGTAGTTCGAGAGAATTTAATGATGGCGATGTTATTTGTTGTAGTTGTAGTAGTTCGAGAGAATTTACTGATGTCGATGTTGGTAGTAGTAGTAGTAGTAGTACTTTCAAGTAACGTGTTGCAAAGTGTGAACAACGTTCGTGTAGCGTGCTTACAAAACGTTAGTCATAGGTTAGAAATAAGTTTCGGGTACGCTAAACATTACCTCGACGTGTTTCGACTTATGAGAAACTTACAAGTAACGTGTTTCAACGCGTGTCAACGATCGCATAACGTGCCTACAACTTATGGCCAGCGTAGCGGAACGTGCGAGTCAAACGCCGGCATACGTCGTAAAATTTCAAGCATGAAAAAATTCGAGGAAAACCCAAAAGTTCAACGTTTAAAGCCAGCGTACTACCACTTATGGCAGTGTTTTTCAGCGTGGTCTTAACATATACAAAACGTACCCATAACGTATTCGACGTGTACCAGAGTTTTACACAAATTTTTCATAAATCGGCATACGCTGGCTAAAACGTCAAGGTGTGACTGGGCCTGAACCAATAGCGGTCGCTTCGCCCACCGAACGGACAATTCAGTCGCGACTTTCCGGAACAACGCCGAAAACCAGTTACGGGTGTGCTCCAAGCACACCACAACCTTGTCCACACTCTACCCGTGCGCTACAGGGTCAATCGCCGAATTTTCTATATACCTAATTATTCACGCGGATAGATTACCGAGAGATTGTACCTCAGCGAGGCCTGCTTGGACATGAGCTAACACCGTCTATCTATTATGTACAGTCACTTATACAGTTTTACTTGACGGACTCGGCACCACTACTTTCATTTGAGTAGTGGTTTTCAGGAAAAACCCCAGGACAGACGAGGGGTAGACTGGACCTCTTTGGGTCTTTATTGCACGGAGCCGTGTAGACCGCAGAGGCTCCGTGAGGCCGCGCTGGGGCGACCCATGGCATACCTTCCCCACGGAAGATAGCGTAACAAGCCGCGGCCTAGCAATTCGGGCCCGAGCCAGCAACGCCTGAGAGGAACGAATGGGTCTTCGCTCTTTTTGAGTTGATGCTCTCCTTAAGAACCCATTTGCCCCTCAGCGATGCTCGGACCGTTCCGGATCCCGATCACCTTAGACCGTTCGGTGCTGGTTGGCGAGCTCTCTCCGGCTCGCACACGAACACGCAGCTCTGCACGTCACAGCAGGCTTAGCCACGCTCCCAGTTCGCGCCTCCTCCGCTCTCCTCAGCTTCTCCAGCTACTGCAGGCTTCGGGCTCCAGACTTCCACGCAGCTGCTCGACCTCTCCAGACTGACACTCCACCGACTGACTGAACTGGCACTCTGCGCGCCGTTTTATAGGATTCGTGAGGCGAGATTTTGACCTCCGCTCTCTGACCCACCGCTGGCTCCGCCCCTTTCTCTCTTTTGATCCGCATCTCGGAGGCGAATCCATTATCCAGCCTACCTTCTGTCCGTCTGCGGGGTCGGCTCGAATCCACCGCGGCACTTACGGACCGGGTTTCACTCGCGTAGCCGCGCACGCGGCGGCCTAGTGCTTTGCACGGCACGGACCCCCGCACGCTGCATTGCAAACCCAGCACGGTTCTCAA
Organism: Eptatretus burgeri; assembly: GCF_056783735.1. Taxonomy (NCBI): domain Eukaryota; kingdom Metazoa; phylum Chordata; class Myxini; order Myxiniformes; family Myxinidae; genus Eptatretus; species Eptatretus burgeri. Next base: position 117,977,554 of record NC_140962.1, on the reverse strand, counting down.
AACATCTACGGCCACTACTCGGCCTTTGTCCACCGTCAGGCACCGTCGTCGTCGCACTCTCGCGCACAAACTCCCACATGCCATAACGCTCACATGCCTCGACATGACACTCGGACATGCGGTTGCATGTTCCCGCATGCCGACCGTCATCTCCCCTTCTCACCGCGACCTCACACATGCTGTTCCTCTCACGCATGCCATTTCCCTCGCACACGTGGTTCCACTCACACACGGTGCTTCATACACACACGGCGTGCTGGGAAGCACGCATTTCGGCACACTTGCAACCACGCACACCATTTTACTCACACACGCGGTCTCTTTCATACAACGCCTTTCACCCACGCTATGCGCGCTTTTCAGCACACATTTCGCCACACTCGTGTACACACATACCGGGCCAACCACGCTGGGGATTCGCGCTACTTCAAGCGCTCCCGGGGTCTCCAAACCCCCCAAGCTCCACGTGCACCCAACAGCACTCGCCCCCTATAACTCGCGAAGCTCAACCGGACCCACCTGGTCGTAATCAGCTTCAAGGGAGCATAGCGTCTCCCCTTGTTCCTGAAGGAGGCTATCCAGCTGCTTGCACTGGGCCATGACACATTCCCCGAGCTCCCCTTCATTGTACTCCACTACTTCCATATGTGTGTGTTCGTCTTTCACCCCCGACTTTATCGTGTAGTCTCTCCTCCACCGTTTCCATCTCCCGCGTCTCTGTTATTTCTTTCACTTCCTTTATTATCTCTGTCGTCTCCACGTGTCTCTTACATGTCTCAGTCACCCCATTTAATTTTTCCCTCTGTGTCACCGTCACTTTCTTTGTCACCTGCACGAGTCTCGCCTTACACGTCCCCCGCATTATTTTGTCCTCACCCGTCTCCACGGCGGGGCCGACACAGTCCACACTCCCCCTCAGCTCGTTCGCTCCAGCACGTGGCGCCGCCATTTTGTGCTCTGCCGCCCGCGCTTCGTTGCGCGCAATTGCGATTATGCCCGCCTGCAGGCCTCGCCCCATGCTCTGCATCTCACCCCGCAGCGTTTGCACATTCTCATCCATTTATTACGCATTCGTCGTCCGTTTTTTATTCATGCCATCCATTTTGTCGTTTATTTTGCACGCATTTTCAGTCATTTCGTTTTTCATTTGTTGCGCATTCGTATCCATTTTCTTTTCCATTGCTTGTGTGATCATCTCCACCATTTGTATGATGGCCGATGGCTCGAGCCGGACCGATCCGCCATTGTCGGTCGCGGTTTCGCTGGGGACCGGGGAGGGACCCCGACAGAAGAGGGAGGGAGGGTGTCATACATCGCGGCCACCGCTGCGCCCATTTCTGACTCTAGGTTCGTTTGTGGGAGGAATTCAGCCTGCATGTTCATGTCCTGCACGGGGATTTCGTCCTGGTTCATGGATTCTATCATTTCCAATTCTATTTCTAATCCTCCCTGCCCCTGTTCGCCTTGAACCGCCATCTTGCTTAACGAAAATAATTTAAAAGCTCGTTTTTTTTTGTTTTTTTTTAAAATAGAACACTGAGGGTTGCTTCGCACACCTTTGGTCCAGTTCCGTTAATTTGGTTGGGAGGTGAGATGGATTTTAGTCTCACTCCTTGACACCAGTGTTACGAATTCTCGCCCGTCAGCGTGCGAACGACCGTGTCTAACCAATAGCGGTCGCTTCGCCCACCGAACGGACAATTCAGTCGCGACTTTCCGGAACAATGCTGAAAACCAGTCACGGGTGTGCTCCAAGCACACCACAACCTTGTCCGCACTCTACCCGCACGCTACAGGGTCAATCGCCGAATTGTCGAGATACCTAATTATTCGCGCGGGTAGATTGCCGAGAGATTGTACCTCAGCGAGGCCTGCTTGGACACGAGCCGCTTACGCAGCTCGCTCCGTTTTGGGATAACCAAGCGGGGTATTATCGCGAGGCCTCGCTGGACCCGATTCTATTATCGGCTATTTAAAAGCCCACTATTATTCCGACATGCAAGATGGCAGCTCAATCAAGGAAAAGATATAACGAGCAGGTTCACATTTAAAGAAGCACATTTATTACAAAGCACACGTAAGCAATGATGCAGTCATGCAATGAATTTGCGAAGCACGCATGCAATTATACAGCCAAACACAATGCAAAAGAAAGAGCTAACACCGTCTATCTATTATGTACAGTCACTTATACAGTGTTACTTGACGGACTCGGCGCCACTACTTTCATACAAAGAAAAGCAAGGAAAAAACCCCAGGACAGATGAGGGGTAGACTGGACCTCTTTGGGTCTTTATTTCACGGAACCGTGTAGACCTCAGAGGCTCCGTGAGGCCGCGCTGGTTACCTTCCTCACTGGGGCGACCCGCGATGTTCCTTCACCACGGCAGCTAGCATAACCGCGGCTCGGCCGCAGCCTGGTGATTCGGGCCCCAGCCGGCAACGCCTGAGAGGAATGAAGGGGTCTTCACTCTTTTTGAGTTGATTCTCTCCTTAAGAACCTGTTCGTCCCTCAGCGATGATCGGACTGTTCCGGAGCCCGATCATCTCAGACCGTTCGGTGCTGGTTGGCGAGCTCTCTCCGGCTTGCACACGAACACGCAGCTCCGCACGGCACAGCAGGCTTAGCCGCGCTTTCAGTTTGCGCCTCCTCCGCTCTCCTCAGCTTCTCCAGCTACTGCAGGCTTCGGGCTCCAGACTTCCACGTGGCTCCTCGACCTCTCCAGACTGACACTCCACCGACTGACTGAACTGGCGCTCTGCGCGCCGTTTGATAGGGTTCGTGAGGCGAGATTTTGACCTCCGCTTTCCGACCTTCGACTCCCCGCTGGCTCCGCCCCTTTCCCTCTTTTGATCCGAATCTCAGAGTTGAGGCTTGGAGCGAGCGGACGTGGTAGAAATAACCAACGCTGAAGGGAGAGCGGACGTGCTCGAGATCACCGACTTGAGTGGCGAGCAAACCCCCGCGTGTGCCTGCAGTGATGCCATTCGAAGCGAACTCGCCGCGGCTGGTGCAAAGATGGCATCGCTTCAGGGATGAAGGTGAGGCGATGTTATTCGGGTTGGTCTATTGGGGGAGATGCGGTTTTGGAGATGCTGAGGAGATGTTGTGAAGGCGGTTGTGGAGAGGGTGGTTGGTGGTTGGCGTGGTAGAGAAGGTGGTTGGTGGTTGGCGTTGCGGAGAGGGTGGTTGGTGCTTGGCGTTGTGGAGAGGGTGGTTGGTGGTTGGTGTTGTGGTTGGTCCAAAATAACGATAGTAAAAGAAAAACGGCTAACTCAAAGATCACAGCCCGGGTGACACGAATAATTCCCATGAGACAACGGTGGGGAAATCTAACTGAACACGGACTTATCGGCATAACTGAACTAAGGACCTATAATGGTGTTCTCCGAATTCCCCCAGCCATAACAATATATATATTTTTATATATTTATATATATATATATATATATATATATATATATATATATATATATATATATACATACATACATCTATATCTTCTTCCTCTTCTTTCGGCTGATCCCGTTCGGGGTTGCCACAGCGGATCATTCGTATGATCCACATAGTGATTTGGTACAGGTTTTATGCCGGATGCCCTTCCTGACGCAACCCTGGTCACCACTTACGACACAGGGGTATGGTACACCTATTTTAACCAGGGCATACACCGGGCCCAGTACACTCTGGTACTCACTTCGCCGACCTCGGAAGGATGACAGTCTGAGTCAACCTCCTCGTGTGTATTAATTCAAGCGGCCAATGGGGCTTGAACTCAGGCACCTTATGGATCCCAAGCCGCTACCCTAACCATTACGCCAACACCAGGCTTGTGTGTATATATATATATATATATATATATATATATATATATATATATATATATATATATATATATATATATATATATATATATATATATATATATATATATATATATATATATATATATATATATAATAGAGAGGGATACAGAGAGATTAAGAGACATGACAAGTAAATAGACAGAATGATTTAAAAAAAAAATTATGTATTGAACATTTTAAGTATATTTTGTCCATTTTAATACATATACTAGTATTTTGGAGATTTCAATGCTTTTACTCTTTTAGGCATAGAACTAACGAGGTCTGAAATTTTCTCTTGTGGGATTTCTGCCCAGGCTTCACGCAAACGGGTTAGCTATTCTGCCCTTGATGTTGGTTTACTGGACTTTTTCACACAGATTGATCCAACAAGACCCAGACGTCTTCAATGGGATTCATCTCAAGAGACTGACTTGCCCATGAAAGTTGCTTCTCCCATTTCTGTCCTGCCATTCTTTGGTCTTTTTTGCAATGTGGCATGGAGCTCCATCTTCCATTAACAGAATGTTGTTTTTGACCATGTGACCAGTGGGGAAGACAGGGAGATGTCATCCTCAAGGATATAAATTAGTGTTGTAGTGTTAATGTTGCCAACACACTCCACAAGCTCTGACTGACCAGTGGTCCAGATTGCTTCCCACACCATCACTGAAAAACCACCGTGCTTGACAGTTGGCTGCAATTGGTTCAAAGAAAACTCGTGATTGGGGAGTATCCAGACCGAAACGTGTCCACTGTCAGAAAATTGAGCAAATTGGGGCTCATCTGAAAAAAAATTACAGTTTGTCAAAACTCCAAGGGTCTGTTGGCCATCTCGTCAGCCCACTTCTTTCTCCTTTGAATGTTGACTGGTCGAAGAAGAGGTTTTCTCCTTGCTGCTCTCCCATAGTTGCCCAGTTGATGAAGGAATCGCACGGCAGTTCTTGAGCTAACTTGGACCTCCTCACAAATATCTGCTGCTTTGCAACATGGAGTTTTCTCAGTGGACCGCGTGAGAGCTCGAAGACACCTTTCTGAGGGCCCAGATCAATGAGAACAAGAAGCTGTGGATTCCTTGCCTTCGCTGGTGAATTGCACATTCACCGGATTCACCATAGAAAGTGGATTGCCAATGTTCGGAGCTATCTGATGCTCGCTGACTCCACCTTCCAAATGGCCAGCAATTTTTCACTTTGAAAATCGGAAAGTTTGTGTGCTCCCTGGGTTCGAGGCATAGTTAATTGTCATACATAACCCAGGAACTCGTTTTTGCAAAGAAATAGTCAAATATTAGTACAAATCACTGCATAAAACTGTGTTCTGCAGATGAAATGAAGAAATTTATGGTGTCTATTTACTTTGGTCATGTCTCTGTATGTATATATCCATACATACAGGGTGAGTCAGAAGTAGCGCCCGATTTCTGTCAGTTGATTGTTTGTTTGCCATTTGTATTACAGTGTACAAGAAGGTAGAAATAAATGAGTGATATGTTTATCTAACCATTTATTCAAGAAAAAATTATTACGGAACTGTACCAAGCTGTTTTACTTGCAATTTTCAAAGTGCCTCCCTCGTGATCGATGCACAATTGCAGCCGAGCAGGCACAGAGCGGCACACACGTCTGCAGAGTTCGATATCAATTTCCTCAAACTTTGCAGTGATTTGAGCCTTCAATTCCTGAATGGTACGAGGCTTTTCACGATAAACAAGGTCTTTCATGAGCCCCCAAAGAAAGAAATCTGGAGGTGTGAGGTCTGGGGAGCGTGCTGGCCACTCAATCGGACCGCGGCGGCCAATCCACTTTCTGGGAAAGTTTTCATCAAGACACTGACGAACAAAAATAAATAAAATACGAAAACTAATAATCTGCAAGACAATTATTAACATGTCTTCCCAGAAAGAATCCGACAGCCGAAAAAACAGAAATCGGGCGCTACTTTTGACTCACCCTGAGTAAATATATATATATATATATATATATATATATATATATATATATATATATATATATATATATATATATATATATATATATATATATATATATATATATATATATATATATATATATATATATATATATATATACACACATATACATATACAGTAATCCCCCGCTATATCGCGGTTCACCTATCGCGCCCCCGCTTCATCGCGGTTTTTCCCTTGGAACCTAACTAATTTTTTCTGCGGATTCCCCCGGTACATCGCGGTAATAATATATAAAATATAAATTACTTAAGCAGTAAATTATAATGCATGGCGCTCGACCAGTCACACAACGCACGAGGCAGTTAGTTTCGCTTGTGAACTTCGAATATTTTCTACGTTTTTTCTCCGAGCCCCACGATGCCGCCCAAACAACTTGCACCTTCGAAGGCTTCTGGCAAGGAAGCGAAGCGCCAGAGGAAGGTTTATATTCACTCGATATAAATAAAACCCAATCGTGTTTATACACCGCCCAGCGTTTAATATTCACTCGATATAAATCAAACCCAATCGTGTTAATACACCACCCAGCGTTTATTATGCACTCGATACAAATCAAACCCAATCGTGTTTATACACCGCGTTTATAAAAAAATAGGCATTTTTTGGGGAGGCGTCCATTAATCGCGGATTTTCACTTCTCGCGGGGGGGGGGGGAGGGGGGTTTGGAACGTACCCCCCGCGATAAACGGGGATGGCTGTATATATAAATATTTATATTTTTGGGCATTCCAAAAATTCAACTTGGTGTATTTATGTACATATATGTGTGTGTTTATATACATATATGTGTGTGTTTATATACATATATGTGTATATATATATATATATATATATATATATATATAAAACATACATATATATATATATATATATATATATATATATATATATATATATATATATATATATATATATATAGTATATATAGTATCCTGATCCGAGGCACGTGACCTAAGGCCTGTGCCAAACCAGCCGACGTTATAACCCCGAAGATTCGGCGTCACTGGACTGTGATTGACGCCACTCGTCCGAATCCTTCACAATATATATATATATATATATATATATATATATATATATATATATATATATATATATATATATATATATATATATATATATATATATATATATATATATATATATATATATACACACACACACATACATACACACACACAGGGTGTCCCAAAATTCACCTCGGAATTTAGAAATGAAATACCATTTCTGTTTGTTAATAATTTGTTTTTCTTTTCTTTTCAGAATTTAGATTAACATTTGGAAATTACCCATGGAAAAATTCACAACTGAACAAAGAACCAAAATCGTGGAATTATTTTTAAAATTTCATCGATCAATTATTCTCATCCAAAGAGCATGGACACCGAATAATTTCGCAAAATTCAGAAATTTCTTGGTCATCGCGTTCTCCTGATTTGACGCCTCCCGATTATTTTCTTTGGGGTTCCCTAAAGGAGGTGTTTACATCAATAAGCCCCATACAATTCAGCATCTCAAGGACAACATCTATGCAGAAATTCGAGGGCTGCAGCCAGAGTTATTGTCCACAGTTATGGAAAAGGCTGTCGAAAGAGCCCGTCTCTGCGAAGCCGAAAATAGAGGACATCTAAGCTACATAATTTTTCATAAATTTAGTAAATTGATCTCCATTTTGTAAATTTTCTTTTGGTATAGTTATAATGATAAATTATTAAAAACACAGAAATTTTATTTAATTTCTAAATTAAATATAGGATTAGCCCAGATCCCCAATTAAATGCATGTTTAGCCAGGTTGTTCGGTAATTGGACATTACATGTGTGTCGGGAGGTGTAGGAGGCTGTTCATTGTTCGTACGGTGGTGGTGTACCGAGACGTTCTTCTCCTTCCTTCCCCTCTCCGAACGGGGCCCCGCCCAGCACTCTGAGAGGGAGTGGCCTAGAGAAGCGAGTGCCGGGAAGGGAACGTGGAACTGAGAGCGCCGAGGTGGTGCGATCAGTTGTACAAGGGACGGCTGTGTCTGTTTGCGATCGCCTTTCGTGAGGAGCGAGCCGAAAGAAAGGCAGGGAAGGGACTGCATGAGGTCTGTCTGCCATCGGCTGGGAGAGGATCTACCTGAGTGTCGAGTCGGGTGATCGGCTTTTCGTGAAGAGCGAGCCGAAAGAAAGGCAAGGAAGGGACTGCGAGTGTCGAGTCTGCAATCTGCTTCGTGAAAGAGGCAGGAGGAACTGCATGAGGGGAGTCGGCGATCGACTTTTATGGGGAGGTCCTCGACGGGTTCGTCCGGGGTCTGGTGGCGGAGCCTCTGACTGTCCCTGCTCACGGCACGGCCCAACACGTCTCGACACATCTTGTGGTCCCATCGATCCGCCTGCGGAGCCGAACACCCCAATTTGACCTAACCTGATGAACAGGCCAGGCCCGGAGTTGTATACTGGACCTTGTGAAAAGCCAGCTGGAGCATACCATAGATATTTCGTCTTGTGCCGTCGACCTTACGGGGCTGAACACGCTGAGGCTGTGTGCGTGGCAAGTGCGGCAAAAGGAGGATGACGCCGCCATTTTGCCACGCGGCGTGTTCGAGCTGGGTGCTCGAATCCGTTGACATCGGCTTGTCACGAGCCGCATTCGTGCCTTTGACATTTTCCTCTCATCCATGAAGCATCACCAAGTACTCTGTGTCTTGTCTGCATGCTGTCCGTGTCTTGTCTGCATGTTGTCTAAGGTTTATCTCGTTAGGGTTCCCTTCGAAACCCATAATCCGTAGCTCTCTAGTTAAGAACGGGTTATAGATTAATTATAACATTGTCGTGAATGCTTTGCTTGTGTTGTGTTCCCCGATGTGTCCCCAATAAATCTGGCTGAGTTATACGATATTTGCCACCTTGAATTTATTCATGCCGCGCCGAGGAACATTCCGCTCGATTTGAATATAAAACCCAAACGGGCTACGGACTGGTAGACTCCACTCTCGGTCTCTGACAAAACCAGTCTGCAGCCAGGGTCTATTTCCCCAACTGGCAAGGCACGACTGTACGTTGGTATCCTGATCCGATGCACGTGACCCAATGCCTGTGCCAAACCAGCCGGCGTTATAACCCCGAAGATTCGGCGTCACTGGACTGTGATTGATGCCACTCGTCCGAATCCTTAACAATATATATATATATATATATATATATATATATATATATATATATATATATATATATACATATACATACATATATATGTATATATATATATATATATATATATATATTGCATTTGTATTGTTTCTAATTATATTTATTCCATAGAACACTTTGGCATTTGTAGAACATGTTGAATGCTCCACATAATTCACCATTGCCAGCAAAAGCTCCACGAGAGGAAAAAGCAAAAAGAAGGCTAAGAAAATCTCTGTTAAAAAGTGATATTTTTGTGTTGTAATATCTCACAATCTCCAGGCACAATGCAGTCTTGAAATAAGAAAAACACAATAAAAACAATTACAATTCGTTTGCCACTAGGGATTCTATCAAACATGTATTGCAGCTTGATCAGGTAAGTCCTGGGGGTTCTGAAAATCTGTACAGCATTCCACTTGTGTAAAAGCTTTTATTTTTGTTATATTTTTTACATTAGGAATCAAAAACACAATAATTTCCCAACTTCTTCTTTTAATGTCCGTTTCAAAGTTTGAAAAGTAATAATTTCATTTGATAAATCTCATAGCATGGATGAAGCCGAGTAGTGCGGAATATCAAATCTGTCATGGGATGTAATGCGGAGAGGAATTCCCCAAGGATCTCTGTTTGACAGACAATTATATTAGGTTGTGCGATGAGGGAAGCGTGATGCGTTGGTTGGGGGCAATGGAAGCCTCAGCAAAGTATGCACAGTAACATATACTGAGCACACCCACGACTCCCTGCTTTAATTAGGCAAATAGAGATTTGTTTACAACGAAGGGCACAGCCCTTTGTGTCACAGAATTAACTCCTTTGGTGGAGTTGTTGTTGTTGTGATTACAGGTTATGCCTTCACATTACGCATCACTTCCTAACAGCAAGCCATTTGATTATTTTATTTTTGTAAAAGCATCGCCTGCACACAGATCTACTTTGTGTGAAATTGGGTCATTTTATAATCCGTTAATCATTTTTCGTGCGTATTTCATGATAGTGCCCCTAGAATATGAAATTTTAAAAAATAAACATAAAATGCCACAATGTAATTGAACTGCGAGAGAAATAAATCAAATACTGTACAACAGTCAAGTCAATGCTCCATTGGTAATTGTGAATTTGAAATGTTAAAATCACTAGTTCAAGCAAGAGGTCACGGAAGTACCATTGTGTGCCTAATAGTTTGGGGAATAAAGCACATGGAGTACAACCTTGGTAGCAATTCTTGTTATGACAGATAGGAAGAAACTTGCATGTATGGGGAACAGCCGTTTTCATGGAGTAAGCTCTACTTAAGACACTACATAATGCTACAGATACTCGACACCCACCAACCAAAAAAAACCTGAAATACTTTGACAATAAAGGCTATCGAGTAGCCAATCCTTTTATCTCATGTCCTATACATCACTGGATCAGCAAAGACTCCACTTGGTACCTTCGGCTTGGGTCGTCATTAAAGGGATGCTGCTAACTATATTTTCTATTTGTCTGTGCATTTTCATCATGAAATAGAGCATTATCCAACATATCTGATGATAAAACAAAGCCAATGCAAAAAAATAAAACAGTGAGATAATTGATTATTCCTGCCAATTGCGAGTGTGAGATGGAGTACTCGCCTTTCATAGATGTAGAAGTCGTGTGAGACGTAGACGTAGTAGTTGTCTTTCTATACATAGTTGTCAATGAGTCGAACGTCTTTCTCCCACTCGACCATGTCACACCTTCTGCGATTTGCAATTCTTAAGAGAAAAGAGATATGTTCGTGGATCATCACAGCCATTCCATGTTCCCCTTGCTGTGTTGATTAACACTCACCCAATGCATGGTGTCAATCAAGCGTCTTGTAGGTATACACAGGCTTATTAAGTGGCAGAGCGATGTGCTAGAGGCTAATGATGGAATAGAATGGCATTTGCCTCCTTCAGCATTTATCTCCCGCATGGAAGCAGGAATTGACTAAAAAATTTTTTATATTTGTTTACCTGGGTAAAGTTAAGTGAAATACAATTGAGATGATATCAGTAAACTCCAAGAGCATACCTTAAAAAATTAATACAGTAGTAAAAAGTTGTCTCAGTATATCTGGGGAAATACATTGATTCATTGCTATATGTTGTGTAAAAGCAGATAGAATTTCATCAAAACGATCATTATTAAATATATTACCTAACCATTGCATACGAGTATATGTGACCTTACTCGACCACAACTGAGATTGCAAAACAAATGCACAAACTAGTTGTTCACTAAAGTACTGGGATGATTGGGATTCAATTCTGAATTCAGCCGGCTGATTGCATCATGACTGAGAGGCAGCTGTGCTGATGATTTCGTGTCACTGCTCATTCTGGCAGGATGCAGGAATACAGCCAGGATGCTGGCAATTAATCATCTCTAATTCGAAAATCACACCTGTGGGATGTTGATCATCCACAAAATCATGCCAGTAGAAAGGACACCAAGCTTAATATGCATACTTTCAAGTACAGCCTCTCTCTCTCTCTCTCTCTCTCTCTCTCTCTCTCTCTCTCTCTCTCTCTCTCTCTCTCTCTCTCTCTCTCTCTCCCTCTCTCTCTCTCTCTCTCGCTCTCTCTCCCTCTCGCTCTCTCTCTCTCGCTCTCTCTCTCTCTCTCGCTCTCTCTCTCTCTCGCGCTCTCTCTCTCTCTCTCTCGCTCTCTCTCTCTCTCGCTCTCTCTCTCTCTCGCTCTCTCGCTCTCTCTCTCTCTCGCTCGCTCTCTCCACCATCTCTCGCTCGCTCTCTCTCCATATATATATATATATATATATATATATATATATATATATATATATATATATATATATATATATATATATATATCTCTCTCTCTCTCTCTCTCTCTCTCTCTCTCTCTCTCTCTCTCTCTCTCTCTCTCTCTCTCTCTCTCTCTCTCTCTCTCTCTCTCTCTCTCTCTCTCTCTCTCTCTCTCTCTCTCTCTCTCTCCTCTCTCTAAAAATATTTATTTTTATTTTCAGAAATAACTTAATTTATTCATCAATTAATAATAAGTAGTGTGTGCCTGTACGTGCATGGCCGTACGTGCAAAAAAAAAAAAAAAAAAAACTTTCAAACAACCACACAGGCTGTTCCTTCGCTCTCGTCAATGATGACTGGATTGGGGCATTGTGTTTATCTATAAATGCGCATAAGAAATCGAGAAATTATTACAATAAAGTAAGTCATCACTATCCGGAAGTCCGTACGTTGTAACCCATAATGGGGACCGCATGCCAGAAGCAACCACACAGGCCGTTCCTTCGCTCTCACGTGTCCGTACGTGCGTGCCCGTACATGCGTGGCCGTACATGTGTGGCCGTGCATGGAAAAAAAAAACTTTCAAACCGCGTGCCAGAAACAACAACCACACAGGCCGTTCCTTCGCTCTTGAGTGCCCGTACGTGCATGGCCATACGTGAAAAAAACAAACAAACTTTCAAACAACCACACAGGCCGTTCCTTCGCTCTCACGTGCCCGTATGTGCGTGGCCATACGTGTGTGGCTGTACGTGCAAAAAACAAACAACAAAAAAACTTTCAAACCGCGTGCCAGAAACAACAACCACACAGGCCGTTCCTTCACTCTCGCGTGCCCGTATGTGCATGGACGTACGTGCAAAAAACAAACAAACTTTCAAACAACTACACAGGCCGTTCCTTCGCTCTCGCGTGCCTATATGTGCGTGCCCGTATGTGCATGGCCCTACGTGTGTGGCCGGACGCGCAAAAAAACAAACAACAAAAAAACTTTCAAACCGCGTGCCAGAAACAACAACCACACAGGCCGTTCCTTCACTCTCGCGTGCCTGTATGTGTGTGCCCGTACGTGCATGCCCGTATGTGTGTTGCCGTACGTGCATGCCCGTATGTGTGTTGCCGTACGTGCAAAAAAAAATTCAAACCGCGTGCCAGAAACAACAACCACACAGGCCGTTCCTTCGTTGTCATGTGCCCGTATGTGCGTGGCTGTACGTGCAAAAAAAAATAAAAAACGTTAAAACCGCGTGACAGAAAAAACAACCACACAGGCCGTTCCTTCGTTGTCATGTGCCCGTATGTGCGTGGCTATACGTGTGTGGCCGTACGTGCAAAAAAAAAACTGTCAAACAACCACACAGGCCGTTCCTTCGCTCTTGTAAACGATGACTGGATTGGGGCATTGTGTTTATCTATAAATGCGCATCAGAAAGAGAAATTATTTGAATACAGTAAGTCATCACTATCCAGAAGTCCGTACGTTGTAACCCGTAATGGGGAACGCGTGCAGAAACAACAACCACACAGGCCGTTCCTTCACTCTCGCGTGCCCGTACGTGCGTGGCCATACATGCGTGGCCGTACGTGCAAAAAAAAAAACTTTCAAACAACCACACAGGCCGTTCCTTCACTCTTGTAACCGACGACTGGATTGGGGCATTGTGTTTATCTATAAATGCGCATCAGAAAGAGAAATTATTTGAATACAGTAAGTCATCACTATCCAGAAGTCCGTACGTTGTAACCCGTAATGGGGAACGCGGCTGAGGAACTCTTCCCCAACGGCCACGCCTACAGAGCAACGTGTCTTGTCATTGGTCACTAAATGGCGCCCTTTCCCCATCGGCCACGCCTACGCAGCAACGTGTCCTGTCATTGGTTTGGTAAATAAATGGCCATAACTTGGGAACCACTTGTCCGATTAATGTCAATCCTTGAAAAGGCACATCCTCAGGTCCCCAGCAATATACCTGGCAAGTTTCAATTAGATTGGACCAGTGGTTGTCGAGAAACAGCGGTCACAGACACACAGACACACAGAGATTGCTGGAATGATAGATAGATTAGATCGGACCAGTGGTTGTCAAGAAACAGCGGTCACAGACACACAGACAAACAGAGATTGCTGGAATGATAGATAGATTAGATCGGACCAGTGGTTGTCAAGAAACAGTGATCACAGACACACCGACACACAGAGATCGCTGGAATGATAGATAGATTAGATCGGACCAGTGGTTGTCAAGAAACAGTGGTCACAGACACACAGACATACAGAGATTGCTGTAATTATTGATAGATTAGATCGGACCAGTGGTTGTCGATAATTAATTGATAATTGTGACGTCAATTGTGACGTCATAGCACCGTGTCCTGTAATTGGTTTAGTAAATAAATGGCCATAACTTGGAAACACTTGGGAAACAGCTGAAACGGATGAAGAAGAACGATATCAAACCTTGAAAAGGCACATACTCAGGTCCCCAGCATCAATTCTGATGTCATATCAAATGAAGAAGAAGAATTGTGACGTCAATTGTGACGTCATAGCACCGTGTCCTGTCATTGGTTTGGTAAATAAATGGCCATAACTTGGGAACCACTTGTCCGATTAATATCAAACCTTGAAAAGGCACATCCACAGGGCCCCAGCAATATACCTGGCAAGTTTCAATTAGATCGGACCAGTGGTTGTCGAGAAACAGCAGTCACAGACAGACAGACACACAGAGATTGCTGGAATTATAGACAGATGCAGCAATATCCCATTAAAACCCCCAACCCAATTTTTTCTTAATACTTATAGTTTAAACCCATAAGATAATGTATTTATTCCATCACTCATTGTATATCTTTTATCATCAAATGTTGTTGGAGCTTTCTTACATACAGTCTCTGAGAATATTTCATGCTTATAATTTCTAACAAGATTAATTTCTCTATAAACATCCTTTCTCTTCCATGTACATTCAAGGTAATGTTGAAACTTCATGGTCTCTTTTAATACACTCTTCTTTATACCTTCAAGTTTCTTTTCACATTTGAATTAATTTAACCCTCTCGTTAAGTGTTTATATGCATATGCCTTTCATCTAACAGCAACAAATTCACTTAGTATCTTTTCACCTAATTCATCTTTAAATTTACCAATAACCTTTTTATTCTTATTCAAAAAGAGTGGGCTATTAGGATCATAATTACTTGCATCATAAATATCTTCCTCTTCTTTCATAGCCTGAAAAACATCATCTGTATTTATCTCAAGTATGAAGCTATCCATATCGATACATAGCAATAAAGTATTCTCACCATATCTTTTCTTTAGATTATTATAAAAGTAATCATGCATTAAATACTTTGAAAGATCTAAAACAGATGTTCCCACATAAATCGGTTTATCCATCTTTATGCTCTCTTTATTCAAATGAACAGCACAAAATTATCTATAAATATTTCTCCTCTTTTAAAGCTTGGTTTATTTATCAACTTCTCCAACTGCTCCTAAGTTGGAGCAAGTCTTACATTTTGTCTATTCCTTCTATTTTCCATTGTTTTACCAAATACGGAATTATTCATCAACTTGTAAAAGTCCTTCTCAAAATCATTAATTATCAGCCTTTTTTCTCATCCTCATATTATATTCAATTTTTTTTACCTAACCAATGACTTTGACTAAACTTTAGTGCTTGATGTACCTTTTAAACTTGTAGTCCTGCTTCTATAAATTGCTTTAGATTTCTTTGATGTTAATCATACTTCTCTTTATCAAACAATGTTGTTCGTAATTTAGTTGTAGGGATATATTTAAACTCATTTGAAGAACTGAAGAAATGTTGTTGATAACCACTGAATAGCTCTTGATTTCTCTTGATCTTGATCTCTTTTTCAGCTTCATAAGGAAGGTCTTTATGTTTGTTATGAAGTTTTCTAGGATAGTTTAAATCTACTTCAAAATAACACCCATAATCCCATTTATTTAAATCTTCTTGATTTGTGGAGATTATATCATCGAAGATATATTTGTACTTGTATTATTTCACCCATTTAAAATTGCCATAGGGTTGAGATTCAGGCATTGCCTAGCCATACAAGTTATTGGCATAAAAGTACATTAAGTAAGGTGTGGGCTTATCAGGTGAGAAGTCTGGAAGATATTTATTTTTTGCCTTTGCATATCTCTTTGAACAAACTTGTAAAATTCCTCCTCTTTTAGCCTTCTTAATCATCAAGAGCATATCTGCATCACTTAGAAGATCAAGGGGTTGTTTTGTCATTTTAAACATAGAGCTCCAGGCTAGAATAATTGTACGGCTAGTATTATACAGGAGATGTATAATAATGGACAGGATTAAGTCCAAAGGAATCTCAATTATAACAAACTTCTCTAAATTCCTCAAACACATCAGCGAGTAATAAAACATCAATTATTAAATAAAGGTCATGATATTGACCCATATTCTTCATCTCAAATTATTTCCAAACTTGTTTTGCTCTTTCATTATCTTCACCCGTAATTTGACATCTTCCTAACTTGTTATGAAAAGGCATTTGAGGAGGAAGTCTTGTTTCTTTAAATCTTTCAAAGGAATCCATATAATCATATGGGTAAATGCCCATTTTAGTAAGAAGAGAAATGCCTTTACCCAAGTCGGCTTCAGTCTTAAATTGACGAGAAAGTATAGGAAAGCGATATTTGAAAACAAATAACTTGGAGGGCTTGTCATAAATTTATGAGTCAAGAAATCAAATATTTGTATTTACACCCATTTCACGAGTATAAATCTGTTTTGTAAATGAGATGTCATTTTGATCTGTAATAAGATTTGCTATTATCTTTCCAGTAGTCTTACTTAGTTCTTTTATAAAGAGATGTGCATGATAATGACAATTATTATGAAGAAATGCAGGTATGGATGTGGGGATTCTATAATTAAGATTACAATTATTATGAGCTGTTCCTCTATATTTCCCTGTTATATGGCAATGATATCTAACCCTTTTAACAATTTTTACCAAAGCCTCTGAGCATATATGACAAATCCTTGCTTCTTCAAATTATTTCTCTTCATTTGGAGATAAGTCAAGGGGTTTATTTGTTCTTGCCATAATTTCAGTTAGCTTAATACAATCATCCTCAATCCTTTTAACAAATTCATCAGCAGCATCAGGTCCTCTATACAACTCCAACCGATCATATTTACTTCCGACAGATGATTTAATGTGACAACAAAACCCGCATGGAATATGCTTTTGATATTTTTTTTAATATCATCAGTCTTTTCCAAGATGCTCTCAAAATCAGCATGTATTACAAATGGGTGTTTTATACATTTATTTGTTTCATTAAATACAACTTTCTCTCTCCCTGTTCTGGCATCTCAACAACTGCTGCTTTATGATTGGAGCAATACTTTAAATGTTTATCAAGGCTTTGTTGAGATTGAAAGATATTTAGACATCTCTTACAAGGATATGATTTATGCTTTGATTTATAAACTTGATTACTTACCAATCTAGAAAAGTTTTTGATAAAAGCATAATGAGCAATTTATTCATTCGTGAAATAAAGGAGATCTGCATGCCGGTCATTTGACCAATTATTATCATGGAATATAATGTTACTAACTCTTCTAATTTGGACTTTCTTTTTATCAGTTAAACCAACATTTATTGATAGGTTATTCATCTTCTAAAACTTTGTTATATCTTTTAAGCTCGTGGGTTATCCTCTAGAGATGCCTAGATCCCCACTTTCTAATTTATTCTCATATTTATTTTACTTTGAAACTCTTTCACAGTCCCTTTCCTGTGGATAAAGATATGCTGAGATACTACAGAGAATGCATTTATTAGCAGTATTTTTAATATTAATTATTGCCTTTTTAGTCTTGATATCCTGAGGTAAATCAAGATAAGAAGAAGCTTTTAGCAGAGTGGATTTAAGAATATTAAGATCGATGTATGAAACATTCCCAATGTTGAACCCACTACCTTGTTGTTGTTCTTCTAATTCAAATCTAATAAGCTCTTCAAAGATAGGAGATTTAAGGAAGCTATCAATTGATGTAATAAGGTGTGGTGGATTCGTTCTCATATATTTTTCTTCAATAACATTATCTTCTCTTGAGAAGGTAAAGGAGGCTCCAAGATATATTTTGAATGATTTATGCTTTTTCAACATTCTATTAACAACCTTGATAATTGAATCCTTTGAGATATGAATCAGTAGATGATAAATGGGGCTTCTGGGACACCCATTCAAATGAATAGGGAAAAAGGGAAAACTTTCTGACCCAAACCCAAAAGCCCAAAATAGTAGAATGATTTTCTCCCCACCTATCCCCTCCCCTCCCATACAAGCAAATGTAAAATTGAGACTGATTTTCTCCCTACCTATCCCCTCCCCTCCCATACAAGCAAATGTAAAATTGAGACTGATTTTCTCCCTACCTATCCCCTTCCCTCTCATACAAGCAAATGTAAAATTGAGACTATGAAAGATTGAGACTTACTGATTAAAGTACTTGTTCCCCCCAACATAATCACAGTCCTTTTATATTTTCATTATACTCAAAGCAAGCTGTTTTAAAATGAGTCAGTCTGGAGTCAGCCAAGTTCCCTTGTCCGAAGCAAAAATGCGACTCATTTCCGATGTGAGACACACCCTGAAAACCCCATTGTTTTCACATTTCATTGACGTCATCAACTTGCCATATTTGTTGCTTCATATGCTCGGGCTTCGTATTTATTGCTCAGGCTTCATATGTTTTATTTAGAATATGGAGCGTTCAGATTATTATTACAACCTTTCAGATCAATCGTTTTCACAAGATGAGAGTTGAGATCCTTGAACCCATTCATTATTTGTTGTTTTATAGAGAATTAAATCACTATACAACCAATAATTATTGTATGTATTTTTTCTAACAGGTTGTCACCAATAAGAACATTGTTGTTAACTGATCTGAAACATGAGTTATTTGAATTACACGACGAGTGGCTAAAAATGAATGACTTCCTTGAAGACATTCGATGGCTCAAAAGAGAATTGAATGGCATTTTGTTAGCTGGCAAGAAATTCTCTCACGTCCTCTGACATTGAACGAGTCGAGTCAAAGGTGAGAAATTATCCCTGTGTCTCTCTGTGTGGCTTTATGTCTTTGTCTCTCTCCCTCTGTCTTTATCTCTGTGTCTGTGTGTGTGTGTGTGTGTGTGTGTGTGTGTGTGTGTTCATTTGTGTGTGTGAATATGTGCATATGTGTGTGTGTGTGTATGCGTGAGTGTATATGTGTATGTGTGTGTATTTGTGTGTATATATATATATATATATATATATATATATATATATATATATATATATATATATATATATATATATATATATATGTGTGTGTGTGTGTGTGTGTGTGTGTGTGTGTGTGTGTGTGTGTGTGTGTGTGTGTGTGTGTGTGTGTGTGTGTCTTTGACTCATTATTATTATTATTATTATTTTTTCAGTTTAAACACCTGTCTTGATGAACCAAACACACAACTTAATCTTCTGGAGGAATCTGACATAACACTAACTTCTGGAGATAAATGTTATATTTATTATTGTATTAATATCATCATATAATCATCTTTATATACCCTAATTGTTCTTCCCTCTTTGTTTTGAACATCATATGTTGACCGAATTTCAAAATCACAAACCATCAGACTGCTGCGAAAGAAGATTTTGTTCAATGTTTGTAATCTTGTTTTATTATAGAGGCTTTCCTTATAATTGTCTGATTTTGAATTACAAGAAAAGAATAAAGGAGATGTAAAGGTGGGGGGTTGGATGAGGGGGGTGTTGGGTCAAAGGTGGGAACACACAGGGGCGTGGAGCTTGTGTGGGTGGAGCTTGTGTGGGTGGGGCTTGCGTTGGTGAGGCTCCTGTGGGCGGGCGGGGCTTGTATGGCTGGGGCTTGTATAAATTTACAGCATGGCTTGTGTGGATGTGGCTTATGTGGGTGGGGTTTGTGTGGGTGGGGTTTGCGTGGATGTGGCTTGTGTATGTGGGGTTTGTGTGGGTGGGGTTTGCGTGGATGTGGCTTGTGTTGGTGGAGCTTGTGTGGGTGGAACTTATGTGAGTGGAGTAATTTTGTTTAAATTAAATAAACATGTTGTGTGTGGAAACTAATAAACTAATCACTAATTATGTGGATATGATGGATGTGGATGTGGCTTATGTGGGTGGGGCTTGTGTGGATGTGGCTTTTGTGAGTGGAGTTTGCGTGGATGTGGCTTGTGTGGGTGGGGATTGTGTGGATGTGGCTTGTGTGGGCAAAGTCTAAAAAGGGGCGGAGTCAAAAAAATTCAATTAATCTTTGTCTTTTGTAATTCCTGTGAATAAAATGAACCTAAAATCTCTTCCCCCTTTAAATCACATAATTTGTAAATCCAAGGAACTGTACCGATGACATCAACAATTTTAAAAAGTTCATTTGTCCATCGCTTGGTATAACTGTGGTGAATTAACGTGAATCGAGGGACATGACGCGGGATCACATGTTGTGCGTCTCGCGTATAAGGGGAGGTCTCTCTGCGGCACGAGTGATTGTCCCCGGGGCATTGCTATTGACATCGGCTGTCCACTTGATGCTCGTTAACTGAAGGTGCTCATTGACTGGTGAGAATGGAGATTATATCGAACTCCGTGCTTACGCGGATTTAGTCTGCAATGGTTAACTGCACATGTATACGTTTCTGCTTATGTACTCCTAGCTGAACCTGTATTTCCTGGTGTGCCCACAGAAGCGGCTCCAATCAAATGGAATAAAGCCTAAACTCTGAAGGTTCATCTCTCGCTCTCATTTCAATTTATTCCATTTGATTTTCTCGGCTCTCTCAACCAAAGATGGACAAGATCTACAAACCAGAGAGGTTCGACGCAGACCCAAACACGACTGACGCAGAAATGAAATGGTCACATTGGTTCTGCTCCTTCTCACACTATCTGACCATCATCGCGGAGGGAGCTGACAAATTTGCCGCTCTCGTGAATCATGTCTCGCCCGGCGTGTACAGGCTCTTCTCGGGGTGCGACACTTACGAAGCAGCGATTGACGTGCTGCAGGCGCTCTACGTGAAGCCCAAGAACGAGGTATACATACGACATCTTCTCAACACACGCAAGCAAGCAGCCGGGGAGACAATCGATCAGTTCCTGCAAGCTCTGAATCAGCTGGGAAAAGACTGCAGCTTCCGAGCGGTAAGCGCCGAGGAACACCGAAAGGAAGCCACACGGGAGGCATTCATCCAAGGACTCAGATCAGCCCACATACGGCAACGCTTACTAGAGAAAGCGCAACCCACTCTTGACAAGGTAGTCGATCAGGCTCGAGCGATGGATACGGCTCAGCAGCAATCTGAGTCATTTGGGACACCGATGCTGCTCATGAACGCTGCTACGATGGGAACCCAAGGAACCCCACTGGCACAGACACAGCCAGACATGAGGGATGGAGAAACACCCGAGGAGCCGGATACCCAGACCTCGTCAAACTCCTCAGCAACTGCTCCGGTCGGTAAATGCTTCTTTTGTGGGTACAAAAGGCATCCTCGTCAAAAATGTCCCGCTAGAGATGCCACATGCATGAATTGCGACAAGAAAGGGCATTATGCCAGGGTATGTAAATCTACTCTAAGGAGGAATAAACCCACTTCTGCGGCTCTCTACTCGCAAAATAAATTGACTGCAGCCTCCCCGGGGAATCTATCCAAGGCTATCATCAACGTCCGAATTAACGGGCATATGGCTGAGGCACTGATTGATACCGGTAGCTCTGAAAGTTTCGTCAACAGCTCGCTAGTGAAGGGCAGGAAATGGGTAATCCACCCGACTGACAATACGGTATGCATGGCCGCCACCTCACTACAATCCCGCGTACGAGGGTACTGCAATGTTGAATTGGACGTAAAAGGGTACACGCATCGGGATGTAAAGGTGCTGGTGCTTCGTGATTTGTGCGCAGACGTAATTCTGGGTCATAATGTCCTCAAGCAGCACACGAGCGTCGAAATACCCTTTGGAGGAAGCAAGCCTCGTCTAATTTTAAATGCGCTGACCACCGCGGAGGTGACGTCCCCCCAGCTGTTCGCTAACTTGTTGCCGGTCTGCAAACCGATAGCGATCAAATCGCGGCGATATACCACTGCTGACATGAATTTCATCACTTCGGAAACCAAGCGATTACTGGAGGAGGGAATTATAGAACCGAGCGATTCGCCATGGCGCGCACAGGTGTTAGTAACCAGGAGTCAGAACCATAAGAAACGGATGGGTGGGGCTTATTCCCAAACGGTCAATCGCGTCACGCAGCTCGACGCCTACCGCCTGCGGCGCATAGATGAGATGGGCGAACGCGTGGCCAATTATAAGGTATTCAGTACCATCGACTTGCGAAAGCGCCCTATCATCAAATTCCCATCCGAGAGGAAGACAAACCGTACACTGCATTCCAGGCAGGGCGGCGCCTCTACCAGTTCAGAAGGATACCATTCGGTGTCACGAATGGAGTAGCTTGCTTCCAACGGGTTATGGGACGACATCATCTCAGATGAAAACCTCGAAGACACTTTTGTTTACGTGGATAATGTCACAGTGTGCGGTAGGGATCAGAGGGAACATGATAGGAATCTGGACAGATTCTTGAGCATTGCTGGAAAATATAATCTGACTCTCTCAACTACGAGAAATGCGTATTCTCGGCAAGGTCAATTGACCTTCTCGGCTACACAATAGCCGACGGCACAATTAAGCCTGATCCTGAGCGATTGCGCCCGCTCCGTGAGCTTCCACCACCTCAGGACTTGCAAACAATGCGCCGGGTGATCGGGATGTTCGCTTACTATGCAAGATGGATTTCGCAATACTCCGAGAAAATACATCCCCTAGTGCATTGCAAAAACTTTCCACCAGATGCCGCTGTCGTAAAAGCTTTCCACGATCTCAAGGATGATATCAGTAAGTCCGTGGTTTTATCGATCGACAGCTCGGTGCCCTTCGTGGTGGAGACCGACGCTTCAAATCACGCCATAGCTGCAACACTTAATCAGTCTGGGCGGCCGGTCGCTTTCTTCTCGAGAACTCTCTCTAGAAGCGAGCAGAGACACTCGGCAATAGAGAAGGAGGCGTACGCCATCGTCGAAGCGCTGCGTAAATGGAGACATTATTTACTGGGAAACCACTTCACGCTCGTTACGGACCAACGATCCGTGGCTTTCATGTTTGATGGGAAAAATAACGGAAAATTAAGAATGAAAAAATTATGAGATGGCGGATAGACCTAGCCTGCTACAGGTACGACATTGTTTACCGGCCCGGGAAGGAAAACCCTGCTGCAGATACCTTCTCCCGGGTCTACAGTTCGGCAACAATCAGTCAGGCTTTGCAAGACCTCCATGTGTCTCTGTGCCACCCAGGGGTAACCAGGATGGCACATTTCGTACGCAGACAAAATCTTCCCTATTCTGTTGAAGATATTAAACAAATGAATGCTTCATGCCCTGTTTGTGCTGAACTAAAACCCAGATTCTATGGCGCGGCTTCTGGCAGACTGATCAAGGCTACTTCCCCTTCGAGAGACTAAACATCGACTTCAAAGGCCCCCTACCGACCGAAACAGACAACAGATACATATTCACCGTTGTTGATGAATATTCAAGGTTCCCTTTCGCGTTTCCGTGCTCGGATATGACCTCGGGCACTGTCGTAAAATGTCTCTCTGACCTCTTCGCTATGTTTGGGAGACCTTCGTACATACATTCAGACAGAGGGCCGTGTTTCATGTCGGCCGGGCTAAAACAATTCCTATTAGAGCACGGCATAGCAACTAGTCGAACGACGGGTTACAACCCACAGGGAAACGGGCAGGTGGAACGGTATAATGGAGTAATTTGGAAAGCCGTAACTCTGGCGCTGAAATCGAGAGGGACTGGGCCCCGAGCGATGGGAGGTTACTCTTCCTGACGCTCTGAATTCCATACGCTCTTTGCTCTGCACGTCCACAAATGCCACTCCTCACGAACGTATGTTTACTCACCAACGACGTTATGTTGATGGTCAAACGGTGCCCAACTGGCTGACCCACCCCGGTACAGTGTTCATGAAACGCCCGGTACGACAAAGCAAGTATGAACCGCTGGTGGAGGGGGTCGAACTCATTGACACTAATCCAGAGTATGCTCATGTCAGGCTCCCGGATGGCAGGGAGACCACTGTGTCGGTTCGCCATCTGGCTCCCTCAGGTACTCCTCCCGCCGGTACACCACCTCCTGGCACTCCTCCTTCTGACATTTCCCCAGGAACTCCGCAAGGCGACGGGGCTGCCGCGTTCCACCCGAGAGCGATCGAGGAGTCATCCCCGGCACAAGTCGAGGCTCACCAAGAGGATCGGGAGTCTCCCTCAAGTGAAACTGCCGTTTACTCCCGGAGAGGTCGACGAATAAGGCCCCCTCGACGACTCAATCTGTAAAGGGGATTATCGGCATTCTCGCTGCTCATGCTCCTATATGCCCATTATATCATATATCGATGCTCATTTCCATGCTCCTACAACTCAAAATAATCACTGCTTGGCATGTATGCTCCTGTAGATCTATTAGTCCGCGTTGCTTGAAATGTATACTCCTATAGTGCTAAAGCAATCATGGTGTGTAAGATGGGCCCCTAGTTACATTTTAAAGGTGGGGAGAATGTGGTGAATTAACGTGAATCGAGGGACATGACGCGGGATCACATGTTGTGCGTCTCGCGTATAAGGGGAGGTCTCTCTGCGGCACGAGTGATTGTCCCCGGGGCATTGCTATTGACATCGGCTGTCCACTTGATGCTCGTTAACTGAAGGTGCTCATTGACTGGTGAGAATGGAGATTATATCGAACTCCGTGCTTACGCGGATTTAGTCTGCAATGGTTAACTGCACATGTATACGTTTCTGCTTATGTACTCCTAGCTGAACCTGTATTTCCTGGTGTGCCCACAGAAGCGGCTCCAATCAAATGGAATAAAGCCTAAACTCTGAAGGTTCATCTCTCGCTCTCATTTCAATAACCTTGTTCAAAATGAGATTTCCACCTGTATATTCTTACTATATCACCAACTTTGAACTTAGGCTTTCTGACATTAATCTCTTTTACATATTCTAATTTTGTAAATGTTTCTGATGGCTTAGTTTTAGTTGAGGTGTGAATCGTGTCATTGTACTTATCTACAATGTCCTGAATTAAAGACAACCATTGTTAAGAACCGAGTTGAGTGAATTTTTTTTATATAGTCTCTCTTTTAAAGTGCGATTAAAATGCTGAATAACAACCGCTTTTCCTTCATTAAAGGTGCTGTATAATGTAATGTTGTTATTTTTAAGAGAATTCATAAATGTTTTGTTGTCGGACTCTGTACCCTCATCAGTCCACAATTTTTTTCGGTTTTCTCTTTCTTTTATTGAATATCTGTTGGAAAGCTAACATAAGAGTATTACCTGTTTTGTTTTTCAAAGGGACAACCCACGCATATCTACTCCTCAAATCAATAACGGTTAAAGCATACTTGTATCCCCTTTCATAATTGAGTTCAATTAAATCAGTGGACCAGATATAATCAACTTCCTTGGAATAAACCTTCCTTCTATGAAACTGTGAAACAACAAATAAAATAATTTAATAAGGCTAAAATCAAAAATGCTTTCGCGATCATTTATATCATGAAAACACAAAGAACAGGATTTTGTATCTTAAGTAAGGGAATACAAACTGATTTAAAAATAGGAAGATGGGGAGGTATTGCCTGTCATCATATGAATCTGTCATATATTTCTGATACATAAATGACAGCAAGAAGACTTCAAGAAAATTATCATTCCTGTGTTCAAGCATACCTACAATAAAATGTGATTCGGTATTTTTATAAATATGTTCTAAAAAAGAAGTGGGTGCTTTCAAAAAAAGATTGCCATTATAGTGATGTTGCTGAACCCACAACTTAAGATTTAACTAAAATGTTATACAATGAAAAGGTTTTAAAGTTGAGAAAATGCAAGGCTCTATTAGAAATTCAGAATAAATTTTATTGCTTTCCTGTTGTAAAAAAAATATTTTGGATGCAGGGATATCAAGAAATCCAGATTAATATAGATATATATATGATATTCTTGAAAGTGGTTCAAGGGTAGTAAGGGATGAGGACGAAGTTGAAAAAAATGAGGCAAGAGAGAAAGAGGAGAGGGAGAAGAAAGAGAAGGAGGCAAGGAAGAAGAGAGAGAGAGGCAAGAGAGGAAAGAGAGAAGGAGGAAAGAGAGAGGGAGGAAAGAGAGAGAATTAATTAATAGAAAAAATATGCAAACCAGTGAGATTATAAAAAGATTGGAGGTGTTACAGGAAATAGATTGATCTCAACGCACTGAGGAGGAAAACAAAGAATTGACAAGTCGAGCAAAAATATATGCATCAAGAGCATTCACAGTGATTTCAGGGAGAAGATCTTAACGATAAAGTGGAGATAAAGAAGAGAAAGAAGGAAAATATTATATTATTGATGATGCTGGTAAAAGTTTTACATTGTTTTCTTCAATAAATGGAGGAGAGAGTGGAGACATTTCTAAGGATTCTTTCTATTTCAAAAATTAAGATTCAAATGTGCATGTTGGAAACTAAAAAGGTTTTCACACTCTGTCGGAATTTTTCTCATAAATAAATGAGTTATTGTCTCTCTCAAATGTAAAAAGAAAACCAAGAGTAAAAATATCTCGTATGTTGAAAGTAAAAATAATTGGGTTATACAAAATGGGATATGTTTGGTGTATGGCTCTAATAAGAATAAATTAATGTCCCCAAAAAAACGTGGGGGAGATATACAAAAGTTTTTATCAGGAAGTAAATTTCAAAATTACCTTGAATGTATATGGAAGAGAAAGGATGTTGAAAAGAGAGATGAATGTCATAAGAAATTATATACACAAAATATTCTCAGAGACTGTAAGTAAGAAAGCTCTAACAGCATTTGATGATAAAAGATATGTAATGATTGATGGAATACATACATTACCTAATGGATTTAAATTATAAGTATTAATACAAAGTGGGGTTGGGGGTTTTAATGGGATACCACTGAATTATTTTCAATCGATGAATAAATTAAGTTTTTTCTTAAAATAAAACATAAATATTTATTGTATCTCTATATGACTCCTGAATTTGATTAATGAAATGATCATGTGAAAGGGCGGGGGGGGGGGGGGCAAGCCCATCTCTCGGCAGGGGAAGTAGTGTCAAAAGGGAGGCGTTTGATGCAGTAATGTGTTCCAGTTTGAAAAGCACAATTATGAGTGAGCGTAAGTGAGCGAATATTGCGACTTTTAGAAATGGGACACATTACTGCGTCAAAGTCTCCCTTTTGACATTACTTTTGTGGGACTGCCATTTTGACACACTTCTGATCATCACGTGATCAGCATGGCCTCTGCAATTTAACATCAGGAGCATGTCCTAATGTTGTAACCCAAATTTAGTAGTATTCTGACTCGTGCGTCTGGAGAAGAAGATTTTTGAAGGAATTTACACTATTTTCTCAAAAATGACGAAGTCAGCTGTTTTGACACGCTTCTGGTCATGTCAATCACAAGACTTCCACAATTGAACATCCCTACCCTGGTCTAATGTTGTAACTCAAATTCTGTAGCATTCTGGCTGGTGTGTCTGGAGAAGAAGATTTTTGAAGAAATGTACTAAGTCGGCCATTTTGACCTACTTAACATCATGTGACCAGAATGAGCTTTGCAATTCCTGTTACCAGTAAGGAGAGGAACGTTGCTGCTAAATTTCAGCTAGCTCGGCTGAGCGGTTTGGCTGGAGAAGTCGAAATAGGAGACGGACAGACAGACAGAGGGTGCGCGATGACAAAAAGTTACAAATTTAATTTCCAGATAAGCTAAAAACCAGCACCCTATTTCTAGTTGACACCGGAATTGAGATCAGCATTTTATCACCAGTGGTTATGAACAAATTTAAACTATCACATTTAGTCTCCACGCTATCAACCAATCTTCCATTTTCACATTCAGTAAGCGATCGATAAATGACGACTATGACATGAGACATGTCTATTGGTGGATTTTCATCATAGCTGAGTTACCCACTCTCATCATGAAAGCTGATTTCCTGAGACACTTTGGTTTGTTGGTGGATGTCAAAAACCAAAAGCTCATTGATTTTACCACTCATCTGTGTGTCAAGGGAATCACTTCTCAGATGCCCTCTGCTAGCCCAATGTTCATCAAGCCTGACATTTCTCATTTTGTTTCCATCAAGCCTGACACTACCGACACTACCCAAAGATAACTCAGCCCACCTCCCGCAAAGTGGCATACAAAAACTCAACAAATCATCTCACCTCCAGTCACAGCTGAACCATGTTGACTGACACCGATTGTTACACTGTAACGTATGCAGGGTTTCACCACATGCTTGAGCTGGCTATCGTTTGCTTCGAGCAGCAACTGGTGCTCACCCTTGCATATGGTCCAGAAGAAAACGCCTGGTGACTGGAGGCATTGTGGTGACTACTGAGCACTGACCTGGAACACATTACCAGACTGTTACCCCATAACACACCTACAGGATTTTACTTCTCAGCTACAGGAAAATAAGGTTTTCTCCAAGCTCGACTTAGTCAAAGAGTATCACCAGATTCCTGTCGACCCAGCTGATAGACATAAGACAGCATTTCCAACTTATTTGAGTTTGTGTGCATGCCCTTCGCTCTATACTATGCTGCACAAACCTTCCCGTGTTTCATCAATTAGGTCATCCGGGAATTACCTTTCATCTCCACCGACAATGATGATCTGCCCATAATCGGTGAGATGCTTGAGGAACAGGCATAACATTTACAGTTCTTCTTCCCTCACTTATCACAGTATGGCATCTTTATCAATCCTGCCACATGTCAGTTTAGGATGAACTCGTTCATTTTTGGGACATCTAATCAATGAAAACAGCATCCGTCCACTGGCCGACAAGATTAAGATGATCCAGGACTATCCACAGCCAGTCAGTGCATAAGCTCAGGGAGTTTTATGCATGGTAAATTTATGTAGTGGATTTATCTCGAACTGCGCGGACACCCTTCATCCACTAACTGACCTCCTCACACAACAAGAAAAGACGATGAACAGGTCTTTGGTTTGGACTAAAGAATGTGCTGCAGCCTTTACCATCGTGAAGTACACTCCAGCAGAGGCTATGATGCTTGTCCACTCAAAGCTGGAGGATATACCACTGCGTATAATGGTGGATGCATCAACTGCAGCAGAGGGTGGAGAACTTCAACACCAGATGGAAGGAATCTGGGAACCCATCTCTTTCTTTTCCAAAATATTGCAGCCAAAAGAGACAAGATACAGCACTTTCATTAAAGAGATTCTGGCAGTTTACCTCGCAAGCCACAATTTTCATCACTCACTTGAGGGTAGGAAGTTCTGTGTTCACACAAACTCCACTCTTTGATGCACACTTTCCATGCAAAGCGTGATCACTGTTCACAAAGAGATGTCCAACACCTTGACTGCATATCTCAATTTACCACCGATACACGCCAATTGAGTGGCAAGAACACTGAATCTGATGCTCTCCCAAAAATTGATATCAACACCCTTAATGCGCACACGCATACACACACACACACACACACACACACACACACACACACACACACACACACACACACACACACACACACACACACACACACACACACACACACACAGACACACACACACACCATGGATTTTTTGACAGAATCTCCAAGGTGCGACAGAGTAATGAGGAACTGCAGCAGCTCAGCACCAACTCAACATCGCTTCAGTTTAGCGAAGTGCATATTCCTGCTTCTGAGGGGATGATTGATTGTGACCTTTCCACTGGCATTCCTCGTCCTTACATTCCTTCCAAATTCAGACTGTGTTTGATGCATTTCAAAATGTCTTATCCTGGAATCAGAGCAACCAACATAGCACCATGTGACTCCATGTTTTGTCTAGTGTCGAGTAACTGGGACATGAGCAGCAGGTCCAAAACTTTTTTACGATGTCATGAGCGATAATACATCATCACACTGTGACATTGGTTAGGAACCTTTTCATCTTTTTCATTTTGTAACGTCTCAGCAACAGCCTCATATCAGATCTCCAATTTAGATTCAGACCAGGTCACCCTACCATGGACATGCCGCTTCGACTCAACCAACAATGGATGGAAGCCCTCAATGTTAGACATGAGAGCAGGGACATCTCTCTGGACATATCTCATAATTTTGATACAGTCTGGCATCCTGCCTAACTCTTCAAACTCTGTTTATGACATCCAAGGCCAACTCCACACATGGATTACTTACTTCCTCTACTCATAGCTAACATGTGGCTCTCAATGGAATCCTTTCATCTCCTTTCCCTGTCAGGGCTGGAGTTCCTCCAAGGCAGTGTTCTGGGCCCATTCCTATTCCTAATCTTCATAAATTATCACTTCGAATTTCTGAAAATCCTTTTCATCGATTTTGCGATGCCTTCACCCACTGTTGTGACATCCCTCATCATTCATACAGGCAGGCTGCAGTCTTTTCCCTCTCTTCAAACTTAACAAAAATCATAAGATGTTCAAACATTTGGAATATGTCTTTCAATCCTGACAAATCTTATACTCACTATCTCTCTGTGAATGGACCATCTTCCAAACAAGCGCCACCCCCCCCCACCCCAATCTACTTTCTTCACAATCTTCTTGAGGAAGTTCAGTCATTCAAACTCCTGGGTCTCAGGATCACCCATGATCTTTCTTGGGCAAACCATATTTCAACGTTGACTTACAATGCCAGCCGCCAACTGGGCATCCTCCATCACATAAAGTCCTGTGTTGGCACACCTGATCTCATATTCACCTAAAATGCCTTCATCACAGCTTGATGGAGGACTGCTCTCACCTCTGGACTGGCTCCCCTGCCTCACATCTTGCTCAGCTTAATGCCATGGAAACCAAGGCCATCAAGATCATTGGAATCTCCTTTAATGAAGCTGAGTCTATGGGCCTATCACTTTGCCATCACAGACAGGTCGGTGGTCTGTTTTGTACCACCTCCTTTCTGGTCTTGCACCCTCTACTCTTTCCTCGCTTTGTCCCACCCTCCCCCCCCAAGTTTTTTTCAGGGTGCACATGTTCCACCATCAACCCCCTTATGGTGAAACTACCTAAATCTAGAATCAATGCTCACCTTCACTCATTCATTCCTCTTTTGTCCTGCCTTTGGAACCAACTTCCACATTCTCTTCAGTCTCATTCTTCCCGACAGGTTTTCCAGACTGCTGTTCACCACCATCTCAGATCAGTTCACCACCAATCAAAAAAAACATGATCTTTTCCACGATCGGTAACCACACCACAAGCCCTCCTCTTTCCAAATTTCCAATTTTCCCTCCTGAGAGTTTCTTTCTCTATCCATCTTGTCCACCCCTTGCGTCATTTCCTGCTCCCCATTCCTCCCAACACCCATTGTTTGTCCAAGTATCTCTCTATTTTGTCCTTTAACTCCACTGTTGGTGTACCCCTCTCAA
This sequence comes from Eptatretus burgeri, assembly GCF_056783735.1. Classification (NCBI taxonomy): domain Eukaryota; kingdom Metazoa; phylum Chordata; class Myxini; order Myxiniformes; family Myxinidae; genus Eptatretus; species Eptatretus burgeri. The sequence continues at coordinate 117,946,141 of NC_140962.1, read as the reverse complement.
TCTCTCCCATTCCTTTTGTCCTGTTACATCCTGCTCCATTCAGTGTACCAGCTCTTCCACGAGCATTGACTGTATACAAAAAACAATCTCCTGGTGCTCGTCGATTATGTGCACATTGATTTAGTTGGTCCTTTTCCCCCATTCAGTGGAAACACCTTCTTTGCAAGGCCCCTGTACAATGAATGCCGACTTTGCCAGACCATTAATCGTGCAAGCGGATGCATCTGACGTCGGAATCAGAGCCGTGTTGTTGCAGCACTACGATGAGTCTTTCCTGTAATGTATGCCAGCAAGAAACTTCTGCCCCGGGAAAGGAATTACTCCACGATAGAACGTGAATGTCTCACTATAGTGTTTGCTGTTAAGAAATTCCAGAACTGCATCTATGGAGGAGAGGTCATCATACAGTCTGATCATCAGCACCTGTTGCACAAACAGAAGTGTAAGATTGACAGTGCAAGGATAATGCAGTGGGCGTTGTTCCTTCAGGACTATCGGTTCTGTATGCAAGCCATTAAGGGATCCAAGAATGCAGGAGCTGATTGTATGAGTCGACTGTGATTGTTTATTTTTGGTCTGTTTTGCGCCCTCTAATTTTAACTGACTGTTGTAAAAAATATGTATTTGCAATTATATTTTTTCTAAAGGTGGGGCTTATTTGTCAGTTAAAAACGAAATGTTGTGGTATTTGAATAAGCATTAGTAAACGCCGATACCTGAACGAGTACAATTGACGGTTCCTTGTTTTAAGTTTGCTGCAGCATACATTGGTAAATTGTAATATAAACTCCTTGATGTAATGAGCTAATTTTGACTGGAGATGTATTGCAGTATTGTACAGTAAACTGCCTGGTAAGATTCATGAAGGTGCTGGAATGTTCTCAGATGAAATTTTCAGTATGGACAACAATCACATTTGTTGGAAGGCATGGGATTGTTCTGTGGCAGCGTAAGACTTTTGTGAGGTGACAGAGGGCTGACCAAGATGGGGCGCAAATTTTGTGTTAATGCATATTTTGGTTTTTCGTGATGAGCACCCCCTAAATTATCTTTAAAAAGGGGTGTATAAATTCACCCAAACACCCAATTTTCGTTCATGCAGTACGATGGAGTTCCTTTGGTAAGCATGCAAATTTTGGGGCTCGGTTTCATGGTTTTGGAGTTATGGAGGAGATGGATGGATGGATGGATGTACACACACTGATATTTATTATTATAGATGCACTGAACATAAATTACAGTGCTGGACATGAACTAAAATGGCTCCAACAGCATTTTTTTTCACTCTTTTAAATGTAATTATTGGACGCCTGATTTTATTTTACACCGCCCAGGGACACCAGTAGATTTTATTTGCACGACCTCGACTGACAGGATGACCTCGAGGTACCCACAATCGCCTCCAAGGTGCCCAGCCTGAGTTTGAATCTCGTCCCAACTACAAAATGTCATCCTGGCTTTTCACAATCTGTGTAAATCATCAATGAGTGTGTCGTCCCTCCGATGGACGTTAAACTGGGTGTCCTGTCTTCTTACATGAGTTGATGGACGTTAAAGATCCCCACGGTGTCCTTCGCGAAGAGTGGTCGAGCTATCGCTGTGGCATCGTGTCGAGCGAAAGTTATCGCTGTAACGAACATCGAGGGGGCTTCCATTCAACCAATCGCGTGACCAGATTCTGCACGTGAACAAAATTTTGATATTTTATGATGCAATTGACTGTTGCTCCTGATCCAGGTGAGCTTCTATTTTTCTTTGAGGGGTTCAATGAAAGGCGGAACAGTTGAAAGGAGAGGCGATTCTCCTTGGAGAGAAAGACATTGTATTTTAACACGTATGGTTTGAATTATTCCTTCAGAGTGACGTAATATCGAAGTCGGAAAAGTTCTGCACCAAAGATTTTTTTGTGTCTTCTATTAATTGCCACTTATATTTTGATCGATTTGTGCAGTTCCATGTGTTTTCTGGTGCAGGAGGGTGGAGCACTATCAAATGACTTATTGTCGACCAAAGTTGTATTTCTTTAGACTTTTGGATAAAGAAGATAATATATTGTCTTTGGGTTGGCCTATTTGTTTCATTCCCATCTGAGTCTCTGGCTCATGGATTTCCATCTGAATCCCTGGTTAATGATGCAGGAATCCCAGCTTCAAATCCAATGCACCATATGTTTGTCCATTGTCTTTTTTGTAGAATGGATTTGTTGAGCAAGAATTGATCCTTCACTCCATAGCATTTTACTCTGCAGCCTTTGTTTTCTGCTTTTGGTTCAGATACAGTAAATGCTTGTACAATTTTTCTGCATTGATTCCTGTTAGGAGTTCATGATATTGACAAACATGAAAAAATATATTTTTGAGGAAGTTTTCTTTCTTCAGGCTTTGTTTACAAGAAGTTGTTGCCTTGAAAGAACCTTAATACAAATGTGCTTGTAAGGGTTGAACACAAGTGTTGACAATAAAAGTGTCTCAAAAACATTGTGATTATATCATGATGGATCCAAAACCAGGAGCTGGGTGAACTCTAAACTCAACTTATTCCAGAGTTAAAGCCAAAGTGGTAAACACAACACTTCAAACTGCACAGGATGCAACAAAGCAGTGCTCTGGAATTTCTGTTCTCCTTTTCTTCGTCTTATTCGTCTTCTTCGTGCCTCAACCTCCTCCCTCCCCTGCTTCGACTTTGCTTCCCATTTAGAAATCATCGGAGAGAAAATAGTCTCGACAATCTCTCCCTCTGAAAACTTCTCATACTCGCAACACAATTCTGCATCCGGAAATAACCAGTAATCTCTTGCACGTTGGTGATCCTTCTACCCAGGTTCACGTCCAACTACTTAACATTATAACTTGTCCCATTTTTACTTTATTCGACTTATTCCAGAGTAATGTATATGTATATGTCAGACACACTTGACTGTTATGGTGAGCATTGCCGCAGATTATGTCGCACACAGTAAAACCACATAATCTGCAAAAAACAACCATCCATCTGTCACCCAGACGATTGTTCCTGCTAATGCAAACCATTCAACCAAATAGCACATGATGTGATCCGCACGTAAATCAAAAGATGTGGAATGCGACAAGCGCTTCCGCGATCCCAGAATGGACATCGTCCTACACCAAAGCATCACCTCCACCACAGATGCCTCAAACAGACAACGATTATATGGTCAACATCAGTTAAACATCAGACAAGAGCACAACCTCATGGACGTGAGAGATCTCTGGGTGGCTGCTGGGAGATAGTTCGGCTATCTCCATGCCTCAGGCTGTTTGAGCAGAACTGACAGGGGCAACACAACAACAAGGCTGCCCTTATTTTCAGATATTTTCATTTTCAGACACTTTCTGAAGGTTCTGTGATTTTTCCCAGTGTATGACTTTCTACATCACCCAGAAGGTACGAAACATGAATATCAGTCAGTCAGTTGTTAAAAAAATATATATATATATATATATATATATATATATATATATATATATATATATATATATATATATATATATATATATATCAAAGCATGTGGAGTGTGACAAGCACTTCCCAGATCCCCATTGGACATAACCCTACACCAAAGTACCATCTCCAATTCAGAGGCCTCAGCCTGACAACTCTGTCAAACAAACAAAAATTACACAATCAACATCAGTCAAACATCAAGCAAAGAAACCAATCAACCTATACCAATTTCAAGCTTGGTTACCCTAATCAAAACAGCATACCAATAAATATCTAACCAAAGATGATCACTTTCATTGTTTATGCATCAGACGCACCTCCTGACTATTACGGTGAGCATCGCCATTAATTATGTCTTACACGGTAAAATTACATTATCCACACAGAACAACCATCCATCTGCCACCCAGATGATTGTTCCTGCGAAAGCAAACAATTCAACAAGAAGGCGCATGATGTGATTGACGGGTAAATTGAAACATGTGGAGTGTGACAAGCACTCTGCCAATCTCCAATGAATGGTTTGCATTAGTGGGAACAATTGTCTGGATGACACATGGATGGTTGTTCTGTGCGGATATTGCAGTTTTACTGTGTGAGACATAATCCGTGGCGATGCTCACCGTAACAGTCAGGATGTGCATCTGATGTATAAATTAGGAATGTGGTCTTCATCATTAGTTGGGGGGTGATGTGTTGTGGTGGTCTTTTTTCTGACGTGGTGTATCTGGTTAAGCTGATATTATGATTGTGTCTTTACTCAATTGGAGGGAGGAGGTGATCAAGGATGATTTTTAATTGAACTAGGAAGAGGGGAAGACCAAGGTGGGAGAGTTCTGAGGGGTCGGAACCTCCCAAAGTGGTTGAGGGCCCCTTGACCCCTGAAGTGTGTTATCACAAACTTATGGTTATAGTTTTGTTTTTTGATGGTGTTCCACCCCTCAGCCCTGACAACCCAATAAAAATGGCTACATTGATTAAGAAAGAATTTGGAGATGTGTTGTGCCAAAAAGCTCAGATCTGGAGACCTCTTCATTAAGTGTAAATCAGTCGACCAATGGGAGAAGGTTGTGAAAGCCCAGTATTTGGAGGGGGTCCGTGTTTTGTGTCATATTCCAAGGAGTCTGAGTGGAGGGAGAGTCGAGGATTCATTTACGGGATTGACCCTTCCATGGAAATTGATGATATCACGAGTCATTTAGCAGAGGTCAGAGTTGTTGAGGCCTGCCGTCTCACCACGGTGAGGGATGGGGTCAAAGTCAAAACCACCTCGGTGGTTTTGTCCTTTGACACCCCAATCCTTCCCCCGAAAGTGTTCTTGAGTTATCAAGCCTTCACTGTACGGAAATACATTCCACCCCCCTTAAGATGCTACAAATGCCAAAAGTTCGGTCACACTGTTCCAGCCTGTAGAGGCAAACAACGCTGCAGCAGATGTAATGGAGAGCACGAATACGGAGGCTGCACTCGTGAAGAAATGTTTTGTGCCAATTGTGGTGGTGACCACAGTGCAGCCTTTAAAGGATGTCCTGAGTTCTGGAGAGCTTCCCTGATACAACAGGTGAAGACGCAGGAGAAACTGTCGCACGCTGAGGCTGTCTGGATGGTTCCTAAAATTGGGAAAACTATGACTCCAGTAAAAGTGGTTGAGAGCACGTCCAAAACTGAGGGACCGGTTAACGTGTCCACCAGATCGGTGGGAGTCCAGACTGAGATGAAAGATGCAGAATGCCAAACCGAGAGAGCAACCACCGACGTGGTCACAAACCCCACTAAAGAGGGATTCATCGGCTTCATCACTGAAGTAGTAAACTGTACAGCTCAAGCTGGGGGGCAGATCCGAAAAAAATCAATATCATCTCCGCTGCAGCCTTCAAACACCTGGGCTGGGAGGAGTTTACTTTCAAGACGATCAACAAAATATTCAGCCAATCGACCCTTAAACGCAGAGGGGTGGTCTCCAGGCAGTCCCAGGATTCCTCTGCTGATTCATGTAAATCTCCCAATGATTAACACGGTGTCACACTCATGTGTCCGAGCTTACTAAACTCATCAGCGATCTCACATCCACACTGGATGTAATCCATTCGTTATTTAAGAAACCTGGTTTAAAAGCCCGAATCGATTTCAGATTACCAGTTACATCCTTCAATGTATTTTCTGAGTCAGCGTATTGAATACACTTTGTGAACTGAGATGGATGTACCCATGATTCTCCAAATTTGTCTGGAAATTCAAAACGGAAATGGGGCGGACAGTGTCAAGTTATTATTATTATTACAGCGCGGTGACATCGCACTGTTATACAATTGTTTTTTTTTCTTACGTTCGATTCTTTACTTCCATTTTATCAACATATTTTCCGTTTTGGGTTGTAACCTTGAGTTCGGGTGCGTGACGTTGATAAAGCTTCGTGACTCTGAATACGCCAAAAAAACAACAAATGGAAGAAGAAGAAAAGAAGAAGAAGAAGAAGAATCATGAATTAGATATTTATTGGTATTCTATCCTGATGAGGGCAAATAAGCCTGAAATCTGGATGGGTAGCTCCGTTTGATGTTTAACTGATGATGACCATATAATCTTTGTCTGTTTGACAGAGTTGTCAGGCTGAAGCCTCTGTAGTGGCACTTTGGTGTAGGACTATGTCCAATGGGGATCTCAGGAGTTCTCGTCAGAGTGCTTGTCACACTCCACATGTTTCTATATATATATATATATATATATATATATATATATATATATATATATATATATATATATATATATATTTCTAACGAATTACTGATGGACTGACTGATATTGATGTTTGGTATCTTCTGGGTGACGTCGAAAGTCAGAATTTTTGTGTACTGATGGACATCAAAGCTGATACACCGGGAAAAGTCACAGAACCTTCAGAAAGCGTCTGTAAATGAAAATATCCGAAAAATATGGGCAGCCTTGTTGTTGTGTTGCCCCTGTCAGTTCTGTTCAAACAGGCCCGAGGCATGGAGATACCCGATCTATCTCCCAGCAGTGAGCCAGAGATCCCTCACATCTATGAGGTTGTGCTCTTGTCTAAGTGGAGCCAGGACCATGCAGTCTTCCATGATGTGTTTTGTTGTGTGGCCTGGCAGAGGTTGCACGTGTCATCAGTGGTGTCGTCGAGTCTGTTTGTAGTGTCGTAGCTGTGGGTGGTATCCACAGCAAAGGCATACAAGGTGAACATGATCGGACTTGGAGAGTAGTTGGTCTGTGTCATGGATGAATGGGGGTTTACTGCCCAGGATACTGCTTACAGCCCAGTGCAGCCTTTTGTTCACTGCAGGTGAGCGACCCGAGACAGTGGAGACAATGGGAGGTCATGCTGCAACTGCTGCTATTTATTATGTACCTACATATGAAGCACAGTTTGTTAATGCTTACGACGTGTCAGCATGCCCCACTGTTATATGTATATATATATATATATATATGTATATATATATATATATATATATATATATATATATATATATATATATATATATATATATATATATATATATATATATATATATATATATATATGTATATATATATATATATATATATATATATATATATATATGTATATATATATATATATATATATATATGTATATATATATATATATATATATATATATATATATATATGTATATATATATATATATATATATATATATATATATATATATATATATATATATGTATATATATATATATATATATATATATATATATATATATATATATATGTATATATATATATATATATATATATATATATATATATATATATATATATATATATATATATATATATATATATATATATATATATATATATATATATATATATATATATATATATATATATATACATATAACAGTGGGGCATATATATATATATATCGACCACAAGCATTAACTTCCCACTATCATACACCACCTTACAGACAGATGCCTGACAGATTTACTTTTACCAACTTTACTTTTCTTGTTTTTATTATATTTGAACTTCCTTTTCTTGTTTCTAACTCAATGTCGATTCTTCCTTCTACTTCTCTGTATTTTATAGCAAAGATAGTTGTTGGTGGTTTGCTCGCTGTCATTATAGTTTCCACTATATCAGTGACTACCTGGCTTCATACATCTGTTTTCTCTCAATCTTTGTTCATTCTGCAGAATTAAAATGAAGTCCAAAATGTTGTGTGGCCTTGTGTGGCTATCCCAGACTGGTGTTGATATAGATGTATATAAATGTGCCTTAGTATTCAACAGTATACCTTTTGGGTGGTGATAATTATTAATGGTCTGTTTATTAGCTACTTTCTCCAGAAGAAACTATTCCACATTTCTCCGAAGTTACTCAAGCCAAAGAGCGGACAGTACCAGTCGACAAAATGTCATAATGAAGCCGATTCACTCCATATGTGTCACATGAATGAAGATCCGCAGAAGAGAGCTTCCTAAAGTGATGTAAATGTATCCCCAAAGTTCTTTCACCCGACGTACATCATAAGCATTTAACCATTGGAAAACTTTATTTACATCCACATAATCTCCATCCTTTTCAAAGCACTTCATGCAGTGGATAAACAAACTTCTCAATCCCAGTGTGGGCATCCTTAATGCAGTGGATGTGGCTTTGTTAACCTCTTCAGCAGATGTAAGATGACTTCCCTGAAGCTTGGTGGATTTTTTTTTTCTTTCGAAAATTTGTTTGGTGGATTTCATGAGCATTGCTCTTCTACATCACTTTTAATTTACCAGGAACTCATGAAGTCTTCCACCAAGGCCGTGCACTTGGTAACTGATGCTGTTATCTTAATTATTGAAACAGAACAAGGTGAGAAACTTTATGATTACCAGAAATCAGTGAATAATGAGAGTATGAATCTGCTTTTGTCATCACAAATATGCTAAAGTTTATAAGTTATATAAGTTGGTTAACTTTTGGGATAACCCTCATAAGGATGGTTTAGCATTTCTATGGACAGAAAATAGTCATGATACAGTATATACATCTTAACATATTGATAAAACCTCTGGCTATGCGTTAGATTTTTTTGTTTGTTTCTTTTAATTTATCCTTCTCATAGCCACATGTTTCTCCATTATTTGTTGAAATTTTCCCAGCTACCTCTTCAGACTTGATTTTGGACCACAGGGACGATGGGGTGTGGCAGACACATCAGGTTGGTCAGGATCCATAAAGGAGTTTGTATTTGGTATATCTCTTCATCAGAACCAATATAGTGTGGCAACTTAGCTAAATATAGCAGAACAATTGTGCATTTTGTGAGGAAAGCACTAAATTTGGCACACTAGTAGCCTATCATATTATGAACAGATTTGGATATTGGGCCATCTCAAAATTTTTGATGGCCGTGGAAAATGGCTGCCACAGCCATCAGCGGCTGAATTTGAGATGGCCCAATATCCAAATCTGTTCCTAATATGATAGGTTACTAGTGTGCCAAATTTGGTGCTTTCCTCACAAAATGCACAATTGTTATGCTAAGTTGCCCCACTAATAGGATTTATAGTTAGTGCAGATGATTATATGTCTAAAGAGAATGGCCTTCAACAAAGCATATATACCTTTGCCAGGCTGAACAGTTTAGGTTTTGTGTCCCACTGAACCTGAACCAAAATAGAATCAGCTTGTTCTACACAACTCATCCACCAAGTTCTGTCATTACCCGTCCACAACTTTTTGAGATATTGTGCAATATGTTATTTTTGACCCTATCTCTCAATGGTGAAGAATCAATTTAAAATTCCTCCTTGTCAAACACCCAACTTGTTCAATAATTTTTTTTCCAGAATCCATTCATAACTTTTTGAGATATCCTGCTTCCAAACAAACAAATAAACAAACAAACAAATAAACAAACAGACAAACAGAGGTGAATACATAACTTACGTCCACCTTCGGTGGCGGAGGCAACAAGACCATATGTTCTTCTGGTTCAACTGATGAGCTTTCCTCACTTATTAATTAGTGGGATAAGGGCTTTGAAAGTGAAGCCGAAGAGGTTAATAAAGGTCCTCACATGCAATGCAAAATTTTATCGAGACAGCCACCATATAAGCACAAAATTACATCCTTATAAACCGTTCCACTGCTTTTGTTAGAGGTCTCTCTGGCCTATGTAAGGTTAAGCTGATGGAAATTTAGCTAATTAATGCCTTTTTCTGTCATCAATTAGCGATCAAATGATATTAGATTCCTCATTATCTCCTCCCAATTAATGCGATCAAGTGCCATATTTTACACATCAGGTCCGTACACGAGGCGGAGAGGATGAGACTGCCGTAATCAGTTCCCTGATGGTTTGCCTGGCAAGTCTTGGGCAATGAGGAAGAGAACTCATTACAAGGAGCATGAGCCTGGCCCCCTGGTCCCTGGGGAGAAAGGAGGGAGGGGAGGTAGGAGGAAGGGGCAACATACAGCATTAAGCCCACACGAGCTTTTGTCTCTGGCCAGGCATGGCACTCAAACGGGTACAATTGAGGTGTCACTTTCAAGGCCTTAATCTAAATCGCACTCGATGCAACATCGGCCCTACATTACATGAACAATTCCATTGCATTATTAAACTATACAGCACATGCCTACAATGTTATGAGAAAAATAGTGTCAGCAATGTTTTATCAGAATAATATAAAAAGCCTGAAATCTTACAGAATGGATACAAAAAGGGTTCACAATCAACATTCAGATAATTTTCAATGGCAAGCAATACTTGTATACTTTGTTTTTCAAAAGGTATTATGTAACAACAACTTTGTTTGTTTGTGTGTGTTTGTTTTCTCCCTTTAAAAACGCTTTACTTTTCTGCAAGCACTTGACTTTGTATCAAACTTGAAGTCTGATTAAAATTATGTCGTGAAGTTGAACAAAAAGAATATCATCTCAACTCCACATTGGATAACAACTCTTCAGTGTAGTTTTATTGATTTCGTGTCATTTAGACTAGTAGTGGGGAAACTTAGCATAACAATTGTGCATTTTGTGAGGAAAGCACCAAATTTGGCACACTAGTCACCTAACATATTATGAACAGATTTGGATATTGGGACATCTCAAAATTTTTGATGGCAGTGGAAAATGGCTGCCACAGCCATCAGCAGCTGAATTTGAGATGGCCCAATATCCAAATCTGTTTATAATATCTTAGGCGACTAGTGTACCAAATTTGGTGCTTTCCTCACAAAATGCACAATTGTTATGCTATATTTAGCTAAGTTGCCCCACTATAGTGCTGAGTTGTTCACACAAATTTGGGTATATTCTATACTGAGTCAGATTTTCATAAGCAATTCCCTGTGATATGACCAAGAGAGGTATAATGTCAAACAATAGTTTTCAAATTTCCATCTTTGGTGTTAAAAAATATTCAGTTATGTGCAATGTTATGATGTGTGTTTTCAAACTTTATCATTATAGTGTTATCTTTAACGTGCAAAGTTTTGAGTAATATTATTGTTTGCGTAATGATGCTGCCAGCACATCATTCCAGCAATTTTAATGACATGATTTGATTTTGACAACATAGCTTAATGTGGGTACTAGAACAGCACTCGGTAGAGCACATAACTCCGCCAGGTTGAACAGTTTCCGTTTTGTATCCCACTGATAGGCCAGATCTGGATCTGGATCTGAACTAAAATCTAATCAGCTTGTTCTTCTCACTGACCCAAATCAACCACCAAGTTTAATCATAATCCATCCACAACTTTTTGAAATATCAAGCTACGTATATATCGTTTTTAGCACTATCCTTCAATGGTGAAGATTCACTTAAAAATCATGAGATCCGGATGCGGTTCTTCACCAAAATCGATTCAATTAGTCCTTGTCCCACACCCAACATATCCACCAAGTTTAGTCTGAATTTGTCCATAACTGTTTGAGATATCCTGGTCACATACAGACAGACACACACACACACACACACACACACACACACACACACACACACACACACACACACACACACACACACACACACACACACACACACACACACACAAAACGCTTGGTAGAGTGCATACCTCTGCCAGGCTGAACAGTTTACGTTTTATATCCCACTAATAGGCCGGATATGAATCTGGATCATAACCAAAATCGAATCTGCTTGTTCTTCTCAACTACCCAATTGATCCACCAAGTTTTGTCACAACCCGTCCAAAATGTTTTGAAATATCATGCTATACAGTATACTGTTTTGGCTCTATCTCTCTATTATGAAGAAGCAATTGAAAAATTAAAAATTTCTCGTATCCAGATTCGAATCTTCACCAACATTTGATCAATTTATCCTTGCCAATTTACCCAACCTTGCCACCAAATTTCGTCCAAAACTTTTTGAGATATCCTGCTGACAGACAAACGGACAGGGGTGTAAACGTAACCTCAGTCCACCTTCGGTGGCAGAGGTAATAACGGCATGCATGGTAACGCTTCATAGCATTCAAGCTTGCTTGGAAGCAGTTTTGTTAAAAACAACATGGGTGTCAAAACAATGGACTACATTGGTATGTTTTTGGCTGACACCAAGTGACAGGATAATGTGACTGAATGCATCAGCATAACAAGCAACATGCTTTTGTTTCATTCCCTCCATAAAGTTTGAAATGCTCAAGAGACCGGTGACAAACAATTGAATGAGGCATTCTTACTCTGCTGGGCATTCAATCGCAACAGAAGGGAATGTGCATAGCAGTGCACACCTGTTGCTCAAGATGTGTTGTGACAAGGTGAACCGAAACAGTTGTGTTGTTTTTTCCCCCCTCTCCATATGCTGAAGGATTCGTGGAGAAATATAAGAGACAACAGAAATTAATACAAAATGGTTTGTAAATTTGGGGAGGGGGGGAAGGTGGTGGGTGGAATACATATTACCATTGATTAAAATATGCATTTGTGCTTAAATTTGCTGTTAATCACAGCTACCCAGCATGCAACTGGCAAAGAGGATTTAGAAAAATTCAAATTTGAATACCATTGCCAATGAAAACACAAGTTATTTTGAAGCAAAATGTTCTGACTTTTTAGTTTTATGCTGAAAATACTTTTTTCTTTTTTTTAAAAACTTATTGATCAAGATCTCGTGCAGGAGCTTTTCTATAAATCGCATGCAAGACAAAGATAATAATCTCCATTAATGCCAATTACAAAGACAATCGTAGGCATTGGACACACACATGTAGTGGTTGTGTTTGTACCTTGGTTCCCATCATTTTGAGTCACTGGTTCAGCTGGGAACACTGAACGATTTTTTTTTTGTATCTCTCATTGTTATTCTCCAGATAATACATTTTTCAACAGGTTCAAGGATGAAGTCGGTCTGCTGGTTGCATCATAACTGATGTGTGGCTTTGCAGATGATGCAGGTGCTACCGAAGATTAGGCCGAGAATAGAAACCAGATTTGACAGCTCACAAGCCAGGATGCTACTTGTGAATTTGTTGTGCACCCACTCATTGTAATAAAGTATTCACACCTCTTGACTTTTTTCACATTTTGTTGTGTTACAGCCTGAATTTAAAATGGATTAAATTTAGATTTTTTTTTGTCACTGATCTGCACATAACACCCCAAAATGTCAATGGAATTTATTTTTAAAGAAAATTTTACAAATTAATTAAAAATGGAAAGCTGAAATGCATCAATAAGTATTCAACCCCTTTGCCACGACACTCCAAATTGAGCTCAGGTGCATCTATTTTCCTTTGATCATCCTTGAGATGTCTCTACAACTTGAGTGGAGTCCACCTATAGCCAATTCAATTGATTGGACATGATTTAGAAAGAAACACATCTTTTTTTTGAAGGTCACACAGTTGGCAGTGCACGTCAGAGCAGAAACTCGACCATCAAGTCCCAGGAACTGTCTGTTGAACTCCGAGATAGAACTGTGAGGAGGCATATATCTGGGGAGGGATACAAAACAATTTCCAGCGTGTTGAAAGTTAGCAAGAGCACAGTGAGCTCCATCATTAGGAAGTAGAAAAAATATGTAGCTACCAAGACTCTTCCTGGAGCTGGCAGTCTGACCAAACTGAGCAACCATGCAAGAAGGACCTTAGTCAGGGAGGTGACCAAGAACCCAATGACCACTCTGACAGAACAATAGAGTTCCTTGGCTGAGATGGGAGAACCTGCCAGAAGGAGAACAGTCTCTGCAGCACTTCACAAATCTAGGCTTTATGGGAGAGTAGCCAGACAGAAGCCACTCCTGAGAAAGGCACATGACAGCACACCTGGAGTTTGCAAAAAGGCACGTGAAAGACTCGGTGAGCATGAGGCAAAATATTATTTGGTTTGATGTGATGAAAATTGAATTATTTGGCCTGAATGCAAAGCACTACATCTGATGGATACTGAGCACAGGTGATCACCCATCTAGCACCATCCCTACCATGTATCATGGTGGTGGCAGTATCATGCTATGGGGATGCTTTTCAGTGGCAGGGACTGGGAGACTTGTAAGGATAAAGGGAACAATGAATGGAGACAAATACAGGTAAATCCTAGAGGAGAACCTACTTCAGAGTGCAAAAATCCTTAGACTGCAGAGAATTTTTACGTTTCAACAGGACAATGACCCCCAAGCATCCAGCCAAAGCAACACTGGAATGGCATCAGAACATGAACGTGAAAGTCCTTGAGTGACCCTGCCAAAGCCCAGACTTGAATCCCATTGAGAATCTGTGGAATGATTCGAGGATTTCTGTTCACCGACGCTCCTCATCCAACTTGACAGAGCTTGAAGCAAATTGCAATGAAGAATGGGAGAAAATCCCCAAATCCAGATGTGCAAAGCTGATACAGACATACCCAAGAAGACTCGAAGCTGTAATCACTGTCAAAGGGGATTCTACATCGTATTGACTCATTGAATACTTACTGTTTGTAAATTAGACATTTCTGTCTTTCATTTTCAATAAATTTGTAAAAATATCTAAAAACATTTTTTCACTTTGTCATTATAAGGTATTTTCTGCAGATTGGTGATAAAAATTTTGTATTTAATCCATTTTAAATTCAGGCTGGAAAACAACTAAATGTGACAAGATCAAAGGGTGCAAATACTTTCTGAGGACACTGTGTATCCATCAGAAGAAAAATCTTTGGTTTGTTGTACTTTTATTACATTAGTCATTTTAATTTGATTATGTGGTTGTAAATGCATGTTTTTTGGAACCAAGAGAAAATATAAACGTAATCCCTGAATGAAGCATGAGATTGCTTATTTTGTTTAATTTGAATCGGCTGCTTTCAGCAGGGCTGGCAGGATGGCCTAGGCCCTAGAGGTATACAAATGTACACTCTGAAATATCTCGCCTGGTTTTCAATCTCAGCCCTGCTACAAACTGTCAACCTGGTGTTACGCAGGCAGGGTGAGGCATCATTGTGTTTGCTGTCCTTCGGATGGATTTTAAACTGAGCATCTCATCTGCTAGCATTAGTGAGTGAACGATAAAAAAATCTGTTACAGATTGGTGTCTTTCACAAAGACCAAGTGAGCTATTGCAGGTACCCTGGCCAAATTCCAAATTCCTGCCCTAACTTCTTGTGTTGGAATGGTGACTCGTCCTGGACTGTAAACCGAACTATATAAATACTTTGGCAGAAATGATGCTCTGTATAGAGCATGGTGCATGATTGATTGTTTTATTGACTACCTTCTATAAGCAGTGATCTTTTCGGTGTCTAAAAATCATTGCTTCAAATAAATTGTTTAAAGGATACGAAATAAGTTTGTTTTGGACGCTCACACATGAAGTTATGTCTGCACTGTGAGTTTTTCAAATATTGACTTTACTTCTTTCATATTAATATTATGGTTCGGAAGTGATCGCAAACACTTTTGAACTCCATTTAATTGGAAACGCCCCTCAAATGAAATAAAAAATAAAACTAATGCTGCACTTACATTTGGAACATTTAATTAGAAGAGAAAATAAAGAAGAAAAGCATAACAGCCTGCCAGTGGTCGACTGGTCTCTGTGTCTACTACTACCTTTCTGATTTTGCAACCTCTGCCCTTTCCGTGCTTTATCCCTCACCTCCCAGGTTTCTACAGGGTGCACGCAATCTGCAATCAACCCCCTTCTGGTGAAGACAACTGTTCACCATCATATGAGATCATCCGCCATCCACGGCTATGATATTTCCTACTACCATTAATCCTCCCCAAGCCCAACACTTTCCAATTTTCCAGTTTTCCTTCCTGCGAGTTTGCAGCTGGATCCGTCTTGTTCACCACCTGTGTTATTCCCTCGTCCTCACTCTTCCCGCACATCCCTGTTTTTTTCGAAGTCACCCTCTATTTTATCCCTCGGTCTTCCACGAGCATCGACATTGTATTCAAAAAAACTCACTGAAACTGAAGAAAAGCTGAGAACATGAACAAATTTGGAATGGAATAGCATACAATACCAAACTAAATATGCTTTCACTCACCTTTAAACAAAAGTATTATAAATGAGTGACATATAGACAACTCATTGACACACAAATGAGTTACTTGGTTGATCATTGGCACATTACATCCAGATCTTATATTTAAATTATTCCAATTTATTCCATTAGCTAGTTCTTTTGAGATACCACTAATTTTTACCAAATATTTAATATCCATATCATAAAAATACTCAAATTAGATACTATTTAGTGTACTCGCAGAGGCTTTATTGGCATGCTAATTTCCCAAAGGTATCAATTAAGGTTTGTCAATACCATTGCTAGTATCCCATATAAAAAGGTAGTTGTAGACACGAGACCATTTTTGTTAGTACTGTCGTATTATGATCACGTTTTTGCTTTTGAATAAAGTTAATTATTTTTCAATAATGGATAAAGCTTGGTTTTTTTTTTTGTTTTGTTTTTTAACAATCTATACTAATAAATATCATTGTGTGTCAGTGTGTCAATGGGTTAGCGTGTCTCCTCCATAACTCCCAAACCATGACACCTATCAGCCTGAAACTTTGCACGTATACTAAGAAAACTCCAAGGAAGTGCAGGAGTGAAAATTGAGTGTTTGAATCAATTAAAACACCTCTTTTGAAGATAGATAACGGTCTTACTTAATTATATCCTTTATCAGGTGCATAGTTGGATACCCTCGGACACCTCGCTCACACTCGATGGGGGTCCTAATTCGCCATTTGGTTCAGCTTCTTCAAGCATGCCTCGATTTGGAAACACAATCTACTCTCATGGACTAATTAAAGTATACAATCGAGATATTATGTCGCATTTGAGAATCGGATCTGGTGAACAAAATAAGTGTCAAAATCTGTTGTGGAATCTGAAAATTAAAAAAAATTAGCGATTTTTATAACTTCCTGTATTTATGTAAGCAAAGCATTAAACTTAACTTTTTCTGCAATTTGGATGATTATATTGAGTGAAGAAAAGATTATGGAATGTGCAGAAAGTGTAACTTCATTGAGTGCAACGCCGTGCTTCATAACACGCTTTTGTAATCCGTGACCACGCAGTCCAAAGGGGTCCTTTTTTCTGCAATGACATACGCAGTTTGCTCTTTCCGTTTTGAGCGATCTGCTTACATTACAAAATATTAATATAAATATGCTATTATAGTTCTGCCAATATATTAATAGTCGGTAGTTTCTGCAAGTGAAGAGGTACGTTGACAGCACACATGGATGTGGTAGAAATGGGAACAAATGACTATCCATGAGGTGCTTGCTCTTCGTTATGTGTGTGCAGGTCTCACCTGGTTTAGCGGGCGTGTGATCTGGACTCAAACTCGGGCTTGTGGTGCGTCGCGCTGTGGAGGAGGTTATGTGACCATCTCGCGAACCATGCACTTCTGCTGTGCCGAAGCCTTGTGGGGAGCGGATGTGCTGCCGCATCGAAGCGACGCAAGATGTGCCACTGTGCAGTGCGAGTGTGGGGAAATCCATTCATGTGTGAAAGCGAAAGGTTGAAGATATCGCCGGTGCATGTGCACGTTTAGTATGGACCACGACGAGGTTGACGGAATGTGTGTGTGGGGGGAGTGCATACAGGCAGGCCTTTACCAAATAGCATTAGTCTTGATTTTTAAATGCTCCCACCCGGTTTTATATAGAACGCAACGGTTAGAAAGACAACACTGCTATTTGGGCATGTTTCATTGCCCCCTTAATACCCTGGTATGCTGCTTTCCCATTCCCTCCCCTCAAACTGCTTTCCCATGCGATTCCCTCATGCTGCCATCCCTTTCCTACACACTGCCTTCCCATTCCCTTCCCTCACATTTCCTTCCCATTACCTCTCCTCACACTGCCTTCCCATTCCTTCCCATCATACTGCCTTCCCATTCCTTCCCATCACACTGCTTTCCCGTTCCTTCCCATCACAATGCTTCCCCATTCCCTCCCCTCACACCGCTTCCCCATTCCCTCTCCACACATTGCTTTCCCATTCCCTGTCCTCACATTGCCTTCCCATTCCCTCCACTCATGCTGTCTCTCCTTTCTCTCCCCTTACATTTCCTCCCCCTTTCTCTCCCCTAACAATGCCTCCCCTTTCTCTCCATTCATACTGCCTCCCCTTCATTTCCCCTCACACTGCCTCCCCTTTCCCTCCCCTCACGCTGCCTTCCCATTCCCTCTCCTTACACTGCCTTCCCATTCCCTCCCCTCATGCGGTTTCCCCTTCTCTCACACTGCCCCCCCCCCACTGCCTTCCATTCCCTTCTCTCACGCTATCCTCCTTCCAACTCCCCTCCTCCACCATACAACTCTCCGGAGGTTGAGGAGAGGAAAGAGTGTCAAACAATGTGCCATTTGGCCAAATGAAAGCTTTTTTATTTATATTTATTTAATTATTTTTGCAGTCAGAACTGCTGCTCGGATGAATTCAGTTTTTATAAAGCAATGCATTGCCATATCATAGCAGTTTAGCCGAGAAATCCGCATGCTCGCTCGAAGCTGTCTCACCTGGGTTTGTATCTGACTCAACTATAAACTGTCATCCTGATGTTTCACAGGCAGGGTGATTCATCAATGTGTGTGTCGTGTTTTTTTTACAAAAATAAATAAAGGTTGTTTTTGCAATCACAAATAACGGTTTTGTTTTGTTTTTGCAATAATAAATAAAGGGTTTTTTGTTTGTTTCTTTTTTTTTACAATAATGAATAAAGGTTGCTTTAAAAGAAAAATTAATAAAATATGGTTTTTGCAATAATAAATAAAGGTTTTTTTGCAATAATAAATAAAGGTTTTTTTTTTTACAATATAATGAAAAAAGGTTGTTCTTTTACATTAAAAAATAAAGGGTTTTTTTGTTGTTTTTTTGTTTCTTTTTACAATAACGAATAAAGGTTTTTCTTTCAATAATGAATATCGGTTGTTTTTTGTTTTTTTTTAAATAATGAATAAAGGTTGTTTTTTTTCAATAATGAATATCGGTTGTTTTTGTTTTTTACAATCATGAATAAAGGTTGTTTTTTATACAAAAATGAATAAAGGTAGTTGTTTTATAAAAATGAATAAAGGTTTTTTTTTCAATAATGAATATCAGTTGTTTTTTGTATTTTTTAAATCATGAATAAAGGTTTTTTTTTTTTCAATAATGAATATCGGTTGTTTTTTGTTTTTTACAATCATGAATAAAGGTTGTTTTTTATACAAAAATGAATAAAGGTAGTTGTTTTATAAGAATGAATAAAGGTTTTTTTTTAAACAATAATGAATAAAGATTGTTTTTTTTTTCCAATCTAATAAATATGTCATTTTCTGTGTGTGTGTGTGTGTGTGTGTGTGTGTGTGTGTGTGTGTGTGTGTGTGTGTGTGTGTGTGTGTGTGTGTGTGTGTGTGTGTGTGTGTGTGTGTGTGTGTGTGTGTGTGTGTGTGTGTGTGTGTGCCAGTGTGTAACACCAATCACATCAAACCTA
The DNA here is from genome assembly GCF_056783735.1 of Eptatretus burgeri. Taxonomy (NCBI): domain Eukaryota; kingdom Metazoa; phylum Chordata; class Myxini; order Myxiniformes; family Myxinidae; genus Eptatretus; species Eptatretus burgeri. Next base: position 117,926,740 of record NC_140962.1, on the reverse strand, counting down.
CTGGGGCAATTGCAACCGAACTTGGCACATGGACCAAGGTGAACATGACCTCATGGCGAACATGGGCTACTTGGTTTAATCTGTAGTCACGGGGGATCGGGAGGGAAGGTCAACAAAAATTACGTACGGAAATGTGTGGTGGCACAGGGTATTACAAGTCAGCTGTAGAAATAACTTGCATTTTGAATTTACTCAGAAAGTGGAAAGCTCCAAAACCAACCTCCACGAATCAGGGGAGGCAGGGGAACGGGGATGGGATTCTGGAGGGAGGGGAAGGGGTGGTGTGGGAGTCCAGAGGAAGAGGGTGTGGGAGGGGAAGGAGTGGGATGAGGAAGGGGAAGTGATGGGAGGAGGGAGGGGGATGGGTGGGAGGAGGGACCCGCATTGCCAGGCAATGCCGGGCACCCCTGCAAGGAATGAATAAAGGTTTTGTTTTGTTTTTAAAACAATGAATAAAGGTTGTTTTTTTTTACAATCACGAATAAAGGTTGTTTTTTTTTTAAATAAAATAATGAATAAAGTTTTTTTGAAAATCTGGATGTTTTTTTCGACGACAGCAGTATTTATTAAATAAGGTTATTGAAATGATGAAAATTTTGCTGCTTGCCCTCCTCTGTTATCCATTTTAATAAATACCAATACAATATACAATAATGTACAGTACTATATTATATGTAATATAAAATAGGTGTATTTTCGAAAGTGAAATTAAGTCAGAAAAGCAGTTTTTATTTCATTTAATTTGTATTAAATTGATCAGAATGCAGTGAGCACTATATCTTGTTCACATCTTTAGCATTCCCATCTGAGCACATACCTCAAAGGAGTGGCATCTTCGGCTGAAATATTGGTCTAACTTGGCATTTCAGTACTTATAGCATGTTGATTTGAACTTCCATGATTTCTACCAGTTTAACCTGGCCTTTAGGTACAGATGTCATGTTGATTTGTCCATTGTCTGCTAATGTCCTTGTCGTTCTTGTGAAGTACAATGGTGTCTCCTAATGTCCTCACTGTACATGTGATGCATTGCAAGCTCCTCTATGAGCTTCATATCATTAGAGGGGGGAAAAAACAAGTGCAAATAATCTAATGCGATAACCTCAAGAATCTCTTAACCTGAACCAAATTTCAAAATTTAAACTGTGGAAATTAACTTAGCAGCAGTTCCGATCGCTAAAACAAGTATGAATTTGTCCAATTCACACATTTATGGATACTCTGGTTATATCCGGACATCTCCGGACGGTGTTCATTATGACCCAGCTAGATGTTCATCAACCGTTTTGTTGGAGTCCTTGCTTGAGTGCTTAATGATGGTTGGCAGAATCGATTCCAAAGTACTTAAATCCAACCATGGAATGAAAAGGAATCAAGTAGTGAACTGGAATCAGTGTGGATTCTGAGTAATTCCTACTTCATAGAAATAAGCATTTTTTTTCAGGGAATTTTTTTTTACATCCCCTATTGGACATGTTCCAGTTACACATGACCTGGCAATGTACATATTGAAAAGACACACGCCACTGAAGCATCCCGTTTGCAATATATCAGCGAAAAGCAAGGCACTTGCAAACTAAACACACCCCAAGGGAGTGTTCCTTTAAAATGAATAGCAAGACATTTAGAGTGGCTGGTAAAGCATGCTGATGGCTTTGCTGATCGACGGGTAGGCAACACATCGACTGATAAAGTTTTGACAACATGTCGGTCAAAAGGTCCAGAAGTGCAGTTTGGAACTACAGTATTTTGGGAAGGTTAACAAAGACAGTCCGAAAGTTACATGCTCACTTTGTTCAATAGACCTTGCTCATCACTGTAATAAGTCCAATATGCTAAAACACTTGAACACCAAACACCAGAGAGAGAAGCTATTAGTGACAGTTGAGATTCAAAGAACCCAAAGTCTGCAACAACAACAAGTTCGCTTTCACAATTGATAACTGAAAGAACTTTCGTCCTGGTAATGGTACGCTGCCTTCTCTTCCCTCATGCTGCCTTCCCTCCCCCCCAACCCTCCTTACTCCCCCACCATTGCTCTCTTCCCTCCTCACTTCCCCACCCCTCCTCACTCTCCACCCCTCCTAACTCCCCCACCCCTCCTCACTCCCCTCTCTCTCCCTACCTCACTTCCTCTCTCCTCTCTTCCTTCCTCGCCCTCCTTCTCACCATACCCCCTCCTCTCTTTCCCCATTCTCTCTCCCCCCTTCTATGTCTATCTCTCTCCCTCTCTCTCCAACCCCTCTTTCTCTCCCCCCCCCACTTAATAATCCTGTCAGCGAAGTGACGGGTTGTATTTGCTCGTACAATGTATTTCTCTTTTTATATTTATACACACACATATGTATATGAGGTATATTTCAGACTGCTACGAAAGTAAATCCACGTTTTAAAATCTGCTTTATAAACCTCACTTAACTTGCATGACTACAGTTAGGTACAGTTTTCATCTTGAGTCAAAGGTATGTTCACATTTGAATATCCCAGTAAAATCTTTACAAAAGCACTGAAATCATTTTTGGATTCCAGTGATTGCACTTATTTTCATTGCACACCTCTGTGTACAAATTCAGATCATTTATTATTATCAAACAAAAGCATGAAGATCTTCACTTAAAAAAAAAAAAAAACTTTGTCACATTCGATTCCTATGAAATGATTTCGGTTTTAAAAAAATATTCAACACAAAGCTACACAAAGAGATGAACTAAATAGCTTTTTCCTGTTTCTGCTTCATTAAAATACATTGTATAATCACATTCACGAGCGAAAATATAGTAACAAAAGCAAATCCACTGCCAGGTGTGTAGGAAAAATAAATAAATAGAGATTAAATGAGACACAAAAGGAAACAAGGGGTTTGGCCCATCATGTTGTATTTGATGCGCACAAGATGAATGCAGACGTGATAAGTGGCTCTGAATCTCCATCTGGAGGAGGACATGTTCCGATGATGCCCCCCCCCCCGTTGGCTCTCCAATACTCACCCATAATCCTCCCTCTCCACTCATAATTACAGTGATTGTGAATTGATCATGTGGCGTAATAGACAGTAGTTGATTATCTTTAAAGAGGATCTTTAATGTTTCAAGCCATTCGTTTCATATCATCAGGAAGAAAGGATGTACATTATTTTACAAGTCCCATGATGGTGTTAAGCCCTGCAGGTTCGTTCATTGTGCCCCTTAAGGTAATGCCTTGTGGTCAATGGTAATGCTTATTGGAAAAAAAACAAAAACTGAACAAGTGACGATGAGCAATAGATCTCTCATCTCTATAGTGCACGAGTAAAACTGCAAGAAAACATTAACCAGTACAGCGAGATTTCGAATCAGTTCCATGTATGGTGAAGAGCTCATACATCCCCAGTTGAAGCTATGAGGGATATGGGACTCTTGCATGGATCGGTGATATCAAGGGATTGCCTGGAGATCATGTTCAACGAGGCTCACACCTCCATGCTGTTTAGGTAATCCAGTTAATAATAGGATGTTTCAGGATGATTGCCACCGTCCATAAGGTCTGCCTTTAGGCCACTAAAGTCTATGGATACCACTCTAATTGGGTTTTGAAAGGCTTGTTTGATCTTGTACAAGGACGTATAACACAGCCACCATTCTTTCATACAACTGCACTGAGATCTCCGAGAAGACGTGTCATTTAACAGGTTGCAAAATCAATGCCTTGATGCCAAGTCGTGGTGCTGCCATCATTAAGGTAAGAGACAGAGTACAGCCTTTATTAGGTGTGTTTTCTAATTATTTGACTGATGACAGCACAGTGAAGACAAGTTCGTGAAAATATACAGTATTTGCCAGAAGTGAATATCCTTGTGAGCGCACCTTGCAGTTTTGTATATTTTCAAAGCCAATGCAACCATTGATAAATAGGCATGAAATTGCGGAGGTGATAATTGCATGGGCAGTTGCTCCTGCCTCCCCCAGCCACTCTCCTTGCTCCCAAAGCTTCCCCTGCCACCTGCTTGTTAACACTTTCCAGGGACGCGGTTCAGCCTTGTACATCTTAAATCATCTTGTGCACCCCATGAGGTAGTGCTTTTCCCCCACCCATTCAATCACCTCTCACCAGCTCTGTCCTGGAAGTCATTTACTATTGCAATACCTTTGTCAAACGAAATCAGGTTAGTGGCTATCATAAAGCATAAAATAATATCATACATAATTTTTCACAAATACATATCAATGAAACATTGCAGAGAATCAACCCTGAATTTGACATGACTACATACAGAAGCTGTAGAAAGTCTACACCCCCTTTCAAATTTTTCACCTTTTGTTGCTTTATAGCTTGGAATTAAATTGATTTAAATCAGACTTTTTCCACCTTTATTTATACATCGTAACCAACAACTTCCAAGTGAAAAACAAATTCTCCAAATTTCAGAAAAATACAAAACTAGAATATCTTGGTTGGATAAGTGTCCCCCCCCCCTCCCTGAGTTAATACTTGGTGGAAGCACCTTTGACAGCAATTACAGCTGTGAGTGTTGGGATAGGTCTCTACCAACTTTGCTCACCTTGATTGGGCAATATTTACCCATTCTTCTGTACAAAACTGTTCAAGCTCAGTGAAGTTGTGTGGGGAGTGTTGATGGACAGCGATCTTCAAGTCATGCACCCACACTGCGTGGGTTGTTGATGCATATTCATTTATTCATATTCATTGTTACAGATTTTCTATTGGATTTTGGTCGGGCTCTGACTGGGTCAATTAAGGACATTTATCTTTTTGTTCCTTCGGCACTCCAGTGGAGCTTTGGCTCTGTGCTTCGGGTCATTGTCATGCTGAAAGGTGAACCTCCGTCCAAATTTCAGCTTTTTTGCAGAAGCCAGCAAGTTTTCCTCGATTTTTTTGATGTGTTTTGCTCCATCCATTTCCCCTTCTCTCCTGACAAGTGCCCCTGTCCCTGCTGATGAGAAACATCCCCATAACATGATGTTGCCACCACCATGCTTCACAGTAGGGATGGTGTTCTTTGGGTGATGCGCTGTGTTGGGTTTGTACCAAACGTAACGTTTTGCGTTTTGGCCAAAAAGTTCCATCTTGGTTTCATCAGACCACAAAACTTTTTGCCACATGGCTTCAGAATCTCGGAGTGGTTTTTAGCATCCCTCAAACAGGACTCAAGGTGGGCTTTCTTGAGTAATGGCTTCCTTCTTGCCACACTACCGTATAGGCCAGACTTGTGGAGTGCTTGGGATATTATTATCACATGCACACAGTGACCAGTCTTTGCCATAAAGACCTGTAGCTCTTTCAAAGTTTCCATTGGCATCTTGGTGGCCTCTCTGATCGGTTTCCTCCTTGCTTGATCATCCAATTTGGTGGGATGGCCTGATCTTGGCAGGGTCTTGGTGGTACCATACGCCTTCCACTTAATAATTGTCTTGACTGTGCTCCAAGGGATATTCAATGCGTTTGAAATATTTTCTACCCATCCCCTTACTTATGCCTTTCATAACTTTATCCCGGAGGCCTTTTGAAAGCTCCTTGGTGTTCATGCTTGAGTCTTTGCTGTGAAAGACACCACCCAGCAGAGAAAACCTTCAGGAACAGCTGATTTTACTCTGAAATAATCAAAATCATGACAATTTAACACAGGTTGAGGCCAATTAGCTTGGTTTGTGATTTTGAGGGTGATTCGTTTCACCTGAGCTAATTCACAAATGCCTATTATGAGAGGGGTGGACACTTAGCCGACCAAGATATTGTCATGTCCAGGGGGTTTGCCCGTATCTGGACAGATAGCTAAACAGTTCTCCCTTGGACGTGAACATGTGATGCTTGGAAATTATGGCACATGTGGGAAGGAAGGGCAGCAAAGGCACATAGCATATGGAAGCACAGCACAAGGGTTTATACTTAAACCCATGACAAATGGACAACATAAGCAAATTAAATAAATACGGGGGTTTAATGACAATAAATCAAATATTTTCAATGGTAATAATTCAAAGTGTGATAATAAAACGTGAGGTAACCTACATTCCTATTTGAGGTGCCTCCACAAAGACTTAAATACAGACAAAGGGGGGAAGAGTAAATAAAATTAAAATCCTACCTTTCTCCCGGCACTTAGGTGTGTGCCCAGAGATGAGTTTCTGGAGCTTGGGGTTTGCCAAACTGTCGTCACTGCATGGAAAAATGTGCCCCAAAATGGCGCCAAGCCTCTGTCTCGGTGGGTAATGAATTGGAGGCAATTTGGGCAGTGGTACTCAACACCAGGGCTCAGAAACTGCCATACAGCTTCTTTCATCAATCACACTTGCCAACGCCGCTCCTCTGCAAAATGGCACCGTCTTCTTCCCTGATGGTGCAACGTGAGGCTTTGAAGCACGGTCTCACACGACCCAGCCAAGTCAATGGCCAGCGTCTTGCTACATTACATGAGCAATTTCGCCTCACCACAAACACAAGAATTCTGCATCCTTCTTCACCATGTCAAGGGAAAGCCAGCCATCATGCCCTTCTCCTCCAACTGCCATCTCCTCAATTGCTTTTGTCCCCGCACTTTCCTCGTGTCCCGACTCCGATCCTAACTCCCTCCTCCTCTCTGACGTCACGCCCATTAAGCATCCACTCCAGGAGCGTGGTTCGATCGTTGTCATTCCTGGAGGTGGGGTTTCTTGCCTGCTTGGAACTTGCAGCAAGGTTGTTGTTGTTTTAAGGATGTGATTCATTTTTATCCCAGGTCTTGAAATGCAAAAACATAGGAAAAGGTCATCGGGGGGGGGGGGGGGAATCGCATACTGGGAGAAATTATCCTGAAATCCTACCTAATTAACACAGCACTACCCCCGTGTGGTGACACGTAACACTTAAGCCGACAGTTTCCCGACTTAAGTTGCATCAAAATGTCTCTTACACGTCCGCGGACCAAGATACTCCATACAATCCTACCTTTTCAATGAAATTCCTCCATCTACCCCACAAACATAACAATATTCTTCTTTTGCGTTTTTAATTTATTTTCTGAAATTTGTAGAATTTGTTTTTCATTTGCTTGGAAGTTGTGGGTTACGATATATAAATAAAGGTGTAAAAAGTGATCCTTGGAAATTTAATGCAATTTCACTCCAGGCTATAAGGCAACAAAAGGTGATAATTTTGAAAGGGGGTGAAGACTTTCTTTTTCTATAAGCACTGTATATACATAATGTCACGGTCATGCATCTTCAACAACGATCACATCTCAAGGTGGGTATGGGTAGAAAAGATCTCCATGTCTGCTGGGTTAATTTGGCTCAAATCGTTGTTTCCAAACACAATGACTGCTGTGGAAGTAAGACAGGAATAGCCGAATTGAGCTTGTTGGGGATCCACATTGAGGCTCGTGTGTGCTTCCCCAATCTGTCCACCTAATTGGTTAATAATCCAATTTATGAAGCATTGTGGAGCCTGCTCCTGGTCACCGCACAAGTCCTCATCAAAACGAGGATTTATCACAGGGCAAAAATGGGAGGAGAAAGAACATGGCCAAACAATGGCAATCACAGTCAGTGACAAGAATAAATTATACCCACACACCCAGTAACCATGATGACCTGAACTCGTACGGCTTATTCGTTCACTTGGGGAATCATGGGACAGAGAAAGGAGGTGACGAGACAAAGGGAAACCTGTTCCACATGGCAATGCTTGTGCATGCAGTATGGGTCCTTGTCTGGATGCACAGTGGACTGGTGGAGACTTGTCCTCGCTGTACCTTACGTGTCAGAAGCAACCACGTTCTCAGTGCACGAACTCCTCAATGAACCATGAATTGTGACATTAACTCGAACCTCTCGGAACTCTTTTAACCATTAAGAGCAACAAGCCACCGACCAACCGTGGTCTAAGGCCAGAGGAAGGATAAGCAGGACAGAAGAAGCACCATGAACTGAAAGAACCACCATGAGCCACAACCCACGCAGTGTGTGTGTGCTTTTATTACCTCCCGCAGGTAATCATCCATCAACCATCTGCAGCACACCCTCAGGGCCGATGCAGCCACAAGGCAAGCTAGGTGGTCGCTTAGAGTGGAAAGATTTGGGGGTGGCAAAAATGAATGAAAAAATGATTCAATAAATTTCATAAGTGAACAGGCAGAATATCTCTGTGTTTTTCCTTCAATACAATGTCTGAATGGCCAGCTCCAGGCAAGTCAGGTGAAGCCCCCACCCCACCCTGGTCCCCTCCTTCAGAGGTAAGCCCTTTGGTTGTGCTTGGAAGTAATAACCGGAACGCCGCCTGAAAAGTGCTTGTAATGGTGGGCATGTTGCGGCTTAAGAGTCCCGGAGGAGAACCAATTGGTGCACAATTGTAAGGTAAAAATAGTGAGGGGTGAGGTTACCTGGCGGAGAGCAAGCTCGGCACATTCAGCATAAGAATTTGTTGGGGACTTGTTTGGAGTGGAAAGTTGGTGTCGGGAGTGGAGATGGGCAGCCGAGAGCTCAGGACCTTGGTGAGAGATATCCCAGGGGGCCAGCAGGAGAGACAACAGCACCGGACAAAATGATCATCGACAGAGCAACCATGCGGCCTGGAGTCAACGCCACCAGATCTATGTCCTCTCGCCAAGAGCACTGCCATCTTTAGCTCCTTTCAGCGAAAACAGTACCGACCTAAAACAGACATTGTGTGGGGATGAGGCAAATGGTTCTCTGCTTTGTCTCGTCATGTTTCCCCCCAGTCTTTAGTATCTGTGGTATGAACCATGTTAACCATATTAATTCTGTACATTAACTGCATTAGCTGTGGTAATCACGTTTAACTGCCATAACCGCATCAAGCCAATTGAGTTGTCGTAGGCACTGTGGGTTGGTACAGCTGTATTGTTGAAATACTGTGACATACATGCACTTTGCTCTCTTCCTTGTCTTCCATTCCCCTCGGTTATTATCATAAAACGTGATTTTCACTGTCGGGAGTTGTACGCAGTTCATTATAGGAATTGTAACCACACCATGAGTAACCCCATGACCATTGGGAATTGACGCTAAACCTCGATTGAAGGTCAGTTACTTGACCAGTAGATGTATTATATCATTGGTTTCCTCAATGACGCAAAATATATACTTGTTGTGCTATCCACCTTGTCAATAGAACAGGAAATTGCACAAAACTTTGACCCAAAGGAACTTGGTTCTAGATTTGGTGAACTCAAAGCACAGGAAATAAAATTCAAGTTCTAATGATCAAATTTGTTGCAGGAACACATAGTATCACACCACGTGATCCATATTACTCAATATAATGTACATTTCTGCAAGTACATATCCTGTGAAAAGTATAGAACAATGAGATTGTGCAATTAGCAGTTTCATGTTCTCCTTCTTCATGTAAAATAAATCTGTAATTTTAAATGTAGAAGTTTTATTCACACCAATGCATAATATTCATCTTCAAAAGTTAATTGTTGGGATCATGGCCGCTTCAACCGGAGTGATCGCAGGTTCGATGGGGCACGTTTCAGAGCCCATACTTTCTGTGTATAATTTCTCCTGCTAATTTATTTGTATTTTAATTTCTCCCTCCATTTTCTCTCTGAATTCTCCTAATAATTCCTCCAGTCAATCCTCGCTCTTTTGTTTCTCTGCAGTATAAATAAATCCATGTAACTGTTGAATGTGTCTTGATTTATCCGACTTGAGGTTGGTCCAAAGTAGCATTCCAGGGGTCGATTGGTCCGAGTTTACAATTGTAATGGGAGACTACATAATGTGGCATATGCTGTTAGTTCATGCCTGGTGTTGGCTTAATAGTTAGGATGATGGGCTTGGGATCCTAGGATCCTGAGTTCAAATCACACTCGGCTGTTGAATTAATACCAGGTGGGGTTAACTCAGCCTGTCATCCTTCCGAGGTTGGCAAAATGAATGCTAGCTTGCTGGTATCCTGTGTTGGAGTGGTGACCTGTCCAAGATTGTGCCCAATAGTCAAGGAGCCTGCTGAGGCAGCACCAACGCTCTGCATCGAGTATGGTCCTGATGGACGTATGTTGGTTTGCTCGGCCAATTAATTAACTGCCCCATAGTCACTGGCAGGGTTCCTCTTTTACCTAGCTTAACTCACTGGCATGGTAAACCAACCTTCGGCGTGAATATCCCGCCAGTGTTGAGAGTTGCAAACAGTGTCTGTGGTCTCTCGAAGAATTGCCATATTCTTGGAATTATCCAATATTTTCCTGGAATCGTAGCTTCAGGTTACACCAGTACATGAAATTTCAGCTTTCTAGCACACCAAGAAAGTACCAAACATTTATATCAGTCAGTGAGTCAGTCAGTGAGTCAGCTGCTATACTGTCGTCTGTGGGTCAGTCAACTTTAATGGCAATGCCAGCACGTCCTTGTTAACCTATCCCAGTGAGATGGGTTGAAAATACGGATCAATTCCCAAGGGATGTTCTGGCATTGCTAAAACTGTTGGCCAACTGACTTGTGGGCTGCAGTGGAGCAGCTGACACAGCACACTGCACATATTGTTTGTCGTGCGTGGTGCTTGTTCAAAGACTATAGCTCAAACCAGAAGTTCTCCATCAATCAAAGTATTCCTTGGAAAATTAGAGATACTCACAATCTGCAAGACCTTTGTCCATAGCTCAATGGAGCACTGCTCTCCACTATGAGTTGGCACCCAGCATCATTTCTGTCTCCCCTACATTGTATGGAATCTAAAGCTCTCATAATTATTGGAATCTCCCATGATGAGACAAAACACAAAGTCTGTTGCTCTCACATCGGTGATCGGCAAGTTAGTAAGCTCTCTCTGTTTTCTACTAGCTATTCTCCAGCATTGCTCCCTCTGCTCCTTTAGCCCTCTGACCCTCCCCATCTCCTCCATGATGCACACATTCTTTCAGTAATTTCCTCCCAGTTATATTTCAAACATCCAGGCTTTTTACCCACCTCCACCCTTTTGTCATATCTTCTTCCATGTGTGGAACTGCCTTCTGGAGACAATTCAACCACACGACATATTCCCTCCAGCACTTTAAGCAAACAGTGCACCATCATCTCATATCACCCCCCCCCCATCTCTACCTATGACCTTCCCTAGCCCCATTAATCCCACCTAACCCAACCCTTTTACTTGCACTCTCTTTTTTTCCTGGTCATTCATTCCCTTGCTTGTTGTGTCCCACTGTTGTATCACTGCCCTTTTGTTTGATCGTTACCTTTTTATCACCAGTCACCTTGCTTTTCCATTCGCATGTATTTTCAATTCAAAACCATTTACCATCTCCACTACCAACACGCAACTTTGAATTATTTATTTATTCATATGCACTTTATCATTACCGTTACTGACAACAGCCTGAATTATGTATTTATTTACATGCACTTTATCATCATGTTATACAGAGTTTGAGGCTTCAACAAAATAAGGGACTGGGTGGGGAGGTAGAGGGGAAAGGGGGTGGGAGTGTTGATAAATCACAAACAAGGCAGAAAAGGGAAATACAAACAAACAATATCAGAGTGAGTTGATGAAGCTTCAGGTGAAGATATGGAGTAGAAGAGCAACAAAGGAACAGACCAGGTATGAAAGAGCAGATTGAGCTGTTGATGGGTCACCACCATGAAAAAATGGAAAGAAAAAGTACGATTGGAAGGACGAGGGAAGGCAATTTCTCAGGTGACAGAAAATTGAGCTGTGCAAATTTACTTGCTAAAAATTAGATATCAGGACCAGTTTTTGAATTATGACCAAAATTGCAATTACTGTGATGGTGAGAGGGATGAAAAATGAATGTGTATTTGAAAATATTGTTGCTGAAAATACAGGTGGCCAACGAGTTGCATGGAGATGAAGTCTCTTGGATTGCAGCACAAGAGCAAAGTGGTGTGAGATGTACACTCGGCAGTGGGAGGAATGGGCAATGGTAATAAGGTGTGAGTAGTGGGTTGGGAGCGAGGTGAGGTGTAGTCAGGAAGTGTTTCCTCGGGTTTAAAATGGGGAAAAATTATATGGTAGTGAAGATGTGTATAAGAGGGTGCCACTCGCCTCTTAGCTATCTCGCTTGGGTTCGACTCCTGACCCAGCTACAAACTGTCATTCGGGTGTTTCACGGGCAGGGTGGTTCATCAATGTGTGTGCCGTCCATCGGATTGGTGTTCAACTGGGCGTCCGTCTACCAGCATTAGTTGATTGAAGTTAAGATCCCCGGGTGTCCTTCGCGAAGAGTGGATGAGCTATCGCCAGCACCTTGAAAAAATTACAAATTCCTGCCTGGACTGCGGTTATTAAGGGATCTGGTTTTCTTGGAGGTTCCTTGACACCAGGTTACACTGCTTGCTATCTTAGAGTGTGGTTTATGTCTGCGCAGCAACTTCTGCACCATAAACAAATAACCCAGGTGGTTCATATGTTTTATGTGAAATGCATTCTTTGGATACAAAGAATAACTAACACTAGTAGTGTATTAACCCATCGTAACCAGTAAAATCACCGGCTCTGTCTGAAGTCAAGTCCTGGTTTGTCTGATGTCTCTACCTGCAGTGGTGTGCCTAATTTGTGACAGCTCTTCCATGAGCCATATACCTTTCAAAGAAAATCCATTTTTTTATTTTCAATCACAATTTCAAGCGTTTTATATATAATTGGCCACCCAACAAGGACCTAACAAATTCGTGTAAATTCACTTTCTTATTCCAACCGATCCCCATGACCAATCTGACGTGCAATGCAGCACCTGTAAATCCAATTTGAACCCACATGGATTTATGAAAGCCAGCACTGACTGTACAAGCAACTCACTCCGGGGAGTGAGGCAAGGAGAGGCGGTGGGCATCAGGGGACCGCTGAGCCAGCAGCTAAAGGTGATTATATGATCAGAAGAATCCTTGCAGGGTGGGATGGTCATTCCAACTCTTGGGGATTCTATCTAAAAGCGGTTCCTCACAATATGCCCCACTATGACGTCAATCTGGGTATCGGTTTGAAGGAATATGCTTTATTAATTTGAATGAATATTCTTAAATAGGTTTTCCCCCAACGTAGGTGAGATAATCAGAGATTTAGAAATTCTATCCAGAAAGCGTGAAGGTTTTTTTTTTTCTTTAAAGAAAATGCTATTTTTGCAATGAGTGTCGTTTCATGGATTTATAGGTTTTACACTCCTAAATCATACAAAATTGATTTTAGGATTATCAATCAATCAATCAATCAATGAATGCAGCATATTCCGAACAGAGCAGTGGTGATGTTCCTTGGCACGGGATTTGGTGGATTGATTTGCCATTGCATTTGCAGCAGTCGGGGCTCGAATTTGGAATTTGTTCAGGATGCCGGTGATAGCTGGGATCTTTAACATCCATCCACTTATACTGGCAGACGGAGCACCCATCCGAGAAACGGCACACAGATCGATGAATCACCTGTATGTGAGAATCACCTACATGCGAGAATCACCTGGCTGCGAGACAGCGGGATGACAGTTTATAGCTGAGCCAAGATTCGAACCTCTGCTGGACAGCTCAGAGGCGAGTGTGTATACATGAAGACCATCCTGCCAGCCCAGAATACTGAAACTATTTTTGAACTCTGAAGTTTATCAATAGAAAGTTGATAGGAGCATGTTGACCTCTGTGGGAAGAGAGGGGCAGCTGAGGTTTGGAGTGTTCGTCCATCATCAGAGCAAGAGGGAAGGTCCAACACTGAAATGCCGCTCGCTTGCAAACTTGTATTTTTCGACACTTGTACAAATACCTTTGAAAACCCTTTAAAACGCCGTAATGGTACCAGCCAAATGTTTACTTCTATTTTCAGTTTTGGCTGCTATTATTGTTGTTATTACCCCGCATACGTGAAGCGAAAAGAGAGTTATGAAATTGGTTCATTCATGTCCATCCGTCTGTCTGTTCGTCTGATCAGTTTATGATCGAGGAACAAATTATTTGAATCGAATGTTATATTTTGAACACGAATCGGAACATCAATTGGAAGACAAGTTTGCCATTTTACAGTACTATGGCTCTGGATTCGTCCCGGCCGCACATTCCAGCGAGATAACATTTTGACTCTGTCTGGCAGTCAAACAAAATGCAAAAACCACGTCTTCCGCTGCGTGGGGGACGGGCTAATAATTCCAAACTGGAAACTTACTGTTTTTAAGGACGTTATAAAGGACACAAACAACAGGCAAGAAGAACTAATATAACGTGTGAGATCAGATGATGCGATAGACTCTGAATAAAACGACATTGAAACTCAGAATTTATTGATTTATTCACCTTTAAACCTTTTTTTAAATTGAATTATAAGCTTGAACACTGGAGAACACAAATTGCCTTCATAAAACTTCCAAGAACCATGCTATATATTGATATATAGCATGAGAGGGCATGGCATGTGAGAGGGTGCAGTATTGGGGTGAAGAAGAGGCCGCTGATACGCCGATGTACGATGCCGGCTGATGCTGTTGATTTAATTTTTTTCAATGCATTGTGTATTGCCTTGGCTAACACACAGAACGTGTTATAACGGGAGCAGGAGATAAGAGGGACAGGAGAGGGAAGCACAAAACAGTGGGGAACAGAGACATTAGGAGACCTGTGGAAGGGAGAGGGATGGGGTGGGATACACTGGGTAAACAATATGGACACTGCAGGGACTTTCAGGTTCTTACACGACAGGGACTTTCAGGAAGGAAAACAGGGAATTTGAAGGAGGAAGGTTTGGGGTGGATCAACAGGTGTAGAAAAGATTGTAGTTTTGGATGGGGGAAGATAAGAGATGGGGGTGAACATCTGTTTTGAAGACTTGGATGGTGGATGGAAGAGTGGGATTGAAGAGAGTGTGGGAGTTTGTTCCAGAGATGAGAAAAAAAAATAGAGTGAAAGAGTGAAGGTGAGCAGTGATTCTTAATTTTGGTAGTTTTACCAGAAGGGTGTTGCTGGCAGACCTTGAGCGCCTTGTGGAAAAAATGTGGGGCACAGAATACAAACAGAACAGGAGGGGGCAAGGCCAGAGAGGAGATGATAGAAGACAGAAAGACCACCTCGCTGCGATGAGAGAGTGAGAGGCCCAAAGACTCAGCGTCATCTTGAGAGATACCAATGATCCAAAATGCCTTGGTTTCCACAGCATGAAGCTGAGAAAGGTGAGAGGCAGGAACACCACCCCAGAGGGGAGAGCAGTACTCCTTCATACTGTGGATTAAATCTTTGTAAGTGGTTGGAAGTGCAGGTGTGCCAAGAAAGGACTTTGTATGACGTAGATGTCCAGTCGGTCACTGGCTTTGTAGGCCAAATTGGAGATGTGGCTTTCCCAGGAAAGGTCATGGCAGATAGTGAGACCCAAAAGTTTGAATGACAGGACTTATTTTAGAGGATTGTTGAGAAAGTAGATGAGGGGTTGGGGGGGCGAGGGGGGGTTCCAGATGGTTCTTTTGGAGAGATATAGTGAGAGTGTGAGATTTGTCAGGATTGTCAAGATTGATTTGTCAGGCTGCGTGTCTTGTGCATTGATCCTCAACCTGAGCCTGTGTTTCCTCTTGAGTCTCAAGTGATATGAAGATTGCCATTCTCTTTCCATCGGATTTATTTCTGTCTATCATCGGTCTTTTTTGGTGACATGTGGCAGCATTTATAATGCAAGTCAGATATTTCTTCAAAGAAGTGTTCCCTTAGGAGGTCCATAAGTGCTCCGGTGGGCATCTTATTATGCAGATATTCGTGAGGATCAACATGCAACACAAGCAGTCTCCAGGTCATCTGAGACTACAGAACAGACACAGGTTTGGGTTGAGGATCAACGTGCAAGATAAGCAGCCTCCAGGGCAGCATGTTGGGCATCCTTCGAAGGTAAAGCTTTTCAATACAAGTCCAAGCGCATTTTACAATGCCCAAGATTGGTAATTCATACAAAACCATAAGGCTAACATTCCCAAATTTGTCATCCAGGAAATATTTAAACACATATTACATTGAATTTACCCTGGAAACGTTGGGCACTTTCGCTGGTATAAAATAAAGGCAACTTCTTCTTCTGTAGCCCTTGTGGCCATTTTACCAGCCGCTAATCAAACCTCCATATACCCAAGCGGCCAGATTTTTCTCCATAGAGCCCAGGGTGGGGCAGCCAAAGTCCAAGGAGCTCAGGGTTCAAAGGGTTAAAGACCATAATTATTCCTACATTATTGTAGGGTGGGCCAGGGAAGTTTGACCAAAGTCTTTCATGAACTGGAAGGCTTGACATTCCATTCCACTAAGATTCATGCAGGAATTTGGGATTTGGCCAGGGTGCTGGCAATAGCTTGCCCACTCTTCATAATGGACACCATTGGATCTTTATCATACACCATCTGAGGTCAGCAGACAGGACACCCAGTTTAACATCCATCCAAGGAAAAGCACACACATTGATGAATCGCCATGCCTGTGAAACAGTATAATGACAGTTTATAGCTGGGTCAGGATTCGAACCCAGGCTCGGCAACTTAGAGGCAAGTTTGCAATCCTCTACAGTCTACACTATCCTGTCAGCCATGGTATTGCTAATCTGTAGGTTCGTGTTCTGATTCGAGTTCAAAATGTAACATTCAATTGAAATGAAGTCGTTCCTCGATCATAAACTGACGTATGTAGACAGACAGACAGACAGACAGACAGACAGACAGACAAAGTGAACCAATTGCTTAACCCCGCCTTTCGCTTTGTGTGTGCAGGGTAACAATAATATAACTATAATATATAGAGATTGGAATATGTACAACCACATGCCATGCGCTGAAGGAAGCATGGAGACGAGACATCGACCTGGGCCCCTTGACGTCACATCGCCATCTAGCGAGGGACAACTGTGGCTGTGCCATCGATTGATGCCGAAATGTCTACTTTTCTCACAATCAATGAATAATATAATTATGGAGCCACAGTGTAAAAAATGAAAATGAACCCACATCATTTTGACTGAACAACTCGTCAGCCAATCATTTTTTTAACCTCCGGGCGATGTATTTCGATTCGGAGATTCGTTCACAAACCTATCCAGCTGGGCTGTTTTGAAAGCAAAAACTATGGGGTTAGGGGTGTGGGGGAATAAAACTTAATAATGTGAGAAAACCCGTGAAAAAGTTCAAATACATTTCAACACTTTCAGCTTTTAGGTCGACCTGTTTAACGATGGGCAATCCCATATCCAAACCGAGTCATGATCTTTGGATCACAGGTTCAATTCCAGCAGACCATCTGAATTTGTCCATCGTCTGAGGTCGCATACTTACCTTTGAGCTGTCGGATCTGGGTTTGATTCCCGACCTGGCTACAAGCCGCTTGGAATGGTGCTTCCCAGACAGGGCTTCGCACATTGTGTGCACCTTCCCTCGGACAGACGTTAAACCGGGCGTCCAATCTGCAAGTACGAGTTGGTAGATGTTAACGATCCCATGGTGTCTTTTGAAAACAGGAGGCGAGTTATCACCCGGTACCCTGAAAAAGATCCTGCTCAAATCAGTTCCAGTCGAACGTCAAGCCTGGCTCGCCTCTTTCGTTAAAGACGTGGGCCAGAAATTTTCCACGGTCGACCGACCACACAAGAAGGTGGAATGAATTTGAGCCCTTTAATGTGGTAGCAGATTTTAATGTGATAGTAGATTTGTCCGTTGTCTATTAATGTGCTTGCACTTAACATTGAAGCACACCGATGTCTACTAATGTCTTTGTCCTGAATGTGATCGAGGTACAAGATACGGGAATGAGCCTTGAAGGTCCTGACCAGTTGGTGACTCCCGGGGTGGACACTGCGACCAGGTGCTGAGTGCTGAGCGCCGCATGCGGACATCATGTGCTGAGACTGACTCACCCATGGAGTCATTAACAGGAGCGGAGCGGGTTC
The DNA here is from genome assembly GCF_056783735.1 of Eptatretus burgeri. Lineage (NCBI taxonomy): Eukaryota > Metazoa > Chordata > Myxini > Myxiniformes > Myxinidae > Eptatretus > Eptatretus burgeri. The sequence goes on along the minus strand of NC_140962.1, from coordinate 117,908,902 downwards.
CATATCCCCCAGCAAGCGGCGATAAAGCTATCAGATTATTGCCGCAGGCAATCTTGTCAAGTCTTAATGAGAGCGCTGATCCTCTTTGCCTGGCCCGCCGCTCCCATGCTGTATGCTGCTGAGACCAATTAAAAGGGGCCATGGCGACAGCTGACGAACTCCCCCACACCACTCCATCCACCCAGCTTCACCCTCCCCTCTTGTCCTCCCTCCTCCCTCGCACTCTTCTCCAGTCGCCTGCTTGGGGGCGGTCTCGGGGTTCAGGTTCAGGTGTTTTGCTCACGCATTTGATTTCGGAGGAGAGTGAGACACCATATCTCAATGGACACCGTCGCGGTGTGTACCTCTCAGTATCAGAGACGATTTCAATGGTGGACCCAAATGAGACTGATTCACTCCACAAAGGGAGAACAATCAGAATCTTGAACACATCGATCTCACTTCGCTGAGTACTCAAAGGAATCTTACAAATGGCTGTGAATACATCATTTTTACCTGAGATTGGTGGGGATAGTATATAACGCAGGTGAGAATCGATCACAACCACCAAACGGGGAAATCAATGATGGTGGTTCGTGATTGTGTACCACAAAGGAAAAAACCAAATAGGAAAAAAACAAATATGTGTGCACATTATTCATGACTACAAATAACAATGCATCGTCTGCTGAGAATGAGTGATCTTGCTTGCGAAGTGCCCTGCGTCGTGTGAATGTCTATAAGTAGAATAGCGACAAGCCGGTAGGCGACATGGGTGGTTGCTATATAATTGCATACGAGTCATACAGGTTTTGACGGATCGGGCTGAAATTTTTTGATGAAGAGGATGATTATAGTGCGCATAAAAGCGCGGAAGCCGATTTTTGATTTTCGAAAAAAAACATATATAAATATTTTTCGGATTTTTTTCAAAAAATTCAAAGTCCCTTTGCTAGGCAATGGTGGCGTCCATAGCAATGGTGCTCAAAAGCATACAACTATATCCTGGTATAAACCTACCAGTCAAGTTTCATCAAAATCAGTTGAATCCTCAGGCCTCCAGAGCGGTCCATTACATACAAACAGACAGACGGAAAACCTGAGAATAACGGTAGTCCAGCGACCACCCAAAAGACAAGGATTTTCATGTGGCTATTTATGAGAGCCAGTGTATCACATAAAACGTGTGTGTGTGTGTGTGTGTGTGTGTGTGTGTGTGTGTGTGTGTGTGTGTGTGTGTGTGTGTGTGTGTGTGTGTGTGTGTGTGTGTGTTGTTGGCTGTTATCTCCATATGCTGCTTTCAGAAGGTGGAGCGGAGTACTCCCAGGTGTCAAAGTATCCACCTTTGTGTGTGTGTGTGTGAATATATTCACACTTATTTATTATACACGCATATATGTGCGTGTATCAATAAATGCGTGTGTGTATATATATATATATATATATATATATATATATATATATATATATATATATATATATATATATATATATATATATATATATATATATATATATATATATATATATATATATACTCTGGGAAGTGTTCGAAACAGCATAGCACTTACCTTGCAAAGGCCTTCTTCGGTTGCTTTAAGCAACTTCTTTGAATCGAGGAGTGTGGGAGGGGTCAATTGTTTTGTATAATCCCAGCCACCTGGGTTTAATTGATTAGGTGAGATCTGATTGGTTATTCCCTCCATTCACAGGTGAGAGATGTGTGTGGGTCTATATACATATCTGTATATATATATATATATATATATATATATATATATATATATATATATATATATATATATATATATATATAGATATATATATATATATATATATATACATATATATATATATATATATATATATATATATATATATATATATATATATATATATATATATATATATATATACATACATATATATATATATATATATATATATATCTATATATATATATATATATATATATATGCAGTATATGGGCAGAGTACCAGTCACCGACAGGCTGGTCGACATCTCATCCCTGAGTTTGTATTGGTCGAAAAGGGATATCAGTGTAAATATTCAGTGTGCGGATCTCGCAGTCGGTTGAGCTTGTAACCTTGACAATCCCGTTCCATTCCACCAGTGAAAATTTCTAATCCATGCTTGTTGTACTTCCGAAGTACTAGATGGGAGTGAGGGTGATATTATGAAAGCTTGGCTGGGAAGCAAATGTCGGCACATTTGGGGCCTACCAACTGATGGAAGATCACCAACATTCTTTCCATGCCAACCGACCACCTACAGGCATCTCTCCCTTTCCACATTGCTTCTTCAGTCCTCATCTTGCCCCCTCTCTCTATATTCCCCAGAGCTTTGCTTTCGGCAATTTCCATTCAGCATTTCTCACAGCATTTCATTCTGGTTTCCCATGCGAAGATCAATAGATCAGTCGTTCCAGTTTCACTTTTCTACGTCAGTTTCACTTTGGAATGTCAGTTTCGAGTCATCACAACTTGTGATGCAATACGAATGGTGTACGAAAAACGTCCCCAAAAATGATTTTCGGGGGAATGTTTTTCACTTTTCTGAAGTGTGTGGAGTGGTCAAAAGTGCGTTAAGGGTCTTAAGGCCTCGTCACACCTTGACGATTTAGCCAGCGTATGCCGACAAATGAAAAATTTGTCTAAAACGCTGGCACACGTCGAATACGTTATGGGTAAGTTTGGGAAACATTGAGAGCACGCTGAAAAACACTGCCATACGTCGTAGTACACTGGCTTTCATCGTTGTACTTTGCGATTGTCCTCAAATTTTAACATGCTTGAAATTTTACGACGTATGCCAGCGTATGACTCACATGTTCCGCTATGCTTGCCATAAGTTGTCGGCACGTTGTGCGATCGTTGACACACGTCGACACACGTTACTTGTAAGTTACTCATAAGTCGAAACACGTCGAGGTAATGCTTAGCGTACCCAAAACTTATTTCTAACCTATGAGTAACGTGCTTTGAACCTATGTGTAACGTACCTCCAACGCATATTGACGTATGTAGACGTATTTGATTGACGTCTTCCGGACGACTACAGAACTTACTGAACGTGTTTCTAATTTACAGCTACCGTATAATGGCGTATTGGCAGCGTTTAAAAAAAACAACAACAATAACTTCCGATATTTCGTCACGTGCCGTTACATCATGTCCGATTGCCTCTTCAGTTTGCTCACGTCTTATTCTTAGTTCCTCCTCTGTGAATATTTTCTGTTTGAGGATATTGTCACGTCGACGTCGAAACTTAAAAGCAAATGTCCGAATATATTTTAAATTTCGTGATGGACTAAAAAAAAAATTAATAATAAAAAAATAACAACAACAACTTCAGATATTTCGTCACGTGCCTTCAGAGTCAAGGAGAAAAAAGAAAACGTGCCTTGATGGAGAAAATAAGTTTCGGGTATGCTAAACATTACCTCGACGTGTTTTGACTTCTGAGTAACTTACAAGGAGCTTGTGTCGACGTGTGTCAACGATCGCATATCGTGCCTACAACTTATTCCCAGCATAGCGGAACGTGTGAGCCATACGGCGAGAGAAAAAAAAATAAGCATGCTTGAAATTTCACGACGTACTAGACGTACTACGACGTATGACAGCGTACTTCATCATTTTTCAGCGTGCTCTTCACATAAACCAAACTTACCCAAAACGAACATTTTTCAGAGGTCGGCATACGCTGGCTAAATCGTCAAGGTGTGACTGCGATGTTGACACTTCCAATGCTCAGGCAGTTATGATTTGAATCAGCGAGCGGAAGCTTTGTAATAGGCTACACCACGTGATCGTCGGCGATACGTGCAGTGCGCTGTGCCTAAGTTAGACTATCGTTGGGCATAGGTTGTGAACGCCGACAACACGCTCAGCATTCGTTGGTATAAGTTATCTATATGTGATTGAAACGTTCTCTGTACGTTACTAATACGTTATGCATACGTCCAACACGTTATGAATATGCCAAAAACTAAAAAAAAAAAAAAAAAAAAAATTTCAGCATACGCCAATGTTTTACATCCATTTTTATACGTTGCCATTGCTGGCTAAATCGTCAAGGTGTGACAGCGCCTTTAAAGGGGTCTAAAATGTTTAAAGGGTCTAAGGGTCTGAAATGGGTATAAATATATAGAGGGTGTTAGGGCAAAAGACCAAAAGTGGTCTGAGGTGTCCCTATGGTCAGAAATTGTCCAAAGAGTCTTAAAAGGTCGATAGATCTGAAAAGTGTTGAAAGGGTCGAATATGGTCTATACATCTCAAAAAGGGTCTAAGTGGGTAATGGAGGGTCTAAGGGGTGTGAAGTGTTTCAAACAGTATGATATATGGGGTCTACAGGCCGTACAGGGTGTAAAGGAGTGAAGCAGTCATAAAGAAATTACCTCATGTTAGTAAATAAATTCTGGAGTGCAACACGGCAATAATGGGCCAAATGACCTCCTCATGACTGTTTAAGCTGTAGATTTAGGTGCAACATGGTTAAAAATCTGATCGTAGAAAGTTTCATCATGAATTAACTTTGGGAGCTCAAAGCAGTAAGGTAACAAACCAAAAACATTTCGGTTTTAAACATGGAGATGGACAACCTATGATCCTGTTGCAGCCTCTTCTTCCTCTTCTCTGGGAGGTGGCGTCACTTTTTTTTCTTCCATCCACCAGCTTACAAGTGAGATCCCTTAGCAAAACCACGGCTAATAGAGAAATGCTCCATCAGAACCTCATTCAAGGTTATGAGAAAGCTCACCAAGAAATGTCCAAAAAGTCCTTTTACAGCTCGTTTTGATATGTAACAAAAAAGGTCATCACATAACGCCTCTGGATACACATCCCAACGACCTGTAAGTGTAAAACAATAAGGTTTGGCCAAACACCCACCCCCAATAAACTCCAAACCCCAACCGCCACACGTTACGTATTTGATTTTTGAATGGCCCCTCAGATAACACATCATTAAGAGGTTGGAGATGTCGACATTGTCAGAAATGAAATATATCTTACCTGTGATTTAATACAACTGTGATAGTGACCAGAAACCATTTGAAAATTAAATAAAATGAACGGTTGCCAGGGTTACAGGCTCCACCCACTACGATATTTCACCACTGAATTTTCACCCTGAATTCCCGTTTCTACCAATGATACACACTCCAAAAAATTTCTCATTTGAGGTGAGACATCTACGAAGAAACTAATCAAACATCTACGATCAAGTTACGATCAAAAATCAAAGCACGATGTTAACTTGGTTCTTTTAAACGATACGATACATGCAAATTTGGGGAAGTTAGGTGAGATGGCAACCTTTTTTCTCCAAACTCTTCACCCTTGAGAGTTATGTCTTTGGATGAGCAGGAAAATTACCTTGAAATCGATGTATAGGTGAAACTTCACAATTATTATCTAGTACTGATGGGGAATATATCGTGTGAATTTCAACCTGATCGCAGGTCTGGTCTGGCAGCCAGAAGTATTTAACTTTTTCAATTTGTGTTCTTTTTTATTTTATTTTTTTGAATGAGGTTCACTGGATGGGTTTGAGGGTAGAGGAGTCGCAGCTGAATCCCGAATCCTATCCAGGTTCCTCCTGATGACTAAATCTTTGCTTTTTTGCTTGTTTGGATTTGTTCTGATGACTCCAATGCAGGACTGTGCCTATTTTATTTGGTCTTCCATTTTGATTTGAATTTAATTTTTTATATTACAAATTTGCCACCAGAATAGTTTGGCTTACACCAAGTCCTTCTCAAGACTGGGCAGGGCAAGTATTCTATGAATAACATCTCGTTCGTTTCTTTTATCTCTTTGACTCTTTATTTCTCTCTTTCGTTATATATCTCTCCAAGGAGAAGTGAATGATTGCAGAATTTTTTTCTGCAAGGCTCACTTGGCTACACCTGGATGGGTTTGAAGGTGGTGGAGTACCGACTGAAACCCGAATCCTATCCAGGTTCATCCTGATGACTCCATCTTGCACTTTACTCATTCGGGTTCCTTCTGAGGACTCCATTGCAGTATTTGGTCTTCTGTTTGATTGGAACTGATAAAGACGAATTGATTCGATTTTAGTGAAGATCAGGATTCTGGAATTATTTGAGATTCTTCACCATTGAGAGAGAGGGCCAAAATAGATATGTAGCATGATATCTCAAACAGCTAATGACCGATTTTGGCAAAACTTGGTGGTTGAGTTGGGTAGGTGACTAGAACAAGCCAATTAGATTTTGGTTCAGGTTCGGATCGGAATCCAGCCTATAAATGGGGTACAAAATGTCAACTGTTCAGCCTGGCAAAGGTATGTGGTCCACCAAGTGCCGTTCAGTTAATTTTAATGTTCTGCATCAACATTAATGAGCACATATATTTTATGTTAATCTAGCAGACGTTTGGACCTTCCATTCTGCAAACATCATGATGTACACTGCTCCAAACTCCACATTCCACAACTATCAGGGATGCCCCTTCACAGTGGTTCCACTCCCCAATGCAAGTCGGGGGCCAAATCTTTCCCATTCTTCCCTGCTGTGCGGATTTGTCAGGGCAACACAGTCACGGTCAGAATGCCGATCGGTCTTCATGCACTGGCCCTTTTTCTCTCTCTCTCTGTCTGTCTGTCTGTCTGTCTGTCTGTCTGTCTCTCTCTCCCTCTAACTCTCTCGGTCGAACTCTTATTCTCTCTCTCTCTTTCTCTCTCTGTATCTCTCGCTCCCTCTCTCTAACTCTCTCAGTCTCCAACTGAGACTATTTCTAACTAACTCTCTCAGTCTCTCTTTAACAATATATATATATATATATATATATATATATATATATATATATATATATATATATATATATATATATATATATATATATATATATATATGAGCCTGGTGTTGGCACAGTGGTTAGGGCAGCAGCTTGGGATCCAAAAGGTCCTGAGTTCAAGCCCCGTTGAGCCACTGAATTAATACACCAGGGGGTTGACTCAGCCTGTCATCCTTCCGAGGTCAGCGAAATGAGTACCAGTATACTGGGCCGGTGTATACCCCAGTTAAAATAGGAGTACCATATCGCTGTGTCGTAAGAGGCGACCAGGGTTGCGTCAGGAAGGGCATCCGGCGTAAAACCTGTGCCAAATCACTATGCGGATCATACGGATGATCCGCTGTGGCGACCCCGAACGGGAGCAGCCGAAAGAAGAAGAAGATATATATATATATATATATATATATATATATATATATATATATATATATATATATATATATATATATATATATATCATTCTCTCTCTCTCTCTCTCTCTCTCTCTCTCTCTCTCTCTCTCTCTCTCTCTCTCTCTCTCTCTCTCTCTCTCTCTCTCTCTCTCTCTCTCTCTCTCTCTCTCTCTCTCTCTCTCTCTCTCTCTCTCTCTCTCTCCAACTCTCTCTAACTCTCTCTAACAATATCTCCAACTCCCACTCTATCTCAAACTCTCCCCCCACCTCTCTCTCTCTCTCTCTCTCTCTCTCTCTCTCTCTCTCTCTCTCTCTCTCTCTCTCTCTCTCTCTCGAACTTTTATTCTCTCCCTTTCTCTCTCTGTATCTCTCACTCCCTCTCTCTAACTCTATCTCTATCTAACTCTCTCAGTCTCCAACTGAGGCTATTTCTAACTAACTCTCTCAGCCTCTCTTTTACACTCTCTCTTTCTAACTCTCTCTCTCTCCATCTCTCTCTCTCTCTCTCTCTCTCTCTCTCTCTCTCTCTCTCTCTCTCTCTCTCTCTCTGTCTCTCTGTCTCTCTGTCTCTCTGTCTCTCTCTCTCTCTCTCTCTCTCTCTCTCTCTCTCTCTCTCTCTCTCTCTCTCTGTCTCTCTCTCTCTCTCTTTCTCTCTCTGTCTCTCTCTCGTTAACTCTCCCTCTCTCGAACATTATCTCTAACTCCCTCTCTCTCTCTCTAACTCTCTCTCACACTCTCTCTTCCACTCTCTCTGTCTCTCGCCCCCTGCTGGTCGTTTGTTTTCTGGGCATGTTGTCATGGCCGCCATGGGCTGCTGCTCTGTGTTGTGGTGAGTTTTCAGTGTCGTTTTCGTCCCTTCCCTCCCCTTCCCTCTTCCCTTTTTCCTTCCTGTTGTGTTCTGTGGTGTTTTATTCGTGTTTTCTCTCCTTTCTTATCTTTGAGAGAGAGAAATAGTGAGAGCTGGCCGATTTGGGTGTGGCCTAGCTGATTTTTGTTTTGGAGGGCTTATCAGTACCTTGTTGCTCATAATGCATTTGATTTTTAATTTATTTCGATTCATTTAGTTTGACCTTCTTGTCTGGTTAGGGCAAAGAGGTGATAAACTCCCATCATGATGAATGTACGCCCTCAGAATGAGGCGTTTGAAAATTTAACTCAGAAACAAGCGGTTGTTTGTGTTCCACCAGAGGGTGTCCTCACTGAGGATGTTGTATTAGCAGTCAGGGATGTAATCGGATGTGAACATGTCCGAGCTGCGTCCCGAATGAGTCAAAAAGTCATTGTTTTCGTGTCAGACGAAAACTTGGTGCAAGATATAGTGAGTGCAGGTTTAACCACAGAGAGTGGCGTTTTTATGTTAGCGTCCCCTATGGATACCCCTGCGATGAAAATTGTAATATCAAATGTTCCACCTTTCATACCAAACGATAAAATTATGTTTTGTCGCGATATGGGACGGTTGTGTCAAGAATGTCTATGATTCCACTGAGAAGCCGAGTCGAGCGGATAAAACATGTAATGAGTTTTCGTCGACAGATTTTCATGGTTCTTCCTGATCGTGGTGATGACACGGGACTTAATATTTCGTTCAAAGTAAAGTTCAATGATCGTGAATATCAAATGTATGCTTCATCAGCTTCATTGACGTGTTTTCTCTGTGGAGTCCTTGGTCATGTCAAACGATTTTGTCCCAAGGTTTCCTGTTCAAAGTGTGGTAAAAATGGCCATGGAGACATGGATTACAAAAAGGATATCAACACTGCAGATCCTATAAAACGGGCTGATGTTAATCTCAATAGTTTACCGATTCCTGTTGTTCCTGATGTTCCTGCTGTTCCCTCCTATAGTGAGACGGATGTTAACAATACCCTTGTTTCCAATCCCAGCGTCGAAAATAATGGTACATCACTCCCGATTACTGAAAATGAAGTAACCTCAAATTGTACAACCTGTCCTGATGCTCTTTCATGTCGTGAAGTAATGGACGAGGATCCTGTAATTACCCCGAAAAAAACGAAGAGCAACAGATGCTAGTTTTTCTCTCAATACTGCAAAGAAAGTAGTATTGGAGAAGGAAAGTGTCGCTGAAAATGCAGCCCAATTTGTTTTTCATGATTCGACCCTTTTTGAAGAGGAGGAAAGAAAATTAGATTCAAAAATTGAGGAAAATTAATCTCAAAGGATGCGGTTCATCTCTGTAGATAAAAATCGTTGTTCAACGGAAATAGGGGGGGGGAATGCTGAGGACGTTAGTAAACCCTCAATTGAACCATTACCACCACTGGTTACTAATGAGCAGATCGTGATTGACTCAGACCTCGACAGTGGCCCTCTACCCATACAGATGGAAAAATGTATTGCCGAGTCTCCGACTGATTCCATAGATAACACGACACATGAGGGAGAAACTGGAGTTTCGGCTCAGTTTGTGCCAAACGAACATCAGGGTAATGTAGTTTGTACCATAGAGCTCTCCAGCACATCTCTGGAGACACTCAAGATTCCAATAGTGACTAAAGAGGCTCATATTCTCGATCCTGGAGGAACCTTGTCAGCGTTGTCAGAAACGTCAGAGTCGGATGAAGATGTTGAGGTGCCTGAGTTGTCTCAGTCTCCGATGAGTCAGTCAACGATAGCTCCTCAACTTGTACTTTCTTTTCTAAATGAAGCCTATAGACAGCGAAAAGTGGTTATCAAAGATACATTTCCTAATTTCGTTTCATTTCTTCAAACTGCGAAAAAAATAATAACAAAGCCCATTGATTTCCCATTAACAAAGTCACAGTTTCACCGTCTTCGGAAATTCATCACGAAAGCAGGTCTTGAAATTGCGCAACAGTCGATAAAGCCTTTTGATAAAGAATGAAGAAAATAACTTTTGTCACTTTAAACATAAATGGTGGAGGTTCAAGTCACAATCGCCAAGTTCAAGTGCAAAGTTTATTTAAGTGCAAAAAAATAGACATACTTTTATTGCAAGAAACACATATCACTCAGAATGTGGAGTATGATTGGTGTCACCTTTTTGGGGGGCAGTGTTATTTTAGTAACCTGTCTTCTCTTTCGGCAGGTCTTGCTTTAATACTTAGACCAGGGCTAACACCCGAGTTATGTGTCTTCCTGGAGATTGTAAAAGGCCGATTCATTTCTCTTGAACTAGTGATTAACAATTTTTATTTTACATTATTTAATGTATGCACCTTGCAAGAGTGCAGAACGAAGAGCTTTCTTTGCTTCTGTGATCAACCACTTACAGACAGTTGATCCAAATCACTGTGTCTGCATTGGGGGTGATTTTAACTGCACATTTGATCCCAAAATAGACAGGAACACAGCAGAACCCCATCCGGAATCTTGTATGGATTTATCGCTTTACTTCTCTCACGTTGGGTTACTAGGTATATGGAGGGAAATTTACCCTAATTAACTTGTGTTTACATGGAGCCGTATTACTGGAGGAAGAGTTTCCTTGGCGAGACTTGACCGATGGTATATAAATTCTCGTTTTAGAAACATTGTGGTCTCTCCACATTTTTTTCCATCAATATTTTCAGACCATCATTTACTAACCAATGGGGTTTCTTTGTCCTCAGTCAATACGTAAAAGTGCATATTGGAAATTTAATACGAGTCTTCTCGAAGATGGGCTATTTGAAGAAGCCTTAAAAAGTGTTCTGGGTTAACCAAATCCAAAGGAAACCCTCATATTCTACAGTAAATTTATGGTGGGACAATACAAAAACCCATATTCGGGTATTTTGTCAGCAATTTAGAGCAAATGTCACAAACGTTAAGAATGTAACAATGACTTGCTTAGAAGCTGACATTTTACAACTAGAAGGAAAACTGGTTAAAGATAATAATGCAAGAAACTATCAGTTATAACAAGAAAAGAAGACTCGACTACAGGAGTTAATCCAAGAGAAAGCAGCAGGGTTGCTACTCAGACTAAGGGTCAGGAACTTATAGGATTTTGATACCCCCAGTAAGGCTTTCTTTCGTTGGGACTCTGTTAGTAAATCACCCAAGAATATTTTTTCAGTTTTTGACTCCAACAGAACTGTTATAGCAAATCCCAAGGATATAAGGTTGTGTGTTAAAGATTTTTTTTCTCCAAAATTGTTTACGATAAAATGATGAGACAGTTAACCTCTCGCCTTCCCTCCATAACTGAGCCTCAGTGTCTGGAGTTGGACGCACCGATTACGCTCGAGGAATTAACCCAACTCAAAATGAAATGGACTCCGGAAGGGCCCCTGGAATTGATGGCCTGCCAGCTGAACTTTACGTCAAATTTTGGGACCTGTTCGGCCCAGAACTGATGTATGTCCTTGAATCATCTCTGTCACATGGAGAGCTACCTCTAAGCTTGAGAAGAGCGGTGATGTCTCTCCTTCCAAAGTCTGGTGACTTAAGACAGATGAAGAATTGGAGGCCTGTTTCTCTGCTCTGTACCGACTACAAAATATTTTCAAAAGTTTTGTCAAATCGTTAAAAAAAAAGTAATCAGCAATCTGGTTCACCATGATCAAAGTTATTGCATCCCGGGCAGATCAATATACGATTATATATATATATATATATATATATATATATATATATATATATATATATATATATATATATATATATATATTTTAGAGATTTGATAGATGGTAATTGTGTACAGAATGATTTTGGTATATTTTTCATTGATTTGGAAAAGGCTTTTGACAGCATCGATCATGGTTTCTTGCATGAAGTGTTGGGAACGTGTGTATTTGGGGTTAATTTCAGGAAATATATTGCTCTATTATATAATAACATTTTCAGCCTAGTTAAGATGAACAATGAGCTTTGTTCTCCCATACAGGTTCAAAAGGGGGTTAGGCAAGGTTGCACAGTCTCTGGCTTACTTTTTACCCTTGTGATGGAATCACTTCTAGTGTTACTGAGGAAGGATCTTTCAAGAATAGTAATATCCCGAGTACCCTTCAATTGTCTTATCAGCGTATGCTGATGATGTCTCAGTTCTTGTTAAGGATGATAAGGATAATGCTGCTCTTATCAAGTGCTTGGATTCTTTTCATTTAGCTTCCTCTTTGAAGTGCAACTGGGAAAAAGCAAAGCAGTATGGGTTCCCTTCGTGAAGAACAATCTATCTGCAATGGCACCAGCCCCGCCAGTACACCTTCCTGCAAAACTAAAGTGGGCGGATGATGGCGTTCAGTATCTTGGGGTGTTTCTTGGATCTACACAGTATGAAAAAAAATAACTGGGATGGTGTTGGTGAACGTGTCAAGAGAAGATTGAGCAGGTGGAGATGAGCTCTGCCCCATCTTTCATACAAAGGCCGAGTTCTGGTAATTAATAATTTGGTTGCGTCCTCATTATGGCACAGGTTCGTCCACCTGCAACCACCGGAAGACTTGTTGAAGGAAGTGCAAAGGCAACTCTTGGACTTCTTCTGGGGAGGCCATCATTGGTTACGACCAAATGTTGTATGCCAACCATTGGCCGAGGGTGGCCAGGGTATGGTCGACATCAAGAGCCATGTAATGGCCTTTCGGTTGTGCACAATACAAAGACATGTCGGATGAACAACTACCAAGTCATCTCTTGGCTGCTCAGATTTTGCGGCAAGCAGGTGGGCTTGGATACGGCCGTGAATGCTTCCTGATCCTGCTTCAACACGTTGACTTTTCTCCGCTCCCGGTTTTCTATCAGAGTATGTTGAATGCCTGGCAAAGCATCTCAGTGTGCCGACAGAAGGACACCTTTGTCATTCAAATGTTTGCTCAGGAACCTGTTTTATAATCATCTTTTCCCGGGTACATCCAGAAGTAGGGTTTTCTACCAGCATTTTACAATAGCCGGCATCACAAAAGTGTGGCACCTCCGGCATACCTCAAGTTTTGGGTGGAAATCGGTTCGAGAAATCTCTGATCTAACCGGAATTAGGTCTCAAAGACTGAATGGAAAAGTATTGAGAGAGGTCGTCCGGATAGGGTTCAAACTTGGAGTGAGCTGGACTCATGAGCCTGAACTATTACACAATGAGTGGATTTTTCCCGGGCTGTTGAGACAGATAAAATCAGACAACTTACCCTCCATTAGCATGGGGTTAAACCTCTTTCAAGACTAGTAGTAAGGATTTGTACAAGTCTTGTGTTAAGATACTGCTGGGAGATGCACCATTAAACGGCGTAACCCAGTAGAAGAGACTGATGCCTGTTGAGCCCCCCATTGAACTTGTATGGGACTCCATGTATAGCAAGCTCATAAGTAAAAGGTCTGGTGATCCCCAATGGAGGCTGATTCATTGGATAGTTCCTTCCAAGAAACGAATTAGTATAGTCATTTTTCTCCGACATCCACGTGTTGCCTGTTTTGCGAATATACAGAAGACGTGTTCCATGGCTTTACCGATTGTGTGAGATAAGTTTCCTTATTTCATTGGTTAAATTGTGTCAAAAAAAATGAATGTTGTGTTCTCTTTGCGTTACTTTATTTTTGGTTTTCATTGCAAACCCAATGAAGTTAATACACTTTTGAGGTTTCTCGTAGTGACGCCAAGCTGGCAATATGTCTCTCAAGGAAAGAGGAATTGAACGGAAAACCTGTCGGGCAATGTGACGTCACGTTTTTTTTTAATGTCCTTGTAATAGCGAGACTGAAACTGGACTTTTGTTTCTACCAAAACATGGAAAAACTTGATCTGTTCACCAATACCTGGTGTCATGCAGGGATCTGTGTGGTACATGAAAATCAACTGGTAATACATTTGTAGTGTGTGAATTATTATATGATTTATGTGCCTGGTAAAGTGAATTTATTTGTTTTCTTTGAAACTTGCTTGTACCAATGGTGGATATGAATATGTAAATTTTTTATATTTTGTGATAATAAAATGACGTCAAAAAACTCTCTCTCTCTCTCTCTCTCTCTCTCTCTCTCTCTCTCTCTCTCTCTCTCTCTCTCTCTCTCTCTCTCTCTCTCTCTCTCTCTCTCTCTCTCTCTCTCTCTCTCTCTCTCTCCCTAGCTCTCTCTCTCTCTCTCTCTCTCTCTCTCTCTCTCTCTCTCTCTTTCTCTCTTTCTCTCTTTCTCTCTTTCTCTCTTTCTCTCTCTCTGTCTCTCTCTCTCTCTCTCTCTCTCTCTATCTCTCTCTATCTCTCTCTATCTCTCTCTATCTCTCTCTATCTCTCTCTATCTCTCTCTATCTCTCTCTATCTCTCTCTCTCTCTCTCTCTCTCTCTCTCTCCACCTGACTTCGTGAAGGTGGGGGAACACTACCTTGGACGTGGTGGATATCTGGGTTGCTCATGTGAGATCGATCGGCTGTCTTCATACCACAGGCTTGTTTGAGAGAACCGGCGGTGGCTCTACTATGACTACTACGACTACTACTACTACTACTACTACTACTTCTTCGACAACATCATCAAATTTCCAATCGGTGTGTATCTATGTCATAATTAGATGGCTCCTAAGACCATGGACAGGGCTGACAGGATAACGGAGACGTAGAGGTACACACACTTACGTTTAAGCTGTCTATCCTGGGTTTGAATCCCAACCCAGCTATAAACTGTCATCCTGGTGTTTCACAGGCAGGGTGATTTATCAATGTGTGTGCCATCCCTCGGATGGACGATGAACCGGTATTCTGTCCAATGGGATTAATTGGTGGACGTTAAAGATCCCACGGTGTGGTGTCCTTCACGAAGAGTACGCGAGCTATTATATCGCCGCACCCTGAACAAATTCCAAATTCCTGCCCTAACCTTCAGAGAGCATTGTATCAGCAGCACAGCCATTCACCCTCAGCCAATGATGCTACCCCGCAGCCTTGTGCTGCGTTTGGATGAAGAACGAAGAAGAAATCGGGGAAAAAATGGAAGATAGAAAGGAGTATTGAGTCGGAGGGGTAGATAGATAAGGGAAATCAGTTTGGAGGAAATCGAAGTAAAGGGAGGGAAGGAATGGGGAGTGGTGGGGTTTAGGCTCAACTAATTGCATACAACTAAATTCGAGTGCAAATATATTCTGCACTGTGAACGCTGCTGGCAGTCATGAGCATCAATTGAAACACCTTAGAAAGTGTATTGCAGATGTCATCATTTTTTCTGAGAGCCATTTATTATTGTTTTTATATATTCAAAGAGCAAGGTGGCAGGGGGTGGAATTGGAAGGCAACGCAAAGATAGTGGAGGCAGTGGGGCCAACATGTTCACGCAACAATCAGGGCATGAATGAACAAATCTTCATCTTTATCTTCATCAATACAGGAACCACTTATTCCCAGTTCCCACCTTCTTGTGAGTTCGGTCAGGAAACGTTTTTGGCTCGGATAGCTAGGCGTAGCACTTGAGTGTCAGGAATTAATAAATTGTCAAGGGTGCAATGCGTTGGGGGTGGGGGTGATAACTCTTGTAATCTTCACATAAGACACCTAGAGGTCTTCAACGTCCACCAACGACGAGTGCTGGCAGATAGGTCCCCCAGCTTAACGACCTCCCCATTGATGATGCACACATTGACCAATCGTCCTGCATGCAAAACACCAGGGTGGTAGTTTACAGCTGGGCTGAGATTCAAACAAAATCAAGACAACTCAGAGACGAGCATACATACCTCTAGGCTCGGCCATTCGTACATCCATAGTGTACAAATTTGCTCATCTTGGCTGATATATAAAGTTCATTCTAACCACTGACTCACTGATGTTAATGTTCGGTACACTCAGGGTGAGTGTCTGTCATGTGCCGACGGATAGCGAAGCCGATACACTGGGGGGGAAAAAAAACACAAAATCGTCGGAAAACATCCATACATTAAAATGTAAATAAATGAAAAAAATGAATGCAGGTGAGCGACCTGAGACACAGTAATTTAATTTGCCGACGGACATTGTACATGATACACCGAAAAAAAAAAATCACAGAACTGTCAGAAAGAGCCCATAAATGAAAATATAAATAAATGAAAATAAATAAATGAAAAAAAAACAAACAAATACAGGTGAGCGACCCGAAACAATGGGGAATCACGGTTCGTGTGCTTACACAATGTGTAAGCAATGTGTAAGCACACCCCGCTAGCATAATATAAACAAAAGTCATTATATATTTGTCACCGATTTTGAAGGTTATAAAATTGATTCTTGTTGCTGCTGACACGTAGGTTTATTACCCAGTCACGGGAATGTACGTTTCATATACATCGCTGCTCGTTACGTTTTATCATACAACAGCCACGAATTTGATGTTTGCACAAAAGTGATGTCGTGTCTCATGCGGTGGTGAAAGGAAGCCAACACAATTGCAATCTGCAACGTTCAAACATCGCACAGGCAGTCTCACCTTCCATTCGAGCAACCTGGAAGTTGTGATAAATTTATAATTACATGTCTAAACATCCTTGCGAACTGATATTCGGTGGGGAGATCTGTAAGTGCTTCTTGAGGGGCCATTGCGAAGTTTGCAGATGTCCTACGTTGTTGCGCAAACTTGTTCAAAGGCGAACTTCGCTTGGCGACGTCGTTTGAATGAAACGTGAAACCCAGGAGACAAATTAATTAATTATCAATTACTAGATGCAGCCACAATATGGAGCAATTCGAAGGCTTTTGTGTTTTCAAACATCTTTTGCGGCATGGCAACCGCGCGATAGGTGTGCACGCGTGTGTTACATCCCTGTCACAAGCTCAGGTGGGAGATGTGCAGCAAACTAGGATGTTGTGTCGACTGGTGGGCCATTTCACAAGCACATTGGAAGGTGCATGCAAGGCAAACCATCCGACTTAATAAAAAGTCAAATCAAAGGCAGATCGTGGACCTTCGACTTTTGTTGTGAAGCGTTCCTCTGTAATGGCCTTCGCATGTGCAGTTTCCTTATTTGACAATGACAGATCATGGATCATTCATTTCATCTTGTAAAGAAACAAACCATTATTGGATGACAATGGGACAATATTGTGATTTCCCACTCTTGATAATTATATTCATTTACAACATGGCACCTGCAATAAACTTTTTTTTTTCTTCCTTAATTTGGACGTTTTTGTGGCAAGTTTCAATGAGTGAACAAATCTCATACGTCTGCCATGTTGGTGCTATCGTAAGACTTTATGTATTATGTTTTTGCTTTTACTGGTGATATTACCATTTTTGGGAGTTAATCACGGTTATAATCACATAAACATAAGTATAAATAAAATTTAAAATAAAACATTACCAGATATTGAAAGAAAAATAAACACCTTCCCAAGGCGGTTGAACTTGGTGGTACCTCGTCTTCTTCCTCCTTATTCAATGAACATCTTCATTTTTACCTACACCCACTAAAGGTGGACGGAGGTGATTTTTTTTTCACCACTTTTTGTCTGTTTGTATGCAGGATAGCTCAAAGCAGTTGTGGGCGGATTTGGATGAAATTTGGTGTGCAGGTTGGGTGTGTGGCAAGGATGGACTTATTAGATTTGGGTGAAGATCCCGATCCGGATTCGACTTCTCGAATTTTAAAAGTCATTCTTTACCATTGAGAGATGGGGCCAAAAATGATATACATCACAATATGTTTAAAAAAAGTTGTAGACGGATTTGGATGAAACTTAGTGGATGAGTTGGTTGGGTGACAAGAACAAGCTGATTGGATTTTGGTTCAGGTCCAAATCCAGATCCAGCCTATCAGTGGGATACAAAACGTAAACCAATCAGCCTGGCGGAGGTTTGCGCTCCACCGAGTGCCCTTCTAGATATACATGGTATGCACCGTAGTCGGAGGCAAACTTAATAACCACACGACATAAACTGCACAGTCAACAGCATCTATTTGATGAATAACATCTAATTTCACTTCTAAGGTAACACTTTCAGGCTGCTCTTAACCACTCGACAGTACAATGCAGTACATTTCTTTATGTGTGGGGCAAAGTCCAAAATAGTTCATTTGGTGATTTTGGGATCTCCCAATTTAGTACTTCAGCGATGTATTCTGGCATCTTAATCAGTCCGGTAAACTCTGAAAACGCTCAAGAACAAAAGGTGTAGCTTTTAAAATGACTTTCGTGCGAGATAAAACGACGTAATTTATGAGCTACGCAAAAATATTCGAGTACGACATGCCGGCATTGACGGGCACGGTGAGAAATATGTCAAATGGTTTCTACAACTGGGTAATGATGAACTACCAACTGTCGATGATGTTGTTGATTGGTCACACGAGATGTGCATGACCTTGGATCTTGCTGTCCTTATTCATTGAAGACTCCGCAACCTCACTTACAATTGGAGCAATCAATCCACATTGGATGGCCAAGCGAGCAATTCTGGCACCACACAATGCAATGACCAATAAGATCAACAAGCAAGTTTCTGCACGGTTTCCACGTGAAGAATGGCATTGTTCGAGTGCTGATACTGTTACGAATGCTGAAAATGTTGTATCGATCCCAGTCGAGTACCTCGATTCACTCCTTGTTTTCGGCCGAACTCCTGATGGCACATGACTTTTGGTTCAACAAGTAATCAATTGATAGAAACGATTGCAGGCACAAACTAGAGCGGCATGCAGTAGAACACATACTTCCACATGTTTTTTGGGGGTTTTTTTGTATACGTAGTCGAGGCTTGTGGAAGAGCTCACACACTGATCGCATCAGGACATAACAGAACACAAAACATTCATGTATGGAGGAGGAAACCCCAAGGAGTCAAAACTGGAAAATTAGGAGGGATTTAGGTGGGGTTAATGAGGGTAGAAAAGATCATGGTTTTGGATTGGGGACAATCTGAGATGGTGGGGAACAGCTGTCTTGGACACCTGGAGGGAAGAATGATATTGAAGAGGATGAGGAAGTAGATTCCACAGGCAGGAACAAATGAGTGGAGGTTAGCAGTGATCTTGGATTTGGGTAGTTTTATGAGAAGAGAGTTTGATCATGGACCGTGTGAGCTCTGCAGAAACCTGGGGTTGTGGGGGGGGGGGGGTGGGTGGTGGAGTGGGGGGGGGCAAAGCATGGAAAAGAGGGTGTAAGACCAGAAAGGAAGCAGTAGAAGACTGAGAGACTGCCGACCTGTCTGCGATGGCGAAGTGATAAGCCCATTGACTCAGCCTCATTGCGGGAGATTCCAATGATCTTGAATGCCTTAGTTTCCACAGAATCAAGCTGAACAAGATGTGAGGCAGGGGAGCCAGCCCAGAGGGGAGGGCAGTACTCCATCAAGCTGTGGATGAAGACCTTGAAGGGAGAAAGGAGTTCAGGTGTGCCAAGGAAGGACAGAGGATGCTCAGTTGGTGACTGGCTTTGGAGGCTGATATTGAAATGTGGCTTGCCCAAGAGAGATCGTGGCTGACAGTGAAACCCGATAAAGAGTATTATTAAATAATGCCCTTAATTATCTTCAATAGGGGGTGTTTTAATTAACTCAAACACCCGATTTTCACTCTTGCACTCCCTTGGCGTTCCCTTTGTATTCATGCAAAGTTTCAGACTACTAGGTTTCATGGTTTTGAACTTATGGAGGAGACAAATGGACAGACGGACTCACGGTTGGACTGACGGACACACACTGACATTTTTTTTGGTATACATATATGCATTTACGAGGATATACAGTGCCGATAGAAAGTGTACACCACCTTCCAAAATTTTCACCTTTTGTTGCTTTGTAGCCTGGAATTAAATTTCATTAAATCAGACTTTTCCCACCTTCATTTACATAACGTAACCTACAACTTCCAAGTGTAAAACAAATTCTACAAATTTCAGAAAATTAAATAAAAATCCAAAACTAGAATGTCTTGGTTGGATAAATGTCCAACCCCCTGAGTTAATAGCAATTGTAAATTAGTTCAGATGTTACCAATCACCTTCAAAATCACACACCAAGTAAATTGGCCTCCACCTATGTTAAATTGTAGTGATTCTGATTATTTCAGAATAAAATCAGCTGTTCCTGTAGCTTTCCTCTGCTGAGTAGTGCATTTCACAGCAAAGACTCAACAATCAGCACCAAGGAGTTTTCAAAATACCTTTGGGATAAAGTTGTAGAAAGGCACAGATCAGAGAATGGGGATAAAAAAAATATTTCAAAGGCCTTGAATATCCCGTGAAGCACAGTCAAGACAATCACTAAGAAGTGGAAGGCGAATGGTACCACCAAGACCCTGCCTTGATCAGGTTGTCCCCCCAAACTGGATGACCAAGCAAGGATGTGACTGATCAGAGAGGCCACCAAGAGGTCAATGGCAACTTTGAAAGAGCTACAGGCCTTTATGGCAAAGACTGCTCACTGTGTACATGTGACAACAATATTCCAAGCACTCCACAAGTCCGGCCTGTACGGTTGGGTGGCAAGAGGGAAGCCATTACTCAAGAAAGCCCACCTTGTGTCCCGTTTGAGGTATGCAAAAAACCACTGCAGAGATTCAGAAGCCATGTGGCAAAAAGTTTTGTGGTCTGACAAAACAAAGATGGAACTTTTTGGCCTGAATACAAAACGTTACTTTTGGCGCAAACCCAACACAGCACCTCACCCAAAGAACACCATCCTTACTGTGATGCATGGTGGTGGCAGCATCATGTTATGGGGATGTTTGTCATCAGTCATGACTGGGCACTTGTCAGGATAGAAGGAAAAATGGATGGAGAAAAATCCGAGAGGAAAACCTGCTGCCCTCTGCAAGAAAGCTGAAATTGGGAGGGAATTTACCTTTCAGCATGACGACGACCCGAAGCACACAGCCAAAGCTACACTGGAGTGGCTAAGGAACAAAAGGATAAATGTCCTTGAGTGACCCAGTCAGAGCCCCGACCTAAAGACAATGGAAAATCTGTGGCATGACTTGACGATTGCTGTCCATCAACACTCCCCATTCAACTTAACTGAGATTGAACAGTTTTAAAGAGAAGAATGGGCAAATATTGCCCAACCAAGGTGTGCAAAGTTGATGGAGACCTATCCTAATAGACACAAAACTGTAATTGCTGTCAAAGGAGCTTCCACCAAGTATTAGCTCAGGGGATGGACACTTATCTCACCAAGATATTCTATTTTTGTATTTTTAATTTGTTTATTGAAATTTGTAGAACTTGTTTTTCACTTGGAAGTTTTGGGTTACTTTGTGTAAATAAAGGTGGAAAAAGTCTGATTTAATGCAATTTAATTCCCGGCTAAAAGGCAACAAAAGTTGAATATTTCAAAAGGGGGTGTAGACTTTCTATAGGCACTGTACATACATATGTGTATGTAGATATTGTAACAGTCAGCAAACTCTCCAACGACCAGCACAGCTGCCAGGCAAATACCAACATGCGGAAGCCAAAAATGACCAATCCTCCACTATCTCCACACACAACCGCACGCTGGTCCTCGCCCTCACATAGAAACAAGCCACAGTCATGGGGACAGCCATCTCCAAAACAAGTCGCAAGGTTATTGAGGCATGGTGATTGGATGACCAGTCAATAAACAGACCTCAACCAAGCTTAGCAAACTCAACGCTAATGAAACAAGTTTACCAAACGGACACCTATGGCCCACCAAGCCACCCAAACAGACACCTATATCACCAATTTAGCGATGGATCATTGAAAGAGACCTTATGCCATCCGCTGGGAAAGCCAAATTGATCTTTTCTTTGGTTTCCGGTGCAGAGATTGCTCCAACGAGAATCTGACGCTCTGTCCAGATCACCCTATGAACAGGATGGAAGCCCGAGCAGTGGCTTGGCCGAGCTGCCAGTATAGAGCCTCCTGTGATGTAAATAACACCATTTCCCATGATCGTGATTTTAACCACACTGGGATTAATCACCAAATGATGAACCACAAACCAACCGACACAAGTGAGTTGAAGTAATCAGTTTAAATAAATGGACGAGTGGAGATGGAAGGTGAGGAAAGCACGATCAACGGCAATTACAGAATCATTGTGATTACAGAACGCGGAGGACACACACACACACACACACACACACACACACACACACACACACACACACACACACACACACACACACACACACACACACACACACACACACACACACACACACACACACACACACACACACACACACACACACACACACACACCTTAGATCACTGTTTTCAAAAAAAGCAAGATAAGCAATAACAGAAATGTTGAAGAAAGTTTTAGACCTGCTCATCAAGTGTTCTGGTTCATCCTGCACTTCAGGTGTCAGCTCACAAATCTGGTTAGCCATCATCATCACCATACAGCTCATACAGAAAAGTTGGCGAACAAGGCAATGTGTCTGCATGGATCACCTAATTATTGCTGGGCTTCACTCATGAGTTGTCCTGATTCAGCTCACATTCGAGTGTCCAGGTGGCTGCGTGTGTGTGGATGGTAGGTAGTTTGAAGGTGGATGGGTCATGAAAACTTATACTAGGGTTGGTGCAGCGCAGGAATGATGGGCCAAATGGCCTCCAAGTGCACATCGCATGTGAACTCATTCTGCATGAGTATGACCCCTTAATTGGCGCAAAGGAGAACCTGATAATCGACAACGGTTTAAGAAAAGTTTTTTTAGATCCTCGTGGAGGATCTCTAAGTGTTACTCACGTTGTTGTTCTTCATCTTCTTCTTGTGGACTTTTTTGTTTCACAGCCTACAGTTTTCATCGAAACTTCCTGAAACTTGGCGTACATATGTAAGAATACCCTGCACAGACAGTAACCATGTCCGATTTTGAAAATTCCTCCGAGAAAAAAAAGTTATGACGTCAAAATATCTCCGCTAATGGGAATCGCCTAAAAAATTATCTCCGAAACTAGGCAAGCTTTTTGAATTCTGTTTGCGGAAATCGAACGGGGCATGAGCAGAGATGAATTACCGCACATATGATACATCACTATGAGGTCATATCAATTTTTATGACGTCATTCCTATTTGTTGACTTTTTTTGTTTCACAACCCAGAGTTTTCATTGGATCTTCGTGAAACTTGCCGTGTATATGCAGAAAGCCCACGCACAGGCAGTAACCATCTCCGATTTTGGAAATTCTTCAAAGAAGAAAAGTTGACGTCATAATATCGCCGCTAATGGAAATTGCCTATACCGTTATCTCCGAAACTAGGCAAGCTGTTTGAATTTTGTTTGCGGGAATCAAGCCGGGCATTAGCACAGATAATTTAATTGCAAACCTGATACATCACAATTACGTCATATTCGTTTCTGTGACGTCATCATTAAGAAGTGGAAGGCGAATGGTACCACCAAAGACCCTGCCTTGATCAGGTTGTCCCTCCAAACTGGATGACCAAGCAAGGATGTGACTGATCAGAGAGGCCACCAAGAGGTCAATGGGAACTTTGAAAGAACTACAGGCCTTTATGGCAAAGACTGGTCACTGTGTGCATGTGACAACAATATTCCAAGCACTCCACAAGTCCGGGCTGTACGGTTGGGTGGCAAGAAGGAAGCCATTACTCAAGAAATTATTTTGATGATGTCATCGATCACATGGTTCAACAGTCTGTTTTTTTAAAACGTAAAATCCTTCATACATCTTCTTCTCAAAAAGAGCTTCACAGATTGAGGCAAAACTGTACAGGTATGATCGCCTATCCATGAGGAACAAAACGTTTTCCACCTATGACGTCATAGGTCGCACGATTTGGCGGGTATGATTTTTTGAAGAATAAACTTTAAAGAACCTTCTTCTCCAGAATGGCTTAACAGATCGAGGGGAAACTTCACCCACATGTTTCCCAAGCCTTGGGAGTGCCAGTGTTCACAATTAACAAATCACATGGTGTGACAGCCATATTGGATTGAACGAAAATCTTAAGAAAAATTATTTCTCTTGAACCGCTTCATCAATCGCCGTGAAACGGCACAATAATGATCTGGTTGTCATGTGGAATATATCTATCTATAATTCCAGCAATCTCTATGTGTGTCTGTCTGTTTGTCTGTCTGTTTGTCTGTCTGTCTGCGACCGCCGTTTCTCGACGACCGCCGGTCCGATCCGATTGAAACTTGCGAGGAATATTGCTGGGGACCCGCGGATGTGCCTTTTCGAGGTTTGATATTAATCGGACGAGCGGTTCCCAAGTTACGGCCATTTATCTGTCGACCAATATCTGCAAGAGAGGGGGACGGGAGAGGGGGGGATGAGAGTGGGGGCGAGAGAGAGGGGCGAGCGAGGAGGGGGAGAGAGGAAGGGCAAGACTAGGCGGGAGAGAGGTGGGCAAGAGAGGGGGTGGGAGTGGGGACGAGAGAGAGAGAGGGAGAGCGAGAGAGGGGGATGGGAGAGGCGGTGTGAGTGGGGGCGAGAGAGAGGGGGAAGAGAGGAGGGGTGAGACTAGGGGTGAGAGAGGGGGAGAGAGTGGGTGGGGAGAGAGAGGTGGAGAGAGGGGAGGGAGGGGGCAAGAGAGAGGGGCGAGAGAGGGGAGGGAGAGAGGGGGAGAGAGGGGGTGAGAGAGAGGGGGCATCACAATTCAAGAGAGGGGAGAGAGGATGTGGCGAGAGAAGGGGGTGAGAGTGGGGGCGTGAGAGGGGCGAGAGAGGAGGGGGGAGAGAGGAGGGGCGAGACTAGGGTAGCGAGGGGGCATCACAATTCTTCTTCGTTTGATATGACATCACAATTGACGCTGGGGACCTGAGTATGTTTCCCAGGTGTTTCCAAAGTTATGGCCATTTATGATACGGTTGGTCCAATCTAATTGAAATAATGCCCCAATCCAGTCATCGTTTACACACCTATGGGCCTGCCCCTACGGACCCGTACTAGTGTTTTAAATTTCAACCTGATCTGACACATGGTTTGGCAGCCAGAATTATTTAATATTTTGAATCTGGGTTCAGTGATTTATATCAAACTTGGTACAAGTATGTATAATGAGGTAATAATGTTGGTGGAGGCGTATCTTGCGATGTCACGACGACGGAGTGCCCTTCTCGTTTTTATATTGATCTAAAGTTTATGGGAAAGCTTTTGCATTAATTACAGACAGGGCAAGGTCATGAGGATATATCAGTGTACTTTTAGCATGAATGAGAAGGGAACGAGCAAACAATTCCATTCCATTGGGACCATATTCTGTTCAGAGCGTTGGAGCTGCCTCAGCAGTCACCATGGCTATTGGGCACAATCCTGGACAGGTCACCACTCCGACACAGGATACCAGCAAGCTGGCACTCATTTTGCAGACGTCAGAAGGATGACAGGCAGAGTCAACCCCACCTGGTATTAATTTAACAACCGAGTCGGATTTGAGCTCAGGATCCAAGGATCCCAAGCCCACCGCCCTAACCATTAAGCCAACACCAAGGATGAGCAACCAATTAACAAATACTATGGTTATTATGGTGGGTTACGAACCCGGGTTCACAATATCATGAGCCATCAATGAAAATGCAAATTTGAAACGAGCCAATATTAAATTTGATAACATGTGTATGATATGTTCTCCGCAAGAGTGTTTATCAAACCGTGTATTAAACATGGTCTTCTTAATGCCTCTTCCTCATGAAGATGACACTTCTTCATTTGTGTGCTGCACACACGGCTCACCGAGAGGACAATCATTATCTGAGGGCACTGTTCCACTGATCTAAGTTATGGCAGGAATTTGTTCGGGGTGCCGGCGATGGCTCGCCTACTCTTCACGAAGGACAACGGGGCATCTTAAACATCCACCAACTCATTCTGGCAGATAGGACGTCCAGTTTAACGTCCATCCGAGGATTCCGACAGACGGCACGTACATTGCTCAATCGCCCTGCCCGCGAGACACCAGGATGGCTGTTTATAGCTGAACCAAGATTCCAACCCAGGCTAGATGGCTCAGAGGCGGGTATGCATACCTCGAAGCCATCCTACCAGCACAAATATTTAGTTATTCATATGCAGCCTGTGGTTGCTTGGCTGCATCATTTGCTGGGGGTGCGGCTGTGCCCCTGATGCAATGCCCCTTGTTACCAACAAGCTGGTACTCATTTTTCCGACCGTGGAAGGATGATAGGCTGAATCAGCACGCCTGGTGTTAATTCAACCATAGGAAAGGGCTTGAACTCAAGACCCTAAGATCACAAGACAGCCGCCCTCTTGACCATTAAGCCAACACCAGGCCAAGCACTAAGATGACAAGCACAGAACGGTTTCAATTGGGAGAGAAATCAATACATTTTCCCATCGTATCGATGTGCACGGACCTGACCAAAAGACCTCATTTCATTTGAATCCAGGAGAACGCCAGAATATGTAATGGAAGAACCCCCAAAATTTCACACCTTTCCACAACAATGCAAGTAATACAATGGGCACTTGTACAGAGAATATCACAACGGAGATTCCTGAACACCAGCGGAGATGTGTAAAACTGCAATGGGCGTGTCCCCTATTGGCCACAGGTGGCCAGTTAATGCAAGCAGTGAAACAGGTACATGATGATGAAAGATTGGGTGAAAGAGCAAGCATTTGATTTCTTCTCCTTTTCCTTCTTTCGAATATCACTGGGTGGGCTCATGGCTGCGGGTAACGTCATTTTATCGGTGCCCCTGATATGTGCTTGCAATAGCAATGCCCCAGGATTAAATGTCGTTAATTAAAACCAAACCTTTCGTTGATCCTCATCTCCTTGAACAGCTTCACAAGCATATTGTGCAAACATTAGGAACTGTATCAAGGAGAAATAACACATTTTAAACATGAGCAGTGTCACATAAAACGCACAAACACAAACTTATCATTAATCCTGTCCTTCATATGATTCATTCATTTTGTCTTGAAATCATGCTTTGATGTCATTTCTTTTTCTGTTTCAAAGTGAGAAATATTTACCATTACAGTGGTAAACCCAGGGATTCCCTGGTCACCCAGAACTCCTTCTCCCACGAAAGTGTGCCACAAAAAAGGCCAGAAGCCTCAGAAAAACTGTATCAATACAGCACCTAATAAACAATAAACCACGAACTGCTCACAGTAATTTATTTGGAAAATTTATAATTTTCTGTTATTTGGAAACCCCCCCCCCTACCCAATTCCTGGATTTGCCCCTGTCCCACCAGACTCCCCCCCCCCTTTTCCCCTGCCTCCCCTGAATAGTGGAGTTTGGCTTTGGGGCTTCCCACTCTCTCTGGGGACATGTCCAGTTAAAAAATGCAAGTTATCTCCACAGCTGACTTGTAATACCCTCTGTCACCACTACCGGGTGGAGCTACACGATACACACATACATAGAGAACTTCCGTCGAGCTTCCCTACCGATCCCCCATGACTAGAGATGAAACCAAGTCCCCCATGTTCACCAGGAGGTCAAACTTGGTCCATGTACCAAGTTTGGTGGAAATTGGCCCAATAGTTTTGGCGTGATTGGTGTTACACACAGACACACAGACAGACAGACAGACAGACAGAAAATGGCATTTATTTATGAGATGAAAAACTTGTCTTTATAAAGATGACAGTCGGTTTGTAGGAGTGAAAAAATGGGAATAATGATCATTTTCTCAACCAAATGCTTAGGCGTACTCACCGCTGCAGGGAAGAAGGTGAAGTGGTGCTTCCAAGGAAGAAATCTGTTGATGTTGCTTTCACATCGCAGGCAGGTCGGTTTACTCTGTTTTTATTTACATCTTCTCCCACATTGCTCCTTCTGCTCTGTCGGTCCTCCACCCCTCCCCCCCCAAGCAACTCCAGGATGCACACATTCGAGTAATGCTCTCCTGGATAAACTTCCAAATTCCAGGCTGCCTGCTGTATGCACACCTCAACTTCTTCATTCCTAGCTTCTCCTGGCATTGGAACCGCATTCCAGAAGCTCTTCTTTGCCATTCTTCACTTTGAGGCTTCAAGCAGGTCGTGCACCACCATCTCTTGTGATCCCACATCTTGACCCATGATCTTTATTACCCCCATTAACTCTTACTAACCCAACATTCATCGATTGCTCGGTTCAGTGTTTCCTCCACTCATACCCCCACACTCCCCCCCGCCCCCATAATCTCAATTTAAAGAGGGACTCAGACCTGAATTGTCAGCGGTTAAAATACCTATCTCAACATTTGGGTATTCATCGTTCTTGCTTCACACAATTTGCTTCGTGTGTTTACTGGATAAGATGATAGTATGCTGCACTTGTCCTTTTCGTACATATAACATTTTGTCTGAATCCTACCGTGCAGAAGCTATGGGTTAAGTAAGCCTAAATGTAAACCGCAGGGAATTACAGGAATTATTGCTGCAGAAACCTCGATGGACTCCTGCACAGGATGCTAACTGAAAACGGTTACCGGCTATTGTTTTGAAGCCCTGGGGTAATTGTTTGTAAATGGCTGATTTGCATCGGGGGGGGGGGCGAACGCCAAAGGTGACCCTGCCACAGGAATGCCTCCTCCAGGAGGAGCAGATTTGTGGTCTCACACGCCATCTGCTGGACATTTGTACAATGATAGACACCTGTTCCAGGTGAGTGACAAGAGGATGTCATGGCTTGGAGAATCGTGGTGATCGAGCCGGAAGTTTACCCCCGGGTTCGAGTTCATTACATATTTTTGATCCATAAGTTTCCCTCAAACGTTATGGGGTCCTGAATTTTTATTTGTATACATAGTCGAGACTCATGGGAGAGCGAGAACACAAACGGATCAGGACACATCATAACAAAAGTAACAACAGGAGGAGAAGGGGGGAATGCCAACAGCAGGGCAGAGGGAGAAAATAGACAGAGGCGGACAAACAAGGGATGCAGGTAACGATTTGGGGTAGGGGAGAACGCAAGGGGTGGACAAGATGGATACAGAAGCAAACTTTTGGGAGGGGTGGCGGATGGTTTAAGGGGTGTAGAAAAGATGATGGTTTTGGATGGGGGATAAATTGAGATGGTGGTGGACAGCTGTCTTGAAGACCTGGAGAGAAGAATGAGTTTGAAGAGATTTTGGAAGTTGGTTCCACAAGTGGGAAAAAATAGAAAATCAAGCTGGAGGTGAGCAGTAATCTAGGATTTTGGGAGTTTCAGAAAAGAGGGTTGCAGTTGGACCATGTGCATCCTTCAGATATCACTGGGTGGGGGTAGCAAAGCATGGAGAGGGCAGAGGGTGCAAAACCAGAAGGGTGGCGGAAGAAGACAAAGAGAGCACCAACCTGTCAGCGATGACAAAGTGAAAGGACTATGGAGTCAACTTCATCATGAGAGATTCCAATGATCTTGAAGGCTTTGTATGTTTTACAATGTGCCACCTACCCCCACCCTTCCTCCCCCACATTTTCTCCCTCCGACCTCTTCTTTCACCCCAACCCCTATAACCGTTCCCTTCTTCACCAACACATGGACCTGGTTATTAACAAATCTCCGTGGCAAGACTTCTAAAACAAGAGGATATGTTTGTTGACATCATCAACGGCACAACTACAGGTCGATCAAGCATTTTTGGGTGTTTTTTAGATTCTGAACCTATTTACCTGATGAAGGCTGCTTGAGGTGTGTCCATTTTGGATTAACATTGAATGTGAAAAAGTAGTTTGTCTTCAATACAATAAAACCTGTTGGAGAACATCTCTCAATAGTGATGAATCACTTTAAAATATTCTAATATCCGGATCCAGTTCTTCACCAAAATATACTGAACAAAAATATAAACGCACCAACCTAAATATCTAAGTCAAGATTGCCATTATGGGAAAATGGTCAAACCGATGATATGTTTGAGCAATGGTTCCTTTGTTTTGCTCAAGACAGATGTTCCCATTGAAATTGACCACTCTGAGTGTGTGGACTCACACGTTGAGTAATCCTTCCCATGAGCACCATGGGGCTTGACAGAGTGATGGTCAGTGAGCGTGACCAGGACACAAACACTCCCTATAGCTTGCCCTATAAAAGGCCTCCCCAAAATGTGGACTGGTGCCAAATGTCAACATGCCACAGATGTCACAAATCTTGAGGGAGCGCGCCATTGGCATGCTGAATGCTGGGACGTCAGTACGGGCCGTTGCAGCACACTTCAATGTCCACCACTCCACCATTAGCCGCCTGAGAACGCGCCTCAGAGAGACTGGAAGCACCGTGAACCGCCCACATGCCCGGCGACCACGTGTGACCACCGCCGGTCAGGATCGTCACATGAGGATGCAACATCTCCGGGATCGACTCCGACCGGCCACGAGGACTGCCGATGAGACTGTCGGGCTGCATAACAGGCGCATTTCAGCCCAGACGGTGCGTAACCGCTTGAGGGAGGCCAACCTCCGAGCCCGCCGACCACACCGGGGACTCGACCTCACTGCAGTCCGGCGTCAGACCCGACTGAACTGGGCCAATGTTCACTTGCGCTGGACCCTCGCACGATGGAGGAGAGTGCTGTTCACCGATGAGTCGCGGTTCCAGCTGTATCGGGCTGATGGCGGACTCTGCGTCTGGCGTCGGGCTGGGGAGCGCTACACTGACGCCAATGTCCTTCGTCGGGTGTCACACGGTGGTGCCAGTGTTATGGTGTGGGCAGGCATATGCCATGGAGAGCGCACTCGGCTTCATTTCATTGAAGGCAACTTGAACGGGCAGCGGTACAGGGACGAGATACTCAGACCCATCGTCGTGCCGTTTGTGCGCCTTCACCATGTGACGTTTCAGCATGACAATGCTCGCCCCCATGTTGCCAGGATCTGCATGGACTTCCTCGGTGAAGAGGACATTGATGTCCTCGACTGGCCTCCATATTCTCCCGACATGTCGCCCTTCGAGCACCTTTGGGACGTTCTTGATCGACGCGTACAACAACATTACGCAGTCCCAGAGAACGTCCGCCAGCTCCGTGTAGCTCTCCAGGAGGAATGGGAAAACATCCCTCAGGCCACCATCGATAATCTGGTGATGTCCATGCGCCGGAGATGCACCGCTCTGCGCGACGCCAACAGTGGACACACCCGCTACTGACTGTGTGAACTCTGACAGTGACACCTCGGTTGTGTCGGCTGTTGTAGCGCAAAGACTGTCGCCAGAATTCTCAAGGAACTCTTTGAAATTTAATGCTCAATTGTCATGGATTCTATAACCAAATTGTTGTGAAGATTTAGTATTGAGTTCGAGGTAAAATAATAACAATCGCTTGGTGCGTTTATATTTTTGCGCTTGGTGCGTTTATATTTTTGTTCAGTATAGAATCGATTCATCCTTGTTGCACAGCCAACCTGTCCATAAAATTTCGTAGGAATCCGTCCATGACTTTTTTGGATGTCATGCTCACAGACAGTAAGACAAACAAACGAACAAACATGAAGACATCATGCAGAGCACGATACTTGCAAAATCCATAAAACAAATTTGACCTCAAAAATAATAGGTGGTTGAATTCAATAACTTCAAATAGCAGCTCCTCTTCAAATTTCAAGTGAATCTGATGAAAATTGATAATTTTAGAAATCCGGCCTATGTTGACATTTTGGCCAATGTGAACCTCCAAAATAATTGGCTGTTTGAATTCAATGACGAGAAATATATATCCTCTTCAAATTTCAAGTCAATCGGATTAAAATTGAGGATTTTACAAATACCACATTAGCTGTTGACCTTTGGCCTATGTTGACCCTCTGGTCCATGTTGAGCTCAAAAATAATTGGCTGGTTCAATTCAGAGACCTGAATTTTCTACCCTCTTCAAATTTCAAGTCAATCAGATGAAAATTGAGGATTTTAGAAACACCACCCAAGTTGATGACCTTTAGCCTACGTTGACCTTTTGGTCCATGTTGACCCAAAAAATAATTAGTTGGTTGAATTCAGTGACCTGAAATATAAATCGTCTTCAAATTTCAAGTCAATCAGATGAAAATTGAGGATTTTAGAAACACCACCCAAGTTGATGGCCTTTGGCCTATGTTGACCTTTTGGTCCATGTTGAGCCAAAAAATAATTAGTTAATTTAATTCAGTGACCTGAAATATAAATCGTCTTCAAATTTCAAGTCAATCAGATGAAAATTGAGGATTTTAGAAATCTTACCCAAGTTGATGACCTTTGGCCTACGTTGACCTTTTGGTCCATGTTGACCCAAAAAATAATTAGTTGGTTGAATTCAGTGACCTGAAATATAAATCGTCTTCAAATTTCAAGTCAATCAGATGAAAATTGAGGATTTTAGAAACACCACCCAAGTTGATGGCCTTTGGCCTACGTTGACGTTTTGGTCCATGTTGAGCCAAAAAATAATTAGTTAATTTAATTCAGTGACCTGAAATATAAATCGTCTTGAAATTTCAAGTCAATCAGATGAAAATTGAGGATTTTAGAAATCTTACCCAAGTTGATGACCTTTGGCCTATGTTGACCTTTTGGTCCATGTTGACCTCAAAAAGAATTGGCTTGTTGAATTCAGTGTCCTGATAAATAAATCCGATATAAATTTCAAGTCAATCGGATGAAAATTGAGGATTTTAGAAATCTCACCTTAGTTGTTGACCTTTGGCCTATGTTGACCTTTTGACCTCAAAAAGCAATCGGCTTCTTCCTAATGACAAATTCTACCATGTGGTGAAGATTCATGAACATCGGTTTAAAATTGGGACCTGTCGGCGACAAACAGACAGACAGACAGACAGACAGACAGACAGACAGACAGAATAACAAAATCGACTAACCAATATACTTGAAAAATCTTTGATTTGCACACGTAACAGAGACAGGGGTAGTGGGGCAACTTAGCTAAATATAGCATAACAATTGTGCATTTTGTGAGGAAAGCACCAAATTTGGCACACTAGTAGCCTATCATAATATGAACAGATTTGGGTATTGGGCCATCTCAAAATTTTTGATGGCAGTGGAAAATGGCTGCCACAGCCATCAGCAGCTGAATTTGAGAGGGCCCAATATCCAAATCTGTTCATAATATGATAGGCTACTAGTGTGCCAAATTTGGTGCTTTCCTCACAAAATGCACAATTGTTATGCTAAGTTGCCCTACTAGGGTAAAAAGGAAACAGCGTCTGTCCACCTTTGGTGGCAGAGGTAACCAGATGGCATCAGTCCAAGTCCCTACATGCCAAACAAGTATGGACTGCTTCAGGCAAACGGACACAGGCATTATATCGGACTGACACTCATGGTACGTACGATTGCTATGCATCCCGAAATGAGCAAAAAGAAGAACGACATGGAAAGTCGAGCTACCATGCTTTTGACGTCATATCGGAGAAAGAAGTTTAATTTAACGGCGTGGATGATCTCCATGCTATAGTTCGAAGCCGTCCTGGAATTATATAATATTGTACTAGATTCATATCACTGCCACCGAGAATTACTCATTTCCCAACACGGATTTGATGGAGCAGAATTATGAAGTTGTGCACTGACCTAGCAATATGGTAATTGATCATTTTTCTCTGCACTGCTTTGACCGAGCTTTCTTCATATCAAGTTTTGTTCGTTGTTGAACTGTGAAGTGCCTATTAATCATCATGACGCAACTCGTCCCATATAATTGATGTTCATTGTATCTAATTTATTGCATCACATATTCATTGCACTAGGAATTCACTGTCTTGCCTCATAATGCAGAGACCTCAAGATTTTATTGGTTTTTAGATTATTTTTGTCTCTGATGTTTTGTAGTCACGGATGATGATTGCCATATTGATGGTTGGGTAGAGGGAGGGAGTTGTGGTTAAAAGATTCCTCTACCCTGGTCTGCTCTCCCTGTTTTAATTCGCTTATGTAATATCATGTCATGCATTTGCCCGTTGTTTTTATAGAGCATTATTTCATGTCTAACTCTGGCACCATGTGTCGATATATTGTTATGTTTATGGAGCAAAGGGCAGTAGTCCGAATTTAAGGCTTTAATTAGTACCGTTTGTGTTTACGGAGTTTATCAGACTTTTGAACCATGCATGACGGACACATGACAGGGATAAAAGTTGACCGATGTGGCCAAGCTGGGTGGATGGGTCGACTCGTTTTAGCATAGTCAGGGTTTGGTTGTCCTATCATGTGTCACCAGAAACTGGGTCAGGGTTTGGGCCTGTTCAAAGCCTTCCAGCTTTGGGCTAGTTTCTGGCAGACAGAAAAGCACAAGTTCTGGCCGCTGACATGGGAAGATGGCTCCACCTCCACAGCGATCAATCAAAGCTGTGCTAATGCTGGCGCTGGCCATCATTGGCTGATGGCCGTTGCGAGATTCTGTTAAATGCCTCGAGGACAGAAAACTTGTGACAGTGTGGCATTGTTTAATAAAAGCTCATGCCCTGTGCTGCAGTGCTCTCTCTTGCTTGGACCTTGTTGCCTGGTCGAGCACGCTTTCCTGCTGTGTCCTTGTCCATGTGCCTGCTCGTCTTCTCCATGCCGAATTTCCTGCTGCCGTCGTTTCATTCAAATGAATGGGGAAAAGGGAAAAACTTTCTGACTCAAGCCCCAAAAGCCCAAAATAGGAGAATGATTTTTCTCCCCACCTATCCCCTCCCTCCCATACAAGCAAATGTAAAATTGAGACTGAATTTCTTCCCACCTATCCCATTCCATCACATAAAAGCAAAGGTAAAATTGAGACTATGAAAGATTGAGAATTACTGATTAAAGCACTTCTTCCCTTTCATATATTCATTCTCTCAAAGAGCGAACCAACGAATATTTGCCCATGTTCTACTTTAGGGAATAACTTAATTTTCTTATATCATTCATGTTCATCGAGTATATTCACAAAGAATAACTTGGTTCTTGGTATAAGTTCTTTGTTGAGCAGAAATGAAATGATAAACTTCCCTTAATGCTCTTATTTGACCACCACCAGAGCCACATATCATTTTGAGATTGAAGTAAATTGCTTTTCCATTGTTCAATTGAAAACCAAAGTTTTCAGTCCATTCAAGGATATTAATTTTTTTTCTTTACATCCTCCAACTTATTTGTAATTAAATTTATCCGCTTATTTATTTTATCTACTTTTACCCAGGTTATTTCTTCAATTACACTTATTTGATATTTCTCACATTCTTTATGTTTCCCATTCAAATACCAAGGCTGATTACATCTCCACTCTTTGGTTTGGTCATTGCTTGGTTCTATCATTTATAAATCAGTAAAAAGATGGCAGTAGCCTGCTAAAATTCTGAACCCAATATCTTAACACTTATACTTATAACCACAAGTGGACTATTGATTCCATTCTCTAAAATATATCTTTTATCATCAAAACTCCTAATGCTTTCTTATTTATCTCTTCTGTATATAATTGATGTTAATAACTTATTATTGTATTCATTTTTGTGTACTCTTCCTTCTTTAAGGTTAAACAGTTGTAATAATGTTTAAAGTTTATTGTTTCCTTGATTGTTTCTTTTATTTATTCCCTTTAGCTTCTTATCACACCTTTCAATGTTATTATTATCAATATACGTAAATGTATAAGACTTTGATCTCAATCCTATAAATTCACTCGTGACCTTCCCACCCAATTCATCTTCAAACTTACCAATAACCTTTATATTCTTTGATGAAAACAACACATCACCTGACTTATAAATACTTGTATCATATATATCAATATTATCAATCATATCCTCATATACATCACTTGTCTTAATTTCTAATATAAAACTATCTGTATCCATATCTAAAAATGACACCTTATCCTTATAAAGCCTGGTGTTGGCTTAGTGGTTAGGGTGGTGGCTTGGGATCCAAGGGTCCTGAGTTCAAGCCCCGTTGGCTGCTGAAGTAACACCAGGGGGTTGACTCAGCCTGTCATTCTTCCGAGGTCGGCGAAATGAGTGCCAGTGTACTGGTCCCGGTGTATGCCCTGGTTAGAATAGGTGTACCATATCCCTGTGTGTCGTAAGAGGTGACCAGGGTTGGCGTCAGGAAGGGCATCCGGCCATAAAACATTGCCTCAAGAAAAAGCCAAACCCCTGCACAGCAGGGAAAAATGGCTGTAAAAACGGTCATATATACACCTTATCCTTATACTTTGATTTTAAATTATTATAGAAATAGTCATACATTAACGACTTTGACAAGTCAAGAATTGATGTTCTGATATAAATAGGTTTATCCATTTCAATACTCTTTTTTTTTTT
Source organism: Eptatretus burgeri (assembly GCF_056783735.1). Classification (NCBI taxonomy): domain Eukaryota; kingdom Metazoa; phylum Chordata; class Myxini; order Myxiniformes; family Myxinidae; genus Eptatretus; species Eptatretus burgeri. Next base: position 117,872,670 of record NC_140962.1, on the reverse strand, counting down.
CAAATGAATAGCACAAAAGTTCTCTGAAAACACCTCCACTCGCTCAAAACTTGGTCTTTTAATTAAATTTGAAGCCTGTTTCCAAGATGTAGCAAGTCTTTTGTTTTGTCGATTCCTAACATTTTCCATAGCCTTTCCAAATACAGCAATATTCATTAATTTATAAAAGTTCTTCTCAAAATCTGTTTTTGCTTCTGTTCTCCTTTTTGTATTAAAATCAATATACTTCTTTAACCAATGACTTTGTTTAAATTTCAAAATCAGATGAATTTTCCTCACTCTCAACCCAGCAGATAAATATTGTCTGAAGTTCCTTTGATGCAAAACATAACTTTCTTTATTATTTAATGCTGTAAGTAGCTTTTCTGTTGATTTACCTTTTATATCAAATGACTGTTGGTAATCACTTAACCATTCTTTTCTTGGACTTTCTTTATCAATGGGCATAAGGTAGGTCTTTATGTTTGTGATGAAGTTCTGGATATTTTAAATCAACCTCAAAATAATATCCAACTTCGGCTTCATCCAATTCCTTTTGAGAGGAGACAACAATGTCTTGTAAAACCTTTTCATAATGTTTTTCTTGAACCCATTTAAGTTTTCCATAAGGTAAAGATTGAGACATCGCCCACCCATACAAATTGTCAGCATCATAATACATCAGATATGAGTTTCCCTCATTCTTATTATAATGATGAAGATATTTGTTATTTGCTTTAGCATATCTCTTGGAACACACTTGAGATATTCCTCCTCTTTTAGCCTTCTCTATGATTAAAATCATATCTATATCACTGATTAATTCCAAATTCTGTTTTGTCATTTCTAACATAGCACTCCAAGCCAAACCCAGGGCCGTGTAATAGTGAGCGGGGTCTAATCCATAAGAATTTTTATGATGACAGACTTTTCTAAAAGTTTCAAACACGTCAGCCAATAACAATACATCAGTTTTAAGATACAAATCATGATATTCTCCAAGATTCTTTATATTAAACTTCTCCCAAACATTTATAGCTTGTGTATAATCTCTATCGGAAATATGAGTTTTATTCAACTTGCAATAGAAACTTTCCTTGAAGGAAGTTGTGTTTCTTTAAACTTCTCAAATGAATCCATGTAGTCATACGGATATATTCCCTTTTGTGATAAGACATGAATCTCTTCTTGATTTGAGAAATGTGATTTAAGATTCGGTAAGTTTTTAATATTTGATACTAAGTTAGATAATGGACTTGCCATAAAAACTTGTTTGTGTCAAGAAATCTGATATGGGTTATGGGGGATGTATGAATTGTTTTTGTGAATGAGATCTATTTTTGATCTGTGTTAGGAATGGCAGAAATATCTCCAGATGTCTTTGAAAGTTAATTCATAAATAGATGTGTGTTACAGTGAGCATTGTTGTGAAGAAAGACAGGAATAAAGTTTGGGGGCTTGTAATTAAGATTACAACAGGAATCAGCTGGACCTCTATTTTCCAGTAAGATGATAATGATCCCGAACTTTGACCTCTCCCTCAATTTTCTCCGAACAATTATGACAGAAACTGTTCTTTCTAAATTCCTTTTTCTCTCCCTTTGTTAAAGACATTGGTTTATAGGTTTTAACCATTATTTCTCGTCGTCTTATGCAGTCTTTTTCCAATCATCTTACAAACTCCTTTGAGGCATCTTCTCCTCTATAAAGTTCTAACTTGTTGCATTTATCACCAACATATTATTTGATATAAGATCAGAAACCACAAGGAGTATATTTATTTGTTTATGATTTATTTGAATTTGGAGAAACAGTATCGATCTTTTCAAGGATACCTTCAAAATCAGCATATATCACAAACGGATGTTTTATAGATTTGTTAAAATCTTTGAATGACATGTTTGAACCTGCTTTTGGTAAATTGATTACGGTTGATTTATGATTACTGCAATATTTAGAATGTTGATTTAATCGTTATTTTGTATAAAAGGAGTTGAGACATCTCTTACAAGGATACGTTTTACATTTTCTCTTGTGTAGTTGTGATTTGTTTAATCTTGATAAATTTTTGATGAAAGCATAATGTGATTTTTCCTTTGATCCATATACATTAACAGATAGATTATTCATTTCTCAAATGTTGGAATATCTCTCAATGACATTGGAAACTTTAAATATTTAACATTTAATGTATTCTCGTATTTCTTATAGTGTTCAACCCTTTCAGGTTTCCATTGTGGAGGATGTAAGTGAGCAAGAACAGACCATAGAAAACATTTATTATCTTTGTTTTGAATATTAACAACCGCTTTCTTTAGTTTTATCTCTTTTGCTAAATCCATATAAGAAGCTTGAAGAGAATCTGATTTTAAGTTGTGTATATCTAAAAAGATTATTTTTTGTAATAGCAAATCCACTACCTACTATAATGTTATCAACATCTTGTTCTTGACTCTGGAGTTCATCGTAAACATCACATCTCACAAAATCTTGAAATGATGAGATAAAGTGAGGGTTTGTCCTCATATAGGGAGTAGTTTCATCGCCTTCTCTTACCATATTCAATTTTACTCCCATATAAAACTTTAAAGTTTTCATTTCACTTAATATGTTTTTAATTATAGTTTCAATACTTTGTTTAACCATATCAACAGCTTCCATGATTGAAGATGGTCCAGGGTCTTGAAAGCTAATCAATATTATTTTTATATGTCCTTTAAATGCCCCATCAGTGTTTGTAATGGAGAATTTAGTGGCGCCTTTCCTTTCTTCTTTGTTCTTGTGTTTGCGTGATTGAAGGTGTTTATTATAATTTTTTTTAAAGAATATCATTATCACATCTATCACGATGTTTTGTTTCTTGGTCAAGTGGAGATATTTGTCTGAAAAGATTGAATGTGTGTTTGTTGGTTTGAAGGTGTTTTTTTATAACATTTATATTCATGATTACAAACATCGCAGTATGTTGTATTCACCATATTTATATAACAAAACTTTGCTTAAAATAAAATTTTCTTGATGAAAATTCCATTTAATTTATAGGTGAATCTGTGCGTAAACCATTTTATCCTCCAACTTTTTTCATTTAATAAATACAATGTATCAAGACACAAAATACAAGTTTCAATCATTGTCTTCATTTGTAGAAGATACTGAGAAATATGTCGAGGATATAAAATTGAATAAAGATAAATATAACAACTATTGGATAAAAACAATTATGGTGAATAATATGAGTTCTTCAATTTCCTTCAGTGGAAGGGCTTTTAGTACATCTGGAAGAAGATCAATTAAAGTAGCTCTAACAAAAATTTCTCCTCTCCTTCTGGCAATATATTCAAAACTATAAAAAGCAATGAAACAAGAAAAAGTATCAAAAAAGAAAAACCTCATGGATGAAGCTTTCGAAAGAAGAGATAAGAACATCTGTCATATGCAAGGAGAAATTTGTATTTTTTTCCACAACCCTAAAGATGTAAACCCTGATGAAATAAAGGATGTTAATATATCAGGTGGAATGACATTTCATTCAGTAGTAGTTAAGGATCATTTTAAAATTACCTTTAATATAAAAAATGTGGTAGTTGAATCTCTTAATGAAAAAAAGTATCTGGATATAGATGGTAATGTTTTTTCTACTTATTAAATATGAGTCATTATTCAACTGAAGATTTTGAAGATCATGAGAGTGATGATAGTATCTCTGTTGGAACAGAAGAAAGTTATGATACCAAGAGTTTGTTTTCAAATGATAGTTATGAAAGTAGTTTTATAGATGATTGTGAAAGCACCAATGAAAGTACTGAAGACGAGACCAAAGATGAATTTTATTTGAAGTAAAGTTTTACTTTATAAATATGAATTGTTTCGTAGATTTTGAGCATCTTGAATTTTGTGATTCTCCACATGACAAATTTGAGAATTTTCCTGTGTGTGAAAGACGGGGATTAAACACAGAGTCAAAAGCCGATAAACAATATATGTTCTGTGATTATCTTCTAATTAATGATAATAAAAAATATAAAAGGGAATATAATTATTTGAGATTTACACCAAAAATGAATTACTTTGCAAGATTAATTCAAGAAATGAATGTAAAGTATGAGGGTGATAATGCACCTTTTCTTACAAGAGAAGAGACTGAACAAATGACGGCCATGTTTCGTGGATTGATGATTTATATTATCAACGATTGTCATTTTCAGGGAAATATCAACACAATATATTGTATAAATAAAATAATGGATTATCTTTAAATTAAACCTGAACTTTGGATAAAAAATAGAGTTTCCACAAAAGCCAATAAAAAATAAAATAAACTGTTTTCCAAATATATAAATGGATACGAAAGAAAGAGCAAGAAGATTTAAGGAGCATCAAGAGTTGGTTTCAAAAGTTGTAAAACAACAGGAAGACATGAAGAAGAAACACAGACAAAAAGAAACGGGTGAAAAAGCATTTGAAAGAAAACAAAAGAAAATTTTTAAACCACTTTTAAAAACTTCCCAAGAAAAAAAATTATAGATGCTTCCACATTTCCCACAATAGAGTATACTCCAAAAAAAAAAAAACTTCAAATGTTAAAAGATTTCAGTCAAATGACGGAGGAAGAATTAGAGCATGCAGGATAATTAGAATATGATGATGGATTATTTCAATAACTGGAAGAGATTAATCAACCCCCTGATTATATTGTGAAGGCTCTTCAAAACAATGAATATTCAGCGGATTCAAAAACCAAAGCAGGACTCATTCCAAAAGAACAACCAGTAATATTTCATCTTGTTCAAGAAAAGGGATTGATATTTAATGATGAATTAAGGTTCTTGAGTTCTGCTCAAACCCCTGTTAAACTAACTCCAAGATTAATGTTTCTTCTAACAAAAGATGGAAAACAAGGTTCAACTGCGAGGGATGAATCAAAGTATTTTGATAAACCATTGGATATGAAAAATAAACCAATGTCACCCGCAGGGTGACCCGTATCTTGCCAAAAGGTGACCACGTGTGACTTCTTTAAGGTCACACTGAGGTGAACAGAGCTACTATCCACCAGGAGCGACTCCTTGAGGAATATCTGCCACGAGAGATTCCGATGAGAATCGTTCTAGAGTAACCATGAAAAATATGCGTTTGCCTCATGTCACCAAATGACGTCATAATGTCTCAAGCTTGACAGATCGAGAAAGCACTCATCGAGGTGTTCAATTTGAGGTCCTACACGATATGGTTCCTAAAACTTGAAAATTTGACCTTGGGGTCAAATGTGTTTGAACTCAGGCGCTAACCATGAAGGTCAAGGCCAATCGCCACCAAAAATTAATCAGCTGAGCGCCAGACCATGAACTATATTCCCATGAAGATTGAAGACGATCCGATCAATATTACTCAAAAAAAGAAGGGTTTCGTCGACTCCCCTGATTTGCGACAGTGACCTTGACCTTTGACCTTGACCTTCAAAATTTTATGCGCTGAAAGGGACCTCTATAGGCCTCTGATATGCGAAGTTACAAAAATTTCCAATGATAACTGTGCTCTGCAGAATTTTTTATATGTGATTACAGACAAAAATAAAAAATAAAAAATAAAAAAAACATACAAGCTGACTAACATATCTTGCAAAAACTTCGTTTTGGCAAGATAATAAGGATGATAGAGTATATATTGATCTGCTGGACTCTCTTAATTATAGGGTTAGTTTATCTGGTAAAAGTCAGAAGAATGAGTCGGAGAAACACATTATTCAGGCTTTAAGTAGCCTTGGTTCAGGTGTTAGTTTTCTTCCAAATGACCCATCACAATTAGTTAATAGACTGTTATTGCTGTTCGGTAGTAAGATGGTTGGAAATAACAATTGTTTTAATGAAGCCTCAGCCATTTGAGACCAGTTGATGAACATGGAAATAAGAAATAAATGTCAATACAAAGACATTTTATCCCATGTTAAATAAGATGAGAAGCACAATCCTTATTTTTTTGTTTCACAACAAGCTACCACACATCTTCATTCCCATACCCACTACAACTTGGCGCAACAAAAGAATACGAGGTGTCTTTATTGTCAATGGAAACTTATAATACTTTATTTAATATCACCGAGAAAAATGACAAGTTTAGTTATAACCCGGGAAGTGGTTACAAAACGATAACAGTTTCACCCGGAGCATATGAGGTTTCTCAAATATCTTCGGAAATTGCTCGCCTTATGAAAGAACAGCGTGATGAACCAAAAAATATTGTTATAGATATTCAAAAACATACCTCAAAATCAACGATTAAAGTTAAAAATAACTACAAGGTTGATTTCACAATTGATAATTCATTTTGAGAGTTATTGGGTTTCTCCTCAAAAAAGATTGAAACTAATGGGACGTTTTACAGTGATAATGTCATTCAAGTATCCTCAGGAATAAATTCACTGTGATTTGATTGATGGCGCTTAAAATGATGCAACAAGAACAAATATAATATTTTCTTTCAGTGCATACTCAACCCCAATTGGTTATAAATTCAATATGGAACCCAAAAATCTGGTTTATCTTCCTGTGTCAGGAAAAACCATATACCGAGTAAATTTTAGGATAACCGACCAAGATCATCACATGATTTCTTTTAATGGAGAAATTATATCTATCAGAATTCACCTCAGTGAAGTTTTCCAAAAAATAAATACGATGGTTATTGTGAGGAAACACGAGTTGGGAAAATATAAAATAATTACAGGGGATGGGATGTTCCTTTCCCCATACTACAAGGGTGAAGGTATGTATCTTGGTAGAGAATACTATAAACCTAAGAGACAAAGGGGTGTCAGACATCAATTTAGAAAATAAAGGAGATGGGATAATTGATACTCTAATGTGTATAGGTTCAAGTATTGTTAAACATGAAGACTTCATTGGTTCAACTGCTTCTGCTGTGGGAAATGTAGTGGGTGCTATAAAGAGTATAAAAGTTGCTCAAAAGGAATCTCATAAATTGCAAGCAATAAAATAAATTAAGAAAGGCAAAACACAGTTGTCTCCACAAGAACGACAGAAAATAATTCAAATACTTGGGTCAGGGTTTCAAAAGTTTTAACATCTTTTTACCTAAATAAATGCAAGTGTGGAAGCAATTGATAGTATCGGTGATTTGGATGATACCATTGTCATCTCAAACTCCACTAAAAAAGAAGATCACTTCAAGGTCAATGCAATAACTGGAACAGACTGGAATGCAAATGGAACAAAAAGTTTTGAAATAAATAATCAACAAACTTATTTGAATCTAGCCGAAAGTTTCTTGTTGTGTTAATATACATTCATTAAGGCTGCGAATAACACAAACGCTCCACTCAGAAATGATTTCTTCTGGAAAATGTTTGATAGTGTTTGTTTGTACATTGGAACACAAGAAGTTGAAGTGGTTGATTATGTCTCTACTACATCTGAAATTATGAAATTTACACTATATTCATTTCGTGATGGAATGGGAAAGGGGGCTGTCAAAGGTTTTATTCCTGATATGGCAACGGCAACAAACACAGACCCTGGATATAGTCATAGGAAAGGAATGTATAATGTTGATACAAAAGCAGGGAATTGTTTTACTGTGGCAGTTCCTCTTAAAGGTATATTTTGATTTTGTGATCATGATAAAGTTCTGTATGGTCTTAAAATTAGATTTCAACTGCAAAGGAATGACAATGAAAATAGATTGCTTTTTGGTGTGGCTAATGCTTTTGCTGTTCAGAATCAATTTCTAATTGATGAAATGAGTTGGTATATTAGGAAATATGCTCCAAATCTTAAAACAGCAAAGATGTTGAATAGAAGACTTAACACAAAGAAACCACTCAATGTATCATATCTTAAAAGAAGATGCCAACACGTTAAACTGAACCAAACCACTTACACGTGGAAATTGGGTGTTCTGGATGGAAAGCCACGATGTCTGTGGCTCATTTTAAAAAAAAAAAACAGATGGTGATACTGCTACTGATAAGAATAATGCATCGGGTGATAATGCTAAGGTGAAACAATTTCGCGTTTCTCCAGATGGAACATTTTATCCACGAGATAGATTGTAAATTAATTGGGAAAAAAATGATTATGCTGAAGCATGCAAGTCTTACCAAAAGGTGTGTGAAAGTAATAGAAATAAAGAACACATTTTGGATATGACAGCATTTAAAAGTCTGTATAAAATCTTTGTGATTGACCTGAGTGCTCAAAATGAAACTATAAAGTCAAATTGAGTGGATACTTCCAATACATTGAAAGAGAACAGAGTGAAGAAGTTGATGCATGTTGTTCGCTTTTGGAAGAAACAGAATTCCAGATCAATACAGATAATGGTGTTATGATTAGTCTCACATAATATTTTGATAAATAAATGAGTCGTAAAGTGCCAACTGGGGTATATGTTAATCAAATCAATCTTCATAAACTATCATCTTGTATTCAAAATCAAAAGCATTGTATGATTAACGTTAATATAATTCAGGGAAAAGGAGCAGTAAGAATTGATGTTTTGCTCACAAGAGATCAGGTGAAAATCTCGATTGATACTGGCTCACTTAAAATTAAAATGTCAAAACCAATGTTGAAGAAATATTCAATAAGAGAGACGAGTAGAGGATTTTTCCCATTTCTAATTCCTTTATTTGCTGGTTTCAATGTGGCTGGAGCATTGACGGGCGGTATTTCAGCAGCGGTGAAAACTTCCAACGAAAGGAAAGCTCCACTCCGAGCTCAAAAAGAATTGGAAAGACATAACAAACAGTTGGAGAAACAAATTAGTGGAAGTGGTGTAATTATAGATTTTGCTGAAAAACTTGAAAGTCTGCCTGAGAAAGCGAGATTGTTAGTTGGAGATATGCTTTCTTCTCTCACACAAGCAGGTGTAAAATTAACTAAAAGGGGTAATGTTTTATAACTTTCTAATAAATAAGTGAGCATTGATGAGTGGTTTAAAGAATTTGGAAAGAATACAACATCAAATTTAGAACTTATCTAAATTGTAAGAAATTAAAAATTCATAATGTGGTTATTTGTATGAGAGATGAATTAACAAACGTGTCTGAACATACAAATAATATTATTATGAACTTAGACGATAATAATGGGAACAGTTCTCATTGGGTTTGTATTTTTAATCGTCAAGCCAAATATTATTTTGATAGTTTTGGTCTTCCACCACCTGTTGAAGTTATAAAATTCTTACAGAATGGTGTTTCTCAAATATTTCAAGTCCAATAATTAAATTCCAAGTGATGTGGTCAATTATGTCGATATGCGTTATTTCAACTCAACAAAAATAAAATTTTTAATGACATTAGTTTTTAATCTAATATAAATGAATTATGTTGGGAGAGATAAAGTGGGAGAGAGTTGGGAGAGAGATGATGGGGAAAGGGGAGGGGTCAGAGCGAGAGAGGGAGAGGGGTGAGAGGGAGGGAGATGGGAGGGGTAGAGAGGGGTGGGGAGCAAAAGTTTGGGAGAGATAGGGAGAGGGGTGGGAGAGAGTTGAAGGGAAGAGGGAGGAAGAAGGGAGAGTGTAGAGGGGGGTGAGTAAAAGTGTGGGAGAAATAGGGAGAGCAGTGGGAGAGAGAGTAAGAGGGGAGGAGAGGTAGAGTAATGGGGTGGAGAGAGAGGAAGGTGAGCGAGAGAGAGTTGGGAGAGAGCTGAAGTGGAGAGGAGAGGGGTCAGAGTGAGAGAGAGAGAGGGTGGGAGAGGGGGAGAGATGTGGGAGATGGTAGGGACGGAGAGAGGGAGGTGAGGGAGATGGTAGAGGGGAAGAGAGGGGAGAGTGAGGAGGGGGAGCACAAAAGTGTGAGAGAGATAAGGAGCGGGGTGGGAGAAAGAGGTGAGGGAGATGGGAGGAGTAGAGTGAGGAAGGGGGCACAGAAGTGTGAGAGAGACTGGGAGAGGAGTAAGAGGGGTGAGAGGGAGATAGAGAGAGGGAGGGTGGGAGAGAGAGAGAGAGAGAGAGAGAGAGAGAGAGAGAGAGAGAGAGAGAGAGAGAGAGAGAGAGAGAGAGAGAGAGAGAGAGAGAGAGAGAGAGAGAGAGAGAGAGAGAGAGAGAGAGAGATGGGTGGGAGAGAGTTGGGAGAGAGTTGAGGTGGAGAGGGGAAGGGTCAGAGTGAGAGGAGAAGAGGGGTGAGAGGGAGGGAGATGGGATGAGTAGCGAGGGAAGGGGAGAGTGAGGAAGGGGGAGAGATCAGGAGAGGTGGGATAAAAAGTAAGAGTGGGAGAAAGAGGAAGGGGAGTGAGAATAAGAGGGGTGGGAGAGAGTTGGGGTAGGTGAGGGGTCAGTGTGAGAGAGGGAGAGGGGTGGGAGAGAGAGGTTGAGAGATGAAGGGGAGAGGGGAGGGGTCAGAGCGAGAGAGGGAGAGGGGTGAGAGAGAGAGAGAGAGAGAGAGAGAGAGAGAGAGAGAGAGAGAGAGAGAGAGAGAGAGAGAGAGAGAGAGAGAGAGAGAGTGATATGGGAGGGGTAGAGAGGGGAGGGGATAGGGAGGAAGGAGGGAGAGTGAGGAAGGGGGAGAGCAAAAGTTTGGGAGAGATCAGGAGAGGTGGGATAAAAAGTAAGAGTGGGAGAAAGAGGAAGGGGAGTAAGAATAAGAGGGGTAGAGAGAGTGAGGAGGGGGGGGGCAAAAGTTTGGGAGAGATAAGGAGAGGGGTGGGAGAGAGTTGGGAGAGAGATGAAGGGGAGAGGGGAGGGGTCAGAGCGAGAGAGGGAGAGGGGTGAGAGAGAGAGAGCGAGGGGAGTGATAGAGAGGGGAGGGGAGAGGGAGGAAGGAGGGAGAGTGAGGAGGTGGGAGAGCAAAAGTTTGGGAGAGATCAGGAGAGGTGGGATAAAAAGTAAGAGCGGGAGAAAGAGGAAGGGGAGTGAGAATAAGAGGGGTGGGAGAGAGTTGGGGTAGGGGAGGGGTCAGTGTGAGAGAGGGAGTGGGGTGGGAGAGAGAGGGAGGGGAGGGAGATGGGAGAGGTAGAGAGGGAAGGGAAGAGTGAGGAGGGGGTTGAGCAAAAGTTTGGGAGACATAGGGAGGGGGGTGGGGGAAAGAGGAAGAGGGGTGGCAGAGAGAGGGGTGGGATAGAGGCGGGTGGGAGAGAGTGAGGAATGGGGGGGAGGTGAGATGGGGAGAGGGGAGGAGAGGGAGGAGAGGGAGGAGAGGGAGGAGAGGGGGGATTCTGGCAAATGTGATGCCCAGTTTAATGTCTATCCATGAGATGGCACACGTGTTGATGAATCGGTCATGTAAACACTGTGTACTGTGAGGTGCCCTGAATGTCAAGCAATGCCCGAGTTGGACAAATTACACTTTTTTAGCAGTTGAAACTGCTGCTGAGGTCAATTAAGTCGTTTAAATTTTGAAATTTGCTGAGATTAAGCAATTCTAGAGGTTATGGCATGTGCAGAAATGAAATAAAGCGATTCAGCCATGGACGCTGGCATCTCTCGGCGTTTATAAGCACTGCAATGTATCCAGCGATTCATAGGTATGATGATGATGCATTTGATGATATGTGTGAAGAAAGTGGAAAAAACTTTTTATTAAAAAACCGTTGTGGCCTGTTCCAAGTCAAGGCATGGTTGGTTGAGCAGGCCAAAAATGGCGAATTAAGACCCTGGTGAGGGACAGCGGAGTGATAAAGCCTTGATAAAGGATAATTAAGTCAGGCCACTAATTATCGTAAAAAGGGGTGCTTCAAATAACCCAAACACCCAGCTTTCACTTATGTACTACGTTATCGTTCCCTTCGTATGCATGCAAAGTTTGGGTCCGCTCGGTTTCATGGTTTTGGAGTTATGCAGGAGATGGACAGATGGACTGATTGACTGACTGACTGACTGACTGACGGGCACACACTGGCATTTATTAGTGTAGATTGTATGGGCACACACCAGCAACAACAAGCTTAATTCACTCATTGTTCCTCAAAAAAGAGCCTTGAGTAAAGTTCCTCAAAAAAGAGTAAGAATAAGAGGGGTAGAGAGAGTGAGGGTGGGAGAGAGAGAGAGAGAGAGAGAGAGAGAGAGAGAGAGAGAGAGAGAGAGAGAGAGAGAGAGAGAGAGAGAGAGAGAGAGAGAGAGAGAGAGAGAGAGAGAGAGAGATGGGTGGGAGAGAGTTGGGAGAGAGTTGAGGTGGAGAGGGGAAGGGTCAGAGTGAGAGGAGAAGAGGGGTGAGAGGGAGGGAGATGGGATGAGTAGCGAGGGAAGGGGAGAGTGCGAGAGGCACCAACATAGTGCAAGACTATCCTCCACCTATTTCGTTTTGGGATGTGATGAAGGAGTTCAGTTTGTGCCTTCTCTCATCCTCGAGACCACACTTCACCTCTTTTCATTACATTTAACACCCTGACTTTTAATGGTTTCAACAAATTGCACACAGGGATACTCATGTAAAAATATGTGCATAATCTTCTTCCCCTCAACACAAGACACACACACTTATCATAACAGATCTGTAATAATTTGTTCTTACCATACACTCGCACATCTTACTTCAGGAATACAATGAGAGTTTATGGTCCTCATTTTTGGAACACTATCAATGGAGCAGTGAAAGGCCAGCCATCCATGAAGAGATTTAAATCCTCCAACAAAAACTTCCTCATTTCCCAATATGTACGTGTATAGTACAAAATAGTCCCGTGATAATATTCAAACAATTCTTGTATTGCATTATTTTCTCCATGCTTGTGTGTGCTTTTGCTCATTGTCATTTGGTTATAGTTCTTGTCTGATAGTTGTTAGTTTGTTGTTTAACGCCTTACACCACAAACTTTAGCTTTATGGAAATGCTCCTAAACTCTGTCAAGAATGTGAATTATTATTTATTTTTACTTACCCTTGTACAGAGTAGGCAAATAAACCTTGGGAAACCTTGAGACCTTGGAGACTTTGCAACCTTGAGATGAAAGGATTCAGTTGAGAGAGATTCAGTAGAAAGGATTAAAGTTCACGTTGGCTACGAGAGTGGAGGAAGTCAGTTCACCATGTGTGAAGTTGGCCTTGGATGCCATAGGCAAAGAGTTTGTAGAGTCAGGCAGGATGCCAGATTATTAGAAAATAGTTGGGTGGATATAACTTGGGGTTACGAGTGATCGATATCATTTCACATTGGAGCGTATCTGGAAATGAGATAAATGACACTATCTTCAAAGGTTGCATGAAGAGAGTCAAGGCCAATTATCATAGCATAATATGGTGTTACTCCATTGTGCATGAGAGTGCATGGAGTGGAGGTACTTTGCTGAATTTCTCTACGTGAACCATTGTTTACCCATCTCGAAGCCCTTATTCCATAACTTTGATGAAAAAAAGTTGTTTTGAAGCATGGTAAGATATCAGGCCAAATTTGCTGTCTCTTCAATGAATACGAGACCAATAAGTCCATGGCTTGACAGCGCACCAAACTGTAATATTTTCTCATCATCCAATGGCACTCTGTGAATGTTTGTGGATCTTCAACCGATGGTTCTGTTTATAACCCAATTTTAAGTGGGTATGGGCCTCATCTGATAATGATAGGTTGTGCAAGACTTCAGGAGGTTCAGTGAAATACAGCAATTATTGATCAGCAGATTCAACCAACAAAGCTGAAAGTCTTGTGTCAATTGCTGTGCAAGATAGGTTAAAGGAGTAAAGATGTTTTAACATCTACTGAGTTGTCATCCTGGAAAGTCACATTTGCTGTTTTTACTTTCTGGCTGATGTGCTCAAACTGTTGAAAGTTCTGCAATCTTTAATGCCATACCCATTGATGGTTTTGAGGCCTCTGTTTCAAACACAGTGTCTTTCTCCTCAATATTTCTGTGAAATCAAAGAATTGTGTTCCTGAATGGTGCTCCCGTTGTGACCCTGAAGCAGCGCTGCACCAGCTGCACTCATCATCTCAGTAGCTTGACAGTGGTTAATGGAGGAGATGAATGCAGGAAACAGGTTGGTGGTTTATCATTCATCATCCGACATCCCTCCCCACCCCAGAAAGCTGTATGTATGAATATGTGGCCAACATAGTGCAAGACTATCCTCCACCTATTTCGTTTTGGGGGAATGGCATTACAAGCTGGTTTTTATCACTGTGATGGGCTCCCCTGTGTCCAGTGTGGTTAAGAATATGGTGATGAAGGAGTTGGAAATAGGAGGGAGATGCCATCCAATTGCACCATTGCCAGCCACACATTTGGTTTCCTAAAATAGACCACACTTTTGTCATCTTCCCCAGTGAGACTCTCAGCATGATTCAGAAGGTAATGGAAGGGAATGAAACATTCCTTTCCATTAAATTCACTTGTGAGAAGAAGCAAGATAGATCCCTCCTTTTTGTGGACACGGTTGTGACAAGGAGCCCTTGTGAAGTTTTAAGCACTGCAGTGCATAGAAAACCCATGCATACTGACCATTACTTCAAGCCATGGTAAAAAATACTCATCTAAAGATCATGTGACACTATCAACAATATGATTGAAACATCTGGACCAAGTTTTGAAGGACAATTGTTATCCAGAGGCTGGACTATTTTGGGGATCCCAATCTGTATGTTAACACAGCATTCAGATGCAGATCCAACAGAGGGGGTCTTCAAAACGATTGACTAGTGCAGTTGCTTTGATACGACTCACCAGATTATGACTGGGCAACTGGGATGAGTCTGAGAGCTGCAACACTGGTGTCAAGGGTAGGATAAGAACCCTGACCCTCCATGACACTGCAATACTCGTGTCAAGGCATGGGGGTTTGACCCAAGGTGTGAATTCTTCTACTTCAAAGCAAAATTGCAGAGCACATGGTAGTGTTTGATTTTAAATCATCACTATGGAGAGTCAAAACGGTCATAATCAGGAAAGGCACTACTGGACAGATGCCACTGCAGCTCCTGCAGACAGGAAGGTAGAGGGACCCACAGAGGGTGCTGTGGAGTCACCCCCACTTCCCGATAACCCAGAACCCCAATAAATTAAAGCAGCAAGCTGGTGTTGTCACAATGGCAGGGCCAACTGATGGCAATGATCACGTGGCAAATGGCTGGCATGGAGGGATAATGGCACAAAGTTAAACGCTGAGATGGAGCAAAGAATGATGCAAGCCAAGCTGACTTGTATCAAATGGTGAAAGACCTGGCGGGTATGCGAGACATGCAGCAGAGACTGGCAGTCAGTCAGGCCATGTAATAGTGAGGATTCAGGTAGCAGTATGTTGGGCCATATGGGGGAGCAACGAAAGAGAGGTACATAGGAGTAAAGGGTTAAAATAAAAAGTGCCAGTAAGGGGGATAGAGTCAAAACAGAGACAGAGCAACATGAAAATTTGATGGAGAATCACGGAGATAGTGGACAGGTCAAGAGTAGCGCCAGAGGGAGGACTTTAAAGTGAAAGGAGGTAAATGGAAGGCTGGGGTGGAGTTGTGCAGGGTGTGCATGTTCCCACAGATGGCACAGGAGGAATCCATGGCCGATGAGCTGATGGAGCAGCATGATAGCAGGGTGGAGCTGGACATTGAGGCTGCCAAGACCAGGCATGTGGATACCTATTGTAATGGTGCGAATGATGAGCCCAGCTCACGTCATCTTTCTAGGATCTCTCCACAGAGAGAGATGTGTGTGTGTGTGTGTGTGTGTGTGTGTGTGTGTGTGTGTGTGTGTGTGTGTGTGTGTGTGTGTGTGTGTGTGTGTGAGCTCTGTGTGTGAGTTGCCTGAATCCATGCCTGATCTAACGGCATGGGTTGCATTGGTGTAAAGGGAACCGGTGGTATGTGAGCCGTACACTTTGGGTGGCTTCCCCATGGTATAATGAGCACAATTCTGGCATAGGGTGAGCCAAGGGGTAAGCAGGGGGGTTCTGCACAATGCATCATGTAGGCATAAGAGGCCCTGGTCAAAGATAGGTAGAATTGGGTTCAGATGCTCCGTCCAGGTTTCATCGGAAACCCAGAATACGAAAAATAAACGTTTCAGCTTGAGCATGTTTCGTAGCCCCAGGAAGACTTATAGACAAGTATGGGACTGAAAGGCAAATTATGGGAAGGGAAGGATCCCCCAAGAGCCCTTTAGAAAGGTAAATTCGCATGGTGTCCCCAACAAGAATTGGCAGAAGGGTCGGGGCACCAAGAGGTACAGTGATGGACCACATGGGTGCCCTGTGGATCATGCACGGCGGACTGCCAGGTGTGCACAGAGGACCGTGTGGGGTGCATGGTGTGCCGTGATTGTGCAGGGGGCGCGAGCCAGGTGAGCTTGGCGAGAGCAGCTGCGAGGGATCCCAGGGGATTCAACGTTGGTCCCATGGCAGCATGAGCGTTGGTCATATGGAGGATGAGGCTGGATCCATGAGGAATCGATGTGGCCCAAAGAATAATTTAGAGGGCAGAAGACCATAAGCAGATGGGCTGATTGGCGACAAATCGAGATAGAGGGGATGTAAAGTGACATTTAAAATTGATGCACATAGTTACAATTAGGATATTAGGTTTGAAATTTTCCTTCTTCTTCTTCCCATCCTGATAGGATGAGGGATGAATAAAAGGAGGAATGAGTTCATGACTAGAGGCGAAGTGGTGCCCATGTGCAAGTGGCATTGAATGCCGTTTTTCATTGATCAGGTCAGAATGGCTTTGTTTGGGTTTGATACATATACTGTGTATATATATATATATATATATATATATATATATATATATATATATATATATATATATATATATATATATATATATATATATATATATATATATATATATATATATATATATATATATATATATATCACCAGCGAGGTGTGCTTCCCCATTGTCTCCGGTTCTTCAACTGCATTTGATTTTTCATTTAATTATTTTCAATTTTTTATACTTTCAGGAATGGATGTTGTCTGAAGATTCTGTGAATTTTTTTCCATTGTATCGGATTCGATGTCCGTTGGCACACAAAATGACTGTACTTCCCCATTGTCTCGGGTCATTCACCTTTATTTTAAAAAATTATTTATTTTTTTATTTATTTATGTTTCATTTATGAATGTTTTCTGATGATTTTGTGATGTTTTCCAGTGTACCAGCTTCGATGTTCATCGGCACACAAAATTTCAGTTTTCTCTGCCACCCAGAAGGTACTCATCTTTTTTATCAGTCAGTGGTTCGAAAAAGCTTAATATGATATATATGATATATATAAAAAGCTTAATATGATATAAAAAGCTTAATATGATATATATTACTGTATACATCGATATCTATCTATAATTCCAGCAGTGTGTGTGTGTGTGTGTGTGTGTGTGTGTGTGTGTGTGTGTGTGTGTGTGTGTGTGTGTGTGTGTGTGAGTGTGTATGTGTGTGTGAGTGTGTGTGTATGTGTGTGAGTGTGAGTGTGTGTGTGTGGTGAATTGAAGGTCGTGACGTGTGATCACATGTTGCCCGGCTCGAGCACAGAAGAGATAAAGCTGAGGTTCGGCTCGGCCGCGGGGTTTGTCCCTGGGGCATTGCCGTTTTATGTCGGCGGCTCACTTGGTGCTCATTGAATGGTGAGAATACTGATTGATATATAATACTGATTTATTTTGCGGTGATTAGTTGCGCGTGTGTACCTTACTGCTTGTACTCCATGCTGCGTCTGTATTTCCTGGTGTGCCCGTAGAAGCGGCTTCAATCAAATGGAATAAAGCCTATACTCTGAAGGTTCTTCTCTCGTCCTCATTTCAATTTATTCCATTTGGTTTTCTCGGCTCTCTCAACCAACGATGGACAAGATCTACAAATCCGAGAGGTTCGACGCAGACCCAAACGCGACTGACTCAGAAATGAAATGGTCGCATTGGTTCTGTTCCTTCTCACACTATCTGACCATCATCGAAGAGGGAGCTGACAAATTGGCCGCCCTCGTGAATCATGTCTCGCCCAGCGTATACAGGCTCTTCTCGGAGTGCGACACTTACGAAGCAGCGATCGACGTGCTGCAAGCGCTCTACGTGAAGCGCAAGAACGAGGTATACATACGACATCTTCTCAACACACGCAGGAAAGCAGCCGGGGAGACAATCGATCAGTTCCTGCAAGCTCTGAATCAGCTGGGAAAAGACTGCAGCTTCCGGGCCGTAAGCGCCGAGGAACACCGAAAGGAAGCGACCCGGGAGGCATTCATCCAAGGACTTAGATCAGCCCACATACGGCAACGCTTACTAGAGAAAGCGCAACCCACTCTTGACAAGGTAGTTGATCAGGCTCGAGCGATGGATACGGCACAGCAGCAATCTGAGTCATTTGGGACACCGATGCTGCTAATGAACGCTGCTGCGATGGGAACTCAAGGAACCCCACTGGCACAGACACAGCCAGACATAGGGGATGGAGAAACACCCGAGGAGCCGGATACACAGGCCACGTCAAACTCCTCAGCAACTACTCCGGTTGGTAAATGCTTCTTTTGTGGGTACAAAAGGCACCCCCACCAAAAATGTGCCGCCAGAGATGCCACATGCATGAACTGTGACAAGAAAGGGCATTATGCCAGGGTATGTAAATCTACTCTAAGGAGAAATAAACCCACTTCTGCGGCTCTCTACTCGCAAAATAAACTAACTGCAGCCTCCCCGGGGAATCTATCCAAGGCTATCATCAACGTACGAATTAACGGGCATATGGCTGAGGCACTGATTGATACCGGTAGCTCTGAAAGTTTCGTCAACAGCTCGCTAGTGAAGGGCAGGAAATGGAAAATCCACCCGACAGACAATACGGTATGCATGGCCGCCACATCACTACAGTCCCGCGTACGAGGGTACTGCAATGTCGAATTGGACGTAAAAGGGTACACGCATCGGGATGTAAGGGTACTGGTGCTTCGTGATTTATGCGCAGACGTAATTCTGGGTCATAATGTCCTCAAGCAGCACACGAGCATCGAAATACCCTTTGGAGGAAGCAAACCTCGTCTGATTTTAAATGCCTTGACTACCGCGGAGGTAACGTCCCCCCAGCTGTTCGCTAACCTGTCGCCGGTCTGCAAACCGATAGCGATCAAATCGCGGCGATATACCACTGCTGACATGAATTTCATCACTTCAGAAACCAAGCGATTACTGGAAGAGGGAATTATAGAACCGAGTGATTCTCCATGGCGCGCACAGGTGTTGGTAACCAGCAGTCAGAACCATAAGAAACGAATGGTTGTCGATTATTCCCAAATGGTCAATCGCTTCACCCAACTCGATGCCTACCCCCTGCCGCGCATAGACGAGATGGTCGAACGCGTGGCCAATTATAAGATATTCAGCACCATCGAATTGTGAAGCGCCTATCACCAAATTCCCATCCGAGAGGAAGACAAACCTTACACTGCATTCCAGGCAGGTAGGCGCCTCTACCAATTCAGGAGAATCCCATTCGGTGTCACGAATGGAGTAACTTGCTTCCAACGGGTTATGGACGACATCATCTCAGATGAAAACCTCAAAGACACTTTTGTTTACGTGGACAATGTCACAGTGTGCGGTAGGGATCAGGGGGAACATGACATGAATCTGGACAGATTCTTGAGCATTGCTAGAAAATATAATCTGACTCTCAACTACGAGAAATGCGTATTCTCGGCAAGGTCAATTGACCTTCTCGGCTACACGATAGCTGACGGCACGATTAAGCCTGATCCTGAACGATTGCGCCCACTCCGTGAGCTACCACCACCTCAGGACCTGCAGACAATGCGCCGGGTGATCGGCATGTTCGCTTACTATGCGAGATGGATTTCGCAATACTCCGAGAAAATACATCCCCTAGTGCATTGCAAAAACTTTCCACCAGATGCCGCTGTTGTGACAGCTTTCCACAACCTCAAAGACGATATCAGTAATTCCGTGGTATTATCGATCGATAGCTCGGTGCCCTTCGTGGTGGAGACCGACGTTTCAGATCACGCGATAGCTGCTACGCTTAATCAGTCTGGGAGACCCGTCGCGTTCTTCTCGAGAACTCTCTCTGGAAGCGAGCAGAGACACTCAGCGATAGAGAAGGAGGCGTACACCATCGTCGAAGCGCTGCGTAAATGGAGACATTATTTACTGGGAAACCACTTCACGCTCGTTACGGACCAACGATCCGTGGCATTCATGTTTGATGGGAAAAATAACGGGAAAATTAAGAATGAAAAAATTATGAGATGGCGAATAGACCTAGCCTGCTATAGTTACGACATTGTTTACCGCCCCGGGAGGGAAAACCCTGCTGCAGACACCTTCTCGCGGGTCTACTGCTCGGCGGCAATCAGTCGGGCTTTGCAAGACCTCCATGTGTCTCTTTGCCACCCGGGGGTAACCAGAATGGCACATTTCGTACGCAGACAGAACCTGCCCTATTCTATTGAAGATATTAAACAAATGAATGCTTCATGCCCTGTTTGTGCTGAACTAAAACCCAGATTCTATGGTTCGGCTTCTGGCAGACTGATCAAGGCCACTTCTCCCTTCGAGAAACTAAACATTGACTTCAAAGGGCCCCTGCCGACCGAGACAGACAACAGATACATATTCACTGTTGTTGATGAGTATTCAAGGTTCTCTTTCGCGTTTCCGTGCTCGGATATGACCTCGGGCACTGTCGTGAAATGTCTGTCTGACCTCTTCGCTATGTTTGGGAAACCTTCGTACATACATTCAGACAGAGGGCCGTGTTTCATGTCGGCCGGGCTAAAACAGTTCCTATTAGAGCACGGCATAGCAACTAGTCGAACGACGGGTTACAACCCACAGGGTAATGGTCAGGTGGAACGATATAATGGAGTTATTTGGAAAGCCGTAACTCTGGCGTTGAAATCAAGAGGACTGGGCCCCGAGCGGTGGGAGGTTACCCTTCCCGACGCTCTGAATTCCATACGCTCTTTGCTCTGCACGTCCACCAATGCGACTCCTCACGAACGAATGTTTACTCACCAACGACGTTATGTTGACGGCCAATCGGTGCCCAGCTGGCTAACCCATCCCGGAACAGTGTTCATGAAACGCCCGGTACGACAAAGCAAGTATGAACCCATGGTGGAAGAGGTCGAACTCATCGATACGAATCCAGAATACGCTCATGTCAGGCTCCCGGATGGCAGGAAGACCACTGTGTCGGTTCGTCATTTGGCTCCCTCAGGCACTCCTCCCGCAGGTACACCACCATCTGGCACACCTCCCTCTGACATCCCCTCCCCAGGTGTTCCCCCCCCCCCAGGGACTCCACCCGAGAAGGGTGACGACGGAGCTGCCACGTTCCACCCGAGAGCGATCGGGGAGTCATCTCCGGCACGAGTCGAGGCTCACCAAGAGGATCGGAAGCCTCCCTCAAGTGAAACCGCCATTTACTCCCAGAGAGGCCGGCGAATAATACCCCCTCGCCGACTCAATCTGTAAAGGGGATTATCGGCATCCTCGATGCTCATGCTCCTATATGCTCGTTACATAATATATCAATGCTCATTACCATGCTCCTACAACTCAAAATAATCCTCACTGCTTGGCATGTATGCTTCTGTAGTTTAGATAGCTCGCATTGCTTGAAATGTATACTCCTGTAGCGCTGAAGTAATCATGGTGCGTTAGCTGGGCCTCTAGTTACATTTTAAAGACGGAGAGAATGTGGTGAATTGAAGGTCGTGACGTGTGATCACATGTTGCCCGGCTCGAGCACAGAAGAGATAAAGCTGAGGTTCGGCTCGGCCGCGGGGTTTTGTCCCTGGGGCATTGCCGTTGTATGTCGGCGGCTCACTTGGTGCTCATTGAATGGTGAGAATACTGATTGATATATAATACTGATTTATTTTGCGGTGATTAGCTGCGCGTGTGTACCTTACTGCTTATGTACTCCATGCTGCGTTTGTATTTCCTGGTGTGCCCGTAGAAGCGGCTTCAATCAAATGGAATAAAGCCTAAACTCTGAAGGTTCTTCTCTCGTCCTCATTTCAGTGTGTGTGTGTGTGTGTGTGTGTGTGTGTGTGTGTGTGTGTGTGTGTGTGTGTGTGTGTGTGTGTGTCTGTGACCGCTGTTTCTCGACAACCACTGATCCGATCTAATTGAAACTTGCCAGGTATATTGCTGGGGACCTGAGGATGTGCCTTTTCAAGGTTTAATATTAATCGGACAAGTGCCTCCCAAGTTATGGCCATTTATTTACCAAACCAATGACAAGACACATTGTTGCGTGGGCGTGGCCGATGGGGAAGGGAAGCTCAGTTACGGGTTACAATGTACGGACTTCGGAGAGTGATGACTTCGTTTATTCTAATAATTTCTCGATTTCTTATGCGCATTTATAGATAAACATAATGCCCCAAGTTATGATCGTTTTCATATTAGACGCTAAATAAATTTCGGTAACATCAGAGTGAGCTGGTGTGCTCTGAACCAGGAAGTAATATTTTTTTTCTCTTCTCTTCTCTTTTTGTTTTTTCTTGCGATGACATTGCGAAAAGGCAAAACACATTGGCGCTAATTGAATATTTGGGCATCTATCTATAATTCCAGCAATCTCTGTGTGTCTGTCTGTATGTTTGTCTGTCTGTCTGTCTGCGACCGCTGTTTCTCGACGACCGCCGGTCCTACCTCATTGAAACTTGCCAGAAATATTGCCGGGGACCCGCCGATGTGCCTTTTCGAGGTTTGATATTGCTCGGACCAGCGGTTCCCAAGTTATGGCCATTTTACTGCTTTTTCAGTGTTGAAAAGGTGCATATATGGCAGCTGAAGGTGTCGTTCCACCTTCTCACCTTATCATGCCAATTTTTTCTCAGAATAATGATAACAGCATATTAATAATAATAATAGCACAATAATTGAATAAAAAGAATAACGTGATACAATGACCAATGTCTGTCAACCAATAACGACCTATATATTGTCTGTCCACCAGACAGGACACGGTGCTCTGCCATCATGAATGACGTCACAATTCATGTTAATTTATTTATTATTATTTTTTTTTTGCATGATTGACGGTCTGATCTGATTGAAACTTGCCAGGAATATTGCTGGGGACCCGTGGATGTGCCTTTTCAAGGTTTGATATTAATCAGATAAGCACTTCCCAAGTCACGGCCATTTTCTGTCGACCAATGTGAAGACATGGTGCTATGACATCACAAATGACGTCACAATTAATGTTTATTTATTTATTTATTTATTTTTTGCATGATTGACGGTCCAATCTGATTGAAAGTTGCCAGGAATATTGCTGGGACCCGCGGATGTGCCTTTTCGAGATTTGATATTAATCAGACGAGCTGTTCCCAAGTTACGGCCATTTATCTGTCGACCAATATCTGCGAGAGAGGGGGATGGGAGAGGGGGGATGAGAGTGGGGGCGAGAGAGAGGAGGGGGAGAGAGGAAGGGCGAGACTAGGGGGAGAGGGGGCAAGAGAGGGGGGAGAGAGGGGGTGGGAGTGGGGATGAGAGAGGAGGGGGAGAGAGGAAGGGTGAGACTAGGGGGGAGAGGGGGCAAGAGAGGGGGGAGAGGGGGAGAGAGGGGGAGAGTAGGGGTGAGAGAGGAGGGAGAGAGAGGCGGGGGAGAAAGAGGGGGTGAGACGGGGTGAGAGAGGGGAGCAGAGAGTGGGGGTGGGGAGGAGAGAGGGGGAGAGAAATGGGGGAGACAGGGGGGGCAAGAGAGGGGGTGAGAGAGGGGAGGGAGAGAGGGGAGTGAGAGAGGGGGGCGTCACAATTCAAGAGAGGGGGTGAGAGTGGGGGCAAGTGAGAGGGGCGAGAGAGGAGCGGGGAGAGAGGAGGGGCGAGACTAGGGGGGAGCGAGGATGGGCGAGAGAGAGGGGGCATCACAATTCTTCTTCATTTGATATGACATCACAATTGACGCTGGACACCTGAGTATGTTTCCCAAGTTATGTCCATTTATGACACGGTTGGTCCAATCTAATTGAAATAATGCCCAATCCAGTCGTCGTTTACGCACCTACAGGCCCGCCCCTACGGGCCCGTATGAGTTAAAACTAAATTGCGAATAATATGCGAGCTTCCGGGCCATGCACGTACGGGCACGCGAGAGCGAAGAAACGGCATGTGTGGTTGTCGTTTGTGGCTCACGGTTTGAATATTAACTTATTAATTTTTTATTATTATTATTTTTTTTTACGGGCACGTACTAGTATTACTAAAACTCTCATCTTGTATATATGTATGTATGTATGTTCCCGAAATATAGCCAAAATGGTACACGATAGGGCAAAAATTTTAGGGCCACCTTACTTACCATTCTCCTGCGGTGTGCAGTATCAAGTTTCGTTCAAATCGTGTACCAAAAAAATTATTAAAAAATCAATTCCCGATTCAGTCAAGTACTCTTCGGGAGTATTTGATCAATGCAAACAACCTCAGCGGTAGAGTTTGCTGGAGCTATCTTTTTTTTTTCTTGAAATGATTTTTTTCATCAACCGCTGTCACAATGGGAACCCAACTGGTTCACGGGTCGTCTTGTTCAATATAAAAGTAATCCACAGGAGGGCGACAAACAAAAATTTTGATCTTTAATTAACAGAACATGTAATCTTACGAAAAATATACAAATTAGTTTCAGACAAAACATAAAAAAGATCTCCTTATCGGTTATATTATGGAGGTGGTGGTAAATTTTGAAAAATAACATGAAAAGGAAGAGAAGGAATAATATGATTGGAGTTTGTGGGGAGTCGGAATAAGAGGTAAAGGAGTTTGGGAGGAGACAGGAGTAAGGGAGGGAATATATGAAGTATATGGGGAATGGGGGGTGGAGTTAAAAAAAATCCTCTACATTTTAAGAAGATAATAAATGGAGGTGTCATTGAAAATTTTGAGTTGAATTTTTTTTTTCCACCCTCTGTCCCATGGATCGATCTATATCTGCAAACACCGTTTTTCTGCCTGCTGATATTTTGAGCGCTATCTCTGATTCTCACCTGGTTCTCACTTTTTTACCCCAAGCAACGAAGCGAAAAGTGGGATTAAGCAATTAGTTAACGTTGTCCCTCTATCAGTCCGTTGAAATACGTCAGTCTATGATTGACGAACTACTTAATTTCAATTGAATTTTCTATTTTGAACCGGTGATGCGGGACTGAAGCTATATATTGAAGCAGTCAATCCGATGAGGTCGGAACCGGTTCCTATTCAAAAGTGAACACGACAAGGAAATTGAAAGAATAAGCTTATATTACTTCTTCATTTTATATGTTTATTTAAATTTTTTTAACACATGTAACATATAATTTATTGACAGACAATTTATAGAGAAATTTTTATTGATCTTAACGTGGAATAAATATCAAAAGCCATTTAGGTGTGAGAACAGGATTGACTCCAACAAGTCATTTTTCGTGTTGGACCGTCTCTCCCAGAGAATGAACATCAGTGCTGAGAAGAGCCGTTTAACAGATTACTGAGTCCAGATCAACACTGACACGGCACATGTAGCTTCGTGAATAACATCAGGGAAATGTGGAATTGCATCAAAGACGTTG
Source organism: Eptatretus burgeri (assembly GCF_056783735.1). NCBI lineage: Eukaryota > Metazoa > Chordata > Myxini > Myxiniformes > Myxinidae > Eptatretus > Eptatretus burgeri. Next base: position 117,847,243 of record NC_140962.1, on the reverse strand, counting down.
TCAACTTTCAGTCTTCAAGTTTTCCATGGCCAAACATGCTTGATCGAAGATGGTTTGAAGTTCAGGTTATGTGCTTCTCAATATGCCACTGATGGTTTTCCTTCATTCTTGTTTATCCAGAAAAGCTTCAAACTCATCATCCTCACTCTGTTCATCTTCGCTCGTACAGCTTACAGCTGCCTCTTCTGATTTCTGATCTTTAGTTTATTTCTTGTACACTTGAAGTTTCAACAGCCAAGCAGTCATGTATTTCAATCCTTCCTTTCACCTGAGCTTCTGGTCCTCAAAAAGCAGTATTCGATAATAAGGATCAACATAGACCACAGCCAAAAATAATCGGTTTGCCATCAGAGATACCTCCCTTCTTTCCATGGAGTTTGCCATATTGCCAGACATGGGATCAGTCTTTTTTTTGTCGTATAATTTGATGGAGATTTTGAGGATGTTTCAGAAATTCTCCTGAAGTCATCAAATCCTCTGCCTGCAAACGAGAAGTCTCATCTCGGGGATGCTTTACAATGTCACATAGTTGTTTAATGTTTCTCCAGACCAATACAGTTCCTCATTTGCAACACCTCACTCCTCACACACTTATCTCAAAGCTAATAGCCTATTGAGCATTTCATGTAGACTCGACCAACTCGTCTCGTTGTTAATGATCGGTGTAAGACCAGTTCTTTTCTTCACCAAAGGAAGCAGGTTCGGTGTTCTGGGCTTGTGCACAACGTGTTGAGCTTTTAAGATCACAGCTTGTGTTTGCCTGGCCTTCAATCTATCCCTGATAGGTAATTTAAGAGTGTGAGCAATGCATCACATTGTTTCAATGCACAGATTCATCAACCGAATGGTGAGGAACAATAAAAAGGTCAAGGTATTCTGCCCAGGTGTCGGCCTCAATTTCAACTTCCATGAAAGCTTTTCCTTTTCCTGGTTGCTCAGCCTCTAAGTTCTGGTCATCTTCATATTTTTTTTCCCATGTCTTCCTCCTCGTCATTGTTCAACAGTTTAATTGTTTTCATCATATTACTCGCATTATCCACAATGAAGCTCAAAATAATTTGCCTCTGTATATTAGAGTCTGTTCGTGTTTTATGGATGAGCCGTTTCACATCTTCGCTCTTTTGTCTGCCTTCGGTGTCATTTCACCGCAATTGTCTTCACGCAGAGGCGATTCTTCTCATTCTGAGCAGTGACCTCAGGAGTGACTTCAGGTATTGCTTCTTCTCTTCAAAAAGGCAAGTGATTTGAATTCGTGTACACAGTATTCTCGGTGAGTACAGATGCCCAAACTCATTTGCCAGCTCCCCAGCAGTATTCTGGAATCCTTCCTGTTGAAAAAATGTAAGTGGCACTCCGTTACCACACACTGTCTATAGCATTCCTTTCCTGAATTATTCAGGATTGATGTCGATGGTGACCTTCTGATTTGTGAGGAACCTTGTAATCATCAACTGCTGCTGTCGATGATGTTTTGGTGATGACGAGGCTGGAGTGGGATCATCGGCTTGGCACACTGCTGAGTACTCACGGTCTCTAACCGGGGTCATGATTCCGCTTCAGGTGCTGCTCCAGGTTTCGACAGTAGATTCCTTCGAGTTTGTCTCCATAAGTTTTTCCTGCACTGTTGTTCACTGTGCAGATCAAAGACTTGTTTTCCTCATCGCCATCGTAATGAAAGTATTTGAAAGCTTTGCTTTGTTTAGTGTTGAAGGCCATAACTACTGGTCAAAAAAAGTATTTGGCTACATTATATACGTATACAATTGACACAAAGTTCTTTGCAAGAAAAACACCAGCACGAACCTGTGGTTTATCAGTACTCTGGCTCTGAATATGGCGAACTGTATGGAATCTCATCCTGAAGGCACATGCTTAGAGAGGAGTAAGGTATTTTTTTTTTTACTCTGTCTGCCTGTCTTGCAGTCAAACAAAATTGAAAATCACTCCAAACAGGAAAGTTACTGTTTTTAGGGAAGTCCTAAAGGACACAAACAACAGGCATAAAGAACTAATGTAACGGGTTAAACTAGCAGAAGCCCATGGTAAAAATAACATGACAAAAAAGCCTTAGCGTATTATGATAGAGATAATGAGTAGAGAAGATTGGGCACCCTCCCCCCAGAGAAGCAAAGTTCGCAACGACATTTTAAACTGTTGCTCAGCACAATAACGGGGCTTGAAGACCCAGAAAAGCAAAGTTGGCATTCTTAGCGATGTGGACACCGAGGACGATGGCGACGGGAAAATCAAAGAGCGGTTTGCACCCTGGGATGACATCCCGTGTCCGACTGTGGGGTCAGCTGGAAGTGCGGGCTGTCAGATAAAAAGCCTTTAGCTCCATAAGAATAAACCCCCACCCTTGATACCTGAGTGTATTATTATACACGAGCAAACACAACCCGTCGCTTCGCTGATGGGTCAATAAAGTGGGGGGAGGGGGAGAGAAAGAAGAAGGGAGAGAGAGAGAGAGGAGGCAGGTGAGGCAGAGAGGATGATGAAGAGGGAGCTAGGGGGAGGTTGGGAGAGTGACACCTCACCAAACGTTGCTATTCACTGCGGGAGGGAGGGGTGCATGAGAGATAAAGAGAAAGACACACACACACCACACAGGAAGAGACAGCGAGAGAGTGACAGAGGTGTGGGAGGAGAGTGCTGCATTTTATGAGGGGGGAGTGAGGAGGGGATAGAGAGAGAGAAAAGGGTGGGGGAGAGGAAGAAAAAAACGACAGTTGAGGGGTGGAGGTGGGGTTAGCAAAGAGAATGATAGGTGACGCTTAATGACCAAACACGAAAAAAAAAAAACACAAAAAAAATCTGCACAAGCTTTGATATTCCAGTTCCAGGAAATTCAGGGGAAAATGAACCAAAAGCAATCACTGAAAACATTGAAAACCTCACGTACAACTTTATTATCCCATCGGGCATGAACATCGAAAATAAAGCATTGCAACCAGATATCAAACTTCGGTGCAAAAAAAAAAGAAAGAGAAGAAAGCATTGCTCATTGAGGTGTTAATACCGGTGATTTGAGACTAACGATGCAGAAATCAAGAAAGTGACCGAATACCAAGACCTCGAGCATGAAGTGAAAATATCCTGAAAGCTGAAGAATGCCAAAGTTGGACCAGTGATGACGAAGAACCTCACAGAGATATTAAAAACCATCCCTGGGAATATCTCTACAAACGAACTACAGTTGGAAGCCGTCCTGGGTTCAGTAACGAGCCTTAAGAGAGTCCTTGGCACAAATCTTTGAAAACAGAAAACATTAAAGCTTGGTCCGTAAATCATGACCCCTTACTGACATGAAAGTGGATACTTTGAGCCCGCCCTGGGAGGACTCCATTCCACATTGTGAAACCCCATATGCAGACGCACGCACGCACACACACACACACACACACACACACACACACACACACACACACACACACACACCTTGAGACCTGGCAAGTCTCTGTTTGACCTCCTGAAACCCACTCACATGTGGAGATAGTAGGGAACAGCAGCAACTTGCACGTACACACGTACACACACTTCCGTTATGGTAATACAATTCATATATGGACTCACGCATAAAATACATAAAAATGACAAACACAAAGATTTACCTTTGAACAGAATTGTTTGAAAGTGGAATTCAAGTGGGGAATTAGCAAAATTCATTTAAAAATATATCAACGCTCAGAACACAAAATGTCGAACCTTGCTCTCTGCCTTCACAACCAGATCACGGCAAACACCTGGCCAGATGGACCTTATTGTTTTTATATATGTATCGAAGTCGAAGTGATGGGTGGATTACATTAGGTCTTAGGAGATCACACAAAAGGTTAAACAAAGCGATATCATGCAAAAATAAAATTGCCCATTTTCAGTAGATGAGACACTTCCCGAGGCATCAACCGCACGGCACCGCAGGGCCCAACACAGGAGGAAACGTACGTCTGTCCGATCGATGTTCCCTTGAAAGCAGAGAAACTTTTACCGAAACGAACAACCAAGCAGCTTGGAGAGCACTCGCCAAGTGGCTTAAGCACTCAAGCAAGCACTCCAACGAAACGGTTGTTAAGAAACGGTTAGTTTAACACGTGATTAGAAACACGTTAAATACACACCTCCCGGAGATGCCCGAAATGTTAAGCCATGAACACTGGCATCTCCAGGTGTATAGAAGCATTGTAATGTACCCGGTGATTCGTAGCTTTGATGAACAGGCATTCGATAATATGAGAGGAAAATGAAAACAACAACTTTGTCATTAAGAAATCATTGCGGCCTGTTCCAAGTCAAGGCATGGTTGAGCAGACCAAAAAACATGGCGGCTTCAGACCCCAGCGAGGTTACCAGGAAACGCCTTAAGACCCAGAGAGCGAGGTGGCCAAGGCTCGCCTGATGAAGGATGTAATTAAATAATGCCGTTAATTATCTTCAAAAGGGGTGTTTTAATTAACCCAAACATCCAATTTTCACTCTTACACCTCCTTCGAGTTTTCTTAGTATGCATGCAAAGTTACAAAATATTACGTTATTTTACGCCATCTCGACTCATCAAATTTGTCGCTCACGTTCTCAGCAATGGGGAATATCGAGATTTAGAGAAAATTGCGACTTGCCGGAAATATATATTGTGCTTGGAAATGCAAAGTAAGAATTCAAAACACCTTTCCCATCTCTGCACAGGGTAATGTGTTTTACGAGCTCTTTAGTTTGTATAATGTTGGGATGCTCATTTGGGAGCAGGCATGTTTGTGATACTGATGGAAAGGACTGAATGACCATTTCTCATGTTGAAGTTTCCTTTCACAAGCATTTCATTGTGCTGTTTTGCCTGTCAGTACAGACTTGGAAATCGAAACTTTAAAATCCCACCATGATAAGTTGACGGGTTATTCCACTTTTTTAGCTCACCTGTTCGAAGAACAGAGCTATAGCGATACCACCGGCATGAGCGTGAAAATGTTACAGTTTTTGGTGCAAGTTATTTTTTTCCTTTCTAATGTTTTTATCTACCACACTATTTTTTATATGCCCGATATATATGTTGTTGTTCGTCTTTCGGCTACTCCCATTAGGGGTCGCCACAGCGGATCATCCGTTATGATCCGCATACTGATTTGGCACAGGTTTTACTCCGGATGCCCTTCCTGACGCAACCCTGGTCGCCTCTTACGACACAGGGATAATGATTGGGTTTCACCATGATTCCGGGCTGCTCTACACCCTCTCATATCGCGGCCCAGCGCAGAGCTCCCGTCCTCAAGCGATCCTACAACCCAAGCCTCCGAATAGTCGGATTACAGGCGCACGCCACTATGCCTGGTTATGCCCGATATATATATATATATATATATATATATATATATATATATATATATATATATATATATATATATATATATATATATATATATATATGTCTTCTTCTTTCGGCTGCTCCCGTTAGGGGTCGCCACAGCGGATCATCAATATGATCCGCATAGTAATTTGGCACATGTTTTACACCGGATGCCCTTCCTGGTGCAACCCTGGTTGCCTCTTGCGACAGAGGGATCTGTAACACCTATTTTAACCAGGGTATACACCGGCCCAGTATACTGGTACTCATTTCGCCGACCTCGGAAGGATGACAGGCTGAGTCAACCCCCTGGTGTATTAATTCAGTGGACCAACGGGGCGTGAACTCAGGACCTTTTGGATCCCAAGCCGCTGCTCTAACCACTGCGCCAACACCAGGATATATATATATATATATATATATATATATATATATATATATATATATATATATATATATGTATATATATATATATATATATATATGTATATATATATGTATATATATATATATGTATATATGTATATGTATATATATATATATATGTGTATATATATATATATATATATATATATATATATATATATATATATATATATATATATATATATATGTACCGACTTACCAAATATGAAACGTGAAAGTTGAAAACTTTGGGAGTTAGAGTGCGGACAAGAACGGATTGATGGACGGACGGACAGACAGACAGACAGACAGACAGACAGACAGACGGCTGGTATCACAGTCTGGTATATATACATATATATATATATATATATATATATATATATATATATATATATATATATTGTTGCGGTCTTCGCGCCCGCCGGCGTGCTGACGGCCACGTAACTCGAATCGCGGCACGTCGCCCACCGGAAGGACAATCCAGTCGTGACCCTCTCGGACTAACGCCGGGAACCAGTCACGGGTGGACCTTTCGGTCTCACCGCGATCGAGCCAATCAGCCCCCGCGTGGGATAGGGTTGCTCGCCAAATTCGACCTACCTAAGTACCCACGCGGAGGGTAGACCGGGCGATCGCACCTCGCCGCAGGTCGACTTCGGACACGGGCCACTTAAGCGACCCGTTCCGTACTATCAGAATAACCGAGCGGTGTTATCGTCAACCTCGACGGTTCGATTAATTATCGGGCGTATTCAGCCCATTACCAACCCTTTACGTGAAGCAAGATGAGGGTTCAATGGGGGAAAAGACGAAGCGAAGCGGGAGAACAGTTCAACAATAAAGCACATTTATTCGCGGCACACGGGAAGCACACAAATACAATTCCACCAAAAGCACACAAAAAAAGAAAACACAATTCCATTTACACAAAAAGCAAATATAAAAGTGAAAACACAGTGCAGAGCTAATACCGACTACCGAGCACACGGCAACACTTATACAATTCTACTTCACAGACGGCGCCGACAACACATACCCAAAACCAAGGAAAAGAAATACCCTCAAGAATGAGGCAGGCCTGAGGCCGAGACCGGGTCGGGCCAACCCGTCTGGTGATGAGACGCGGAGCGGCGATGGCCCCGCAACCCGCGGGCCTCGTGGACGGTGTCTGGTAGGGGGTGGGAACGGGGCCCCCTTGGTCGCACTATCTCAGCGCGGGGGGAAACAGGAGGGGATTGCTGATGCTCGGGGTATAGAGGATCTTTATTATCCCTGGTGTGCGTCTCCACCTCGGCCAGGTCGCGCTGCCGGCCTCCCTCGGGCGTGCAGCTCCCGGCACCGACGCGAGCACCCCCTCGTCCGACTCTCTTCAGCTTCTCCAGCCACTGCAGGCTTCGGGCTCCAGACTTCCACACTCGTCCCCTCCGTTCCGACTCCTTCTCGTTTTCGTTTTCGTTTTCGTTTTCGTTTTCGTTTTCGTTTTCGTTTTCGTTTTCGTTTTCGTTTTCGTTTTCGTTTTCGTTTTCGTTTTTCGTTTTTCGTTTTTCGTTTTTCGTTTTTCGTTTTTCGTTTTTCGTTTTTCGTTTTTCGTTTTTCGTTTTTCGTTTTTCGTTTTTCGTTTTTCGTTTTTCGTTTTCCTTTTTCGTTTTTCGTTTTTCGTTTTTCGTTTTTCGTTTTTCGTTTTTCGTTTTTCGTTCTGACTGACGAACACCGTCCTTTTATCCCCCCGTAACTTCGCCTTTGACCCCCTCCCTTTGACCTTTCACCTCGCTCCCCATTGGCCCGAGAAAAAGTGGGCGTGAAGGCTTTTTGATCCACAAATTTGCATATATCGATCGCCCTGGGGGCGGGGCCAATTCGCCCCTCGCTCACCGATTGGACGGCAAAAAGTGGGCGTGTGTCGTTTTTGATCCGTTTTTGAAGCACAAAATCCGTGATTTTGTACACGCTGTTCAACGTGCGCCCTGCACGAGTCCAACACCGGTACCCACAGCGGGGCAAGAACGGTGGCGATGCTACGGTTGCGAGGTGTGACGTGAAGGTCGTGGCGGTTGTGGTGAAGCGGTGGTTGTGGTCGGTGGTTGATGTTGTGGTTGTGATGGTAATCATGGCGGTTGGTCCAAAATAAAGATAGTAAAAGAAAAACGGCTATCCTGAAGAGTCGCAGCTCGCATAAATGACATGTATTCCCACTAGACAACGGGTTTGGGCCTAACTACACATGCACTTACCGAGATACCTCACCTAAGGGACCTGAATGGTGGTTTGCGAATCTGGTAACCACAACACTATATATATATATATATATATATATATATATATATATATATATATATATATATATATATATATATATATATATATATATATATATATATATATATATATATATATATATATATATATATATATACTAGCTGAAGTACCCGGTAATACCCGGGAAATTTTCCCTATTTTCCTCACGCTAGTTAGACTGAGGCATTAGTTGTATGGAGAAAATTAAGAAGGCTTCTTTTATTCCTCAGATTTATGGAAGGAAGGCTTTATGCTGCCGTAATCCTCAGAGAGGTCATAGTTGAAGGCGGCCTTGAGCCACTCAATGTTTCGAGCAGCAGTGGCAACTGTCCTTGATGTGCTGCCAAAACCCGAACCAAGAAAGCTGGAACGTGAGTCTTGTGCTTCTCTCGCCCGTCGGTGTGATGCTCTATTTGCAGTTAGGCGACGCTCTCTCTGCAGCCGACTCTGCTTGCCTGGCTCGTTCATGAGAAGATATATCAGCAGGAAGATGACTCTTTCTCTCTTTCTCTCTCTCTCTCTCTCTCTCTCTCTCTCTCTCTCTCTCTCTCTCTCTCTCTCTCTCTCTCTCTCTCTCTCTCTCTCTCTCTCTCTCTCTCTCTCTCTCTCTCTCTCTCTCTCTCTCTCTCTCTCTCTCTCTCTCTCTCTCTCTGTCTCTCTGTCTCTCTGTCTCTCTCTCTCTCTCTCTCTCTCTCTCTCTCTCTCTCTCTCTCTCTCTCTCTCTCTCTCTCTCTGTCTCTGTCTCTGTCTCTCTGTCTCTCTCTCTCTCTCTCTCTCTCTCTCTCTCTCTCTCTCTCTGCAGCTGACTCTGCTTGCCTGGCTCTTTCATGAGCAGATCTATCAGCAGTTCGTTGCTGCCGTGCACGTGCAGTTTGAGAATTCAAATAACAGAGGAGAATGTATATGTTTAAAAAGTCAACGAATACGAACATTTTGTATTTCAAAAAACCCGAGCGTTTTTAACCATGAAGCCTTTTGTTATGATTAATAGGCCGGCGCACTATTCGAAAGCCATTTTTTTTTCTAATGGAAATTTTATTATATATATATATATATATATATATTTTTTTTTTCATTTTTATGGAGAGCCACTCAGCGCATCCTGGAGCTGAATGTTAGTTCTATATATGTGTAAAGTTTCATCAAGATTGGTTCACTGGTCTTGGAGCTTATTCGTTACAAATAAACAGACAGACAGACAGACACAGACAGGACTGCCATTTATATATATATATATATATATATATATATATATATATATATATATATATATATATATATATATATATATATATATATATATATATATATATATATATATATATATATATATATCGGGGTGTAATATGTGATACCAGTCTGTCTGTCTGTCTGTCTGTCTGTCTGTCTGTCCGTCCGTCCGTCCGTCCGTCAATCCGTTCTTGTCCGCACTCTAACTCCCAAAGTTTTCAACTTTCACGTTTCATATTTGGTACATAGGTACAGACTGTGGAGACAGTGTGTTGCGACATACGTTGGTCATATAAAGTGGTTGCCATGGCAACCAGGATGCTGTTTTCCATCCGTTCCTGTCCGCACTCTAACTCCCAAAGTTTTCAACTTTCACATTTCATATTTGGTAAGTAGGTACAGACTGTGGAGACGGTGTGTCGCGACATACGTTGGTCATCTAAAGTGGTTGCCATGGCAACCAGGATGCTGTTTTCCATCCGTTCCTGTCTGCACTCTAACTCCCAAAGTTTTCAAGATTCACGTTTCATATCTTGTACATAGGTACAGAATATGGAGACGGTGTGTCGCGACATACGTTCGTCATCTCAAGTGGTTGCCATGGTAACCAGGATGCTGTTTTCCATGTCGTAGCACAATTCTGTATATCCCTTCTTGTTCGGGCGTATATTGTGCTCACTTGCGCTCTTGTTACTGATTACAATATACAAATATATATATATATATATATATATATATATATATATATATATATATATATATATATATATATATATATATATATATATATATATTGCTTTAAAATTATTTGGATCAGACTTCACTGCAATGCTTTATAAAAAAAATATTAATTATTAGATGAGTCTTTTAAAAACGATAAATGCATAAACAGGCGAGCATTGGGTGGCTTTGACACCAACTCTGGTTTAGTTTACAGGATCAACGCTTGTGGAAAAGCTAAAACACAGCATGGATCAGGACACAACAGAACAAAAGGAACAGCAGAAAGAGAAGGGGGAAAGGCCAACAGCAGGGTGGAGAAAAAAATAGACAGAGATTGACGAGCAAGTGATGTAGGTAATGATGAGGTGAATGGAAGAATTGACAGGGGTAGAAAATATCATACTTTTGATTGGGGACAATCTGAGATGATAGTGAACAGCTGTCTTGAAGACCTGGAGGGAAGAATGATATTGAATACAATGCGGAAATTGGTTCCACAGGTTGGAAGGAAAGAGAAACAATTGAGTGGAGGTGAGCAGTGATCCTGAATTTTTGGACTTTCACCAGAAGGGGGTAGATGGTGGACTATGTGCAGCTTGCAGACATCTCAGCGGGGGGGGGGGGGACAAAGCATGGAGAGGGCAGAGGGTGCAAGATCAGAATGATTCGACCAAGGAAAGGTTCGATATGCACCGAACGTTTGACCGAAGGCCTTCGGCTCTACTTATGTGTGCCTTCGTAGGAAACCAATTCCAAAGTAGCACACAAGGGGTCAGTATTTCGCCAATGCAACAAATATTACGATGATTTGTTTGCCTTTGAAAAGATTTGTGAACTCTTTCAGATTGACTTTTTTACTGGGCCAACAAGCGTAACTTTATGGATGTGTAATGATATCCTCTTTTGCAATTACTTATTAGTCACTCACCTTCTCATACTACACAGGAAAAATGCTAACTTGTGAAATAATATAAATACAGATTGTACTCAGAATCCTGTCCATGTATTTTTTATATTATAGAGCTGTTTTATTCTGCATGCTTTGAGCTGTAACCTGTTGGCAAAGTCATGCTTGTGACAACAATATTCTCTCCCACCAAATATATCATCATTGCATCATGCATGCTCAGCAATTACTCAACCACTGTAAGCTTGAGCCTTTTATTCATGAGGATTAAGCACCCAAGGATGAGATATAGATGAAATGACTCACAAGAAAATAGTAATTGTTATAAAAAAAAAGTTTTATTTTTAATTGTTGTGCAATGTAGAGTAAGGAAGTGAGTAAAGCGATTGTTCATGCTTGGCAATATGTGGTGCAGAGCATTTTTGTTGAGGTATTTTGACAATTAGAGTAAGGCGTGTCAGGATTCCTCTGGAAGGAAAGGTAGGTCAAGATATCAGAGGCCACAAGATCTTAGAAAATACAGTGAAGCCACCAACCTGCCTGTGATGTGAGAGCAACAGCTCGGCCTTGGGCTTCTGAGAGAGAGAGAGAGAGAGAGAGAGAGAGAGAGAGAGAGAGAGAGAGAGAGAGAGAGAGAGAGAGAGAGAGAGAGAGAGAGAGAGAGAGAGAGAGAGAGAGAGAGAGAGAGAGAGAGAGAGAGAGAGAGAGAGAGAGAGAGAGAGAGAGAGAGAGAGAGAGAGAGAGAGAGAGAGAGAGAGAGAGAGAGAGAGAGAGAGAGAGAGAGAGAGAGAGAGAGAGAGAGAGAGAGAGAGAGAGAGAGAGAGAGAGAGAGAGAGAGAGAGAGAGAGAGAGAGAGAGAGAGAGAGAGAGAGAGAGAGAGAGAGAGAGAGAGAGAGAGAGAGAGAGAGAGAGAGAGAGAGAGAGAGAGAGAGAGAGAGAGAGAGAGAGAGAGAGAGAGAGAGAGAGAGAGAGAGAGAGAGAGAGAGAGAGAGAGAGAGAGAGAGAGAGAGAGAGAGAGAGAGAGAGAGAGAGAGAGAGAGAGAGAGAGAGAGAGAGAGAGAGAGAGAGAGAGAGAGAGAGAGAGAGAGAGAGAGAGAGAGAGAGAGAGAGAGAGAGAGAGAGAGAGAGAGAGAGAGAGAGAGAGAGAGAGAGAGAGAGAGAGAGAGAGAGAGAGAGAGAGAGAGAGAGAGAGAGAGAGAGAGAGAGAGAGAGAGAGAGAGAGAGAGAGAGAGAGAGAGAGAGAGAGAGAGAGAGAGAGAGAGAGAGAGAGAGAGAGAGAGAGAGAGAGAGAGAGAGAGAGAGAGAGAGAGAGAGAGAGAGAGAGAGAGAGAGAGAGAGAGAGAGAGAGAGAGAGAGAGAGAGAGAGAGAGAGAGAGAGAGAGAGAGAGAGAGAGAGAGAGAGAGAGAGAGAGAGAGAGAGAGAGAGAGAGAGAGAGAGAGAGAGAGAGAGAGAGAGAGAGAGAGAGAGAGAGAGAGAGAGAGAGAGAGAGAGAGAGAGAGAGAGAGAGAGAGAGAGAGAGAGAGAGAGAGAGAGAGAGAGAGAGAGAGAGAGAGAGAGAGAGAGAGAGAGAGAGAGAGAGAGAGAGAGAGAGAGAGAGAGAGAGAGAGAGAGAGAGAGAGAGAGAGTGCTGCTGGGGCCCAAGTCGACTGGGGAGAGCAGTTCTCTATTGAGTTCTGGATAAAGGCCCTGGAGGCTGTGAGTCGGTCTGATATTTCAATGAATGACTTCAATAATGGCAGATGGTCTGCAGCTGGTTGGCCCAGAAGAGTTCATGGCTGAGGGTGAGGCCTACAAGATCAAGCGACTGAACCTCTTCTCGTGAACGGCTATGATAATAAATCAACGGATTCATTTGACGACCCTTCTACAGTGACAAGGTGAGACTCGAATTGTCATTTGCCAATGGCTTGTGCTATTTATCAGACTATCTTCAAATCAATTCCAGATCAACAGAAAGTGATGTAGTTGCTGTTTGCCTGTCAGTCTTGAAAGCGGTCGGTGGTCCTGAAAGAATTTGAATTTGGAGTCTTCTACCAAAAGGAAGAGTAGAGAGGTTTTCAGTGCATCGGAGAGTTCGTTTATGAGGATCATGACTTGGAGACCAAGCCCCAGACTACTTTAGGGAACTCCAGTCTCCCCTGGGAGAACAGAGAACTATTTTTGCAACTCCTTCAATTCTTTTCATTATTAGCAGCATTTTCCTGTATTATTATACACTAGCAAATACCACCCGTCACTTCGCTGATGGGAACACTGAGATGGGGGAAAAAGAGGGGGGAGATAGAGAGGGGAAAGAGAGAAGAGGGAAGTGGAAAGAGGGAGGGGGAGAGGAGTGAGGAGGGGGTGGGGGAGAGAGGATGGCGGGAGAGTGAGGAAAGGGGGGGGGAGGAAAGGCAGCGAGGTGAGAGGAAGGGAAGGCAGACGTGTGGTGGAGCGTCAATAGGATTCATCCTGTCTCATCAAAATTATTCTGCATTGAATACCAGTGAAGAGGGGAACAAAATAATGTCTGAAATCTATTTTCTACCGGTAATACTGTCAATATCGCCCAGACATGTCCAGAGACAAACACAGTCCAGAGACGAACTGCCGTCTGGACATAAACATCACCAGACACATCCAGAAATAAACTCCTTTCCAGACACTTCCGGAGACAAAGTCCCATTCAGACACATCCAGAGGTAAACTCCCATCCAGACATGTCAAGAAATAAATACCATCCAGACATGTCTGGAGTCAAACCCCACCTGGACATAACCACCATCCATCCAACCAATGAGACCATACCCTGTACAGAGTGTTGGTGTGGCCGAAGCTGTCTCCTGAGCTTCTTGGGCACATTCCTGGACAGGTCACCTCTCCAACGCAGGATACCAGTAAGCTGGTACTCATTTTTGCCAACCTCAGAAGGATGACAGGCTGAGTCAACACCACCAGGAATAAATTCAACAACCAAGCAGGTCTTGAATTCAAAACCCAATGATCCCAAGCCCACCACTCTAGCCACTAACCCAACACCAAGTGTACATAACCACTGCCCAGACACATATGGAGATACACGTCTGGAGACAAACTCCCATCCCGTCATAAACACCACCCAGATATGTTTGGGGATAAACACCACTCGGATATCAATACTACCCAGCTGCATCTGAAGCCAAGCTGTCCGGAGACAAACACCACTTGGACACGTCCGGAGATAAACTCCTGTTTGGACATAAATACCGCCCAGACATGTCCGGAGGCAAACTCCTTTCTGGATATAAACACCACCCGGACACATCCGGAGACAAACTCCTGTCCAGACATAAACATCGCCCAGCCAAGTTTGGAGACAAACACCACCCAGATGCATCTGGAGGCAAGATGTCCGGAGACATACATTGCTCAGACACATCTGGGGACAAACTCTCGTCTGGACATAAACACCACCCGGACACAAACTCCCGTCCAGAAATAAACACCACCTGGACACATCTGGAGACAAACTCCCATCTGGGCGCATCCGGAGAAAACTCCCATTCAGGCACATCCGGAGATAAATGCCTTCCGGACATGTCTGGAGACAAACCCTGCCTGGATATAACCACCATCAAGACACATGTGGAGATAACCACTGTTCAGACATAACGACCATCCAGAGACAGAGAGACAGAGACAGAGACAGAGACAGACAGGGACAGAGACAGAGAGAGAGGTGTGGGGTTGGGGATAGGGGAGTTATCAGAGAGAATATGGGATCCTTTGTGAACAACACACACACACGCAAAAACAAACATTGACACACACACACACACACACACACACACACACACACACACACACACACACACACACACACACACACACACACACACACACACACACACACACACACACACACATGCTTGGCCGATATCAGCAATTTTACAGAATCAGCAGGTTGGAGTCGGTGTGATTACCAACTACAGTTCATACTGTATGCAACCCAGAAACCTTCAGTAGCTTTCACCTAAAAACAATGATACAATTATATCGACGTTTCAGGGAGATGTTCACAAACATTAATCTTTATAAACAGCTGCATGTGAAGGGTGGAAAAAAAATTGGCTCGGTAAGTTAGAAAAACCATTAATACGGCAAACGGTTTTATAAATCAGGCATTATCAAACATATTTTGCTTTGAAACTCACAAAGAGAAAGATATGACCTTTGTAAAGCAAATCCAATGACCAAATGCTTTTGAAACAGATGTGAGGACAAAAGATAACCTGATAGAAGCTCCACAAGATATGGGATGAAACTTTGCCACCTCAGCAACCGTAAAAGGCAAGGCATGTCCACACACCTGTAGAAAGTCCGTACAGATCCAAACCTACCCATACGTACCACGTCTGTGTGTGCTGTATACATTCCTCGACCATGTAGTAACTGTCGATTGTACACCCCGATCTGGGCACGAACTGCACTGTACAGCTCGGTAAGTGGCTTAATCACTCACGCAAACACTCCAATGGAACGCCTGGCTTGGCAAGCGATTACCAATTGCCATCAATGCAACTTTGCACCCGGAAACGCCGATGCAATATCCAAATTGGACAAATCAACACTTTTTTTTGTCAATTTGTCAATTTCCAAAATCATCATAAATCAAAACAGCATAAATGTCGCGGCATATTTCTTAATGGCAAAGAAAAAACAATTGTGAGCCATTGAAGCAGCAGTCTTTTGTGGAAACAACAGCCAGGTTTAATTGTGTGTTTATTTGACAAAATTACAATAACTCGTAGTTGGCAGGATTTGAACCTGCGCAGGGAAACCCTAATGGATTTCGAGTCCATCGCCTTAACCACTCGGCCACAACTACTTGGTACAAACTGTTTGTGTACATTTATTTTTACCATGATAATCATGGATGTAAAACACCAGGTTTACAGTTGAACACTGCACAGTGCAGCAGACAGTATGTCATTTTTCCTGAACACCGTTCTGAGTGCCTATTTTGCAGGTGATCTCAAAAAGTTGTAGACGGATTTGGACGAAACTCGGTGGACATCCGGATCCGGATTTGGATCTTCAGCAAAATGCAACAATTCGTCATTGGCACACCCCCAACCTGCCCCTCATATTTCGTCTGAATTTGTCCACAAGTTTTTGATATATTGTGTTCTGGTTCGATTTTCGCCCCATGTTTGAATTGTGAAGAATCACTTTCAAATTACCAGATCCTGATCTTCAGCAAAATCGAATCAATTCAAAATCGAATCAATTTTTGTCCGAATCTGTCCACAACTTTTGAGATATCCTGCTCCCACACAAAGAAATAGACTGGCAGACAAACAGACAGAGGTGAAAGAATAACATGTGTCTACCATCGGTGGTGGAGGTAATAATTGGTGTGAAAGAAGTCGTCAATTTTTGAGATTTACTTTAAGAGAATTGTGAGATTGAAACATTGGCTCAGGACATCCTTTTTCACCTCCACACATCGATTTTTGAAACTCTTAATTTATTGTTTGAAAAATCCTGATGATCTTCATGTCAGCTTCTATCCATCGGACACGTCCATTGTGATGTAAATTCAAGACATGATCGTTTCGATTCTTCACTTCATTTGGTCTCAACATTTTTTTCTGTTTTCCCACTTCTTCTCAAATGTGGAATTCCCATCCACTTCCCCCTGGACTGGCTCCCTTCTTTTCCCCAATCCTTCAAGCAGGTCAACTACTCACAGGAACTCCATCGATGTGTTTTCATTCAGCATTTCATACTTCGCAATGGCAAAGTTAGGAAGTCCTTCAAATCGAAATACTTGCCAAAATATGGAGCAAAAGTGACGTTACTCCACTTGTGAGATTGTCCTGACATAACTCCTCAGTTTATGGTGCTCTCTCAAAAGGTTTGATTGGTTTCATACACAATTTGAAAATGTTATTCTTGATCATCTCTTTCGGATGGAAGCACAGAGATGAAATGGTGAGGGAGAGATATGCACTGGGTATAAACAGAAACCACCACACAAAAAAGGAGATACTTAAAATTAAGAAAAGGAAGACAATGGGGGCACAGGAAGGGAAAGATGGATAGGGTGTGTGTAGAGTTGGAAGAGAATGAAAATAAAAGGTTGTGAAAGAAATAAAAATGATGAAAGGAGGAGAAGGAGCATCCATGGGTTAACGAACAGTGGTGGAGCAGGAGGTAAAAAAAGTCTGAGATATTTGTGTATGTAATAAATAGATGTTTTTATTTCACAACAGCAGTGGATCTGGGAACCCAACTGATAAATTGAGTTGATTGCGTCTGGGTTATATATTTGTTGGTGCCGTGATTAGTACTATTTCCCTCGCCAGAAGAGAGGGTATTGCATTTGGGCCCTGTTTGTGAATTGTGAAAATCGAACATTTTCCAAGTTTATTGGTTGGTTACAAAGGTTATTCTGTTTGTTGATTTTACAAGTATTCGTATATTGGTCAAATTGATTTGTTATCCTGGCTGTTTGTCTGTCTGTTTGTCTGTGTGTTTGTCAACCTCATACAGTTCACGATTTTAAACCGATCGTGATAAAACTTTTCCAAGTTGGCGATGTTGTCTCAACTGAGACGCCTCGTGATTTTGAAGTCAAAGGTCACCTTGACGTTAAATTTCAAATATCGTCCTTTTTCATCCGATTGACTTGAAATTTGAAAAAGATTTGCACACTGCATCACAGAATTGGGAAACCAACTCTTGTTAAGGTCAAACAATCAAAGGTCAAGTCAAGGTCAAACTTCAAAAATCATCAATTTTTATCTCAAAAATGGCCAATTTTCATTCGATTGATTTGGAAATTAAACAGCAATGGCATCATTTGTTACTGAATTGGGAAACCAACTATGTTTGAGGTTAAAAAGTGAAATTTTAACTCAAGGTCAAACTTCTAAAATCATCAACTTTCATCAGAAATATCGTTAATTTAAGTCCTGTTTACTTGAAAGTTGAAAAGGATTTGCATCGTCCATCACTTAATTGGAAAAACAACTATTTTTGAGGTCAAATGATCAAAGGTATACTCAAGGTCAAACTTCTAAAATCATGAAATTTCATCAGAAAAACCTTCAATTTTCATCCGATTAGACATTTCACAGACAGCATTTGCATTTTATTTATAAACTGCACAGACAAGTGTCGAATACCAAAATCTTGAAATTTTTAACAGCATAAATGTCTCGGTAAATTGCTCAATGACAAAGAAAAAAACCATTGAGAGCAATTGAGGAAACAGTCTCTTGCAGAAACAACAGCCGGGTTCAATTGTGTAGCGATTTGACAAAAGTACAACTCATCGTTGGCAAGATTTCAACCTGCACAAGGAAATCCGAATGGATGTCTCGTCCATTGCCATAACCACTCAAACACAACAACTTGTTCGAAGTGGTTTGTGTATATTTATCATGAGCATGATAACCATGGATGAAAAAGAGTCGGTTCACAGCTGAACACTGGACACATGTACAGTGTTGTATATACAGTATCTAATTTTTTCTGAACACCATTCTGAGTGTCGATTTTGCAAATTATCTCAAAAAGTTGTTAACGGATTCATACGAAACCTGGTGGACATATTGGGTGTGTGACAACAATGAAATGATTAGATTTTAGTGAAGATCCGGACGGGGATCCGAGAATTTTATAATTCTTCAAGTGATTCTTCATTATTGAGAAATATGTTCAAAAACGAGGTGTTGCACGATTTTCAAACGATTGAGGGTTGATGACACAAGTTGATGGATGATTTTGGGAGATGAGAAGGAAAAGCCAATTCGATTTTTGTTAAATCCGGATGCAGTTTCGGCCTATCAGTGGCAAACCAAAGGAAAACTGATGAGCCTGGTGGAGGGATGCCCCCTAAAGAGTGTCGTTCTCGGATCTACTGTGCAGATAAGTGTCGATTTCCAAAATCATCACATTTCTAACAGCAAAAATATTGCTGCATCCTTCTTAAGAACAAAGAAAAAACTTTTTTTGAACGTTTCTCGCAGCGTTCTGCTGCCGATAACCTGGCCGGCTTCAAGTTTTTTTCCCCTGAGTGAAAAATTTCATTTTAGCCGAAGGTTTTGATTAATTTGAAGCAACTTTTCCACGTAATTTTTTTTCTCTCCAAGGAGAATATCCATGTTTCTGGGGAGGACAGGTGGTGGGGGACAGACAGACAGCATTTACATTATATGTATATACCGGACAGAGAAGCGTCAATTTCCAAAATCATCATTTTTCTAAACAGCATAAATGTCGCGGCATATTTCTTAATGGCAAAGAAAAAAACAATTGCGAGCCATTGAGGGAGCAGACTTTTGGGGAAACAACATCCAGTTTTAATTGTTTGTCTACTTGACAAAATTACTATAACTCGTAGTTGGCAGGATTTGAACCTGCGCAGGGAAACCCTAATGGATTTCGAGTCCATCGCCTTAACCACTCAGCCACAACTACTTGGTACCAGCTGTTTGTGTACATTTATTATTACCCTGATAATCATGGATGTAAAACACCAGGTTTGCAGTTGAACACTGCACAGTGCAGCAGACAGTATGTCATTTTTCCTGAACACCGTTCTGAGTGCCTATTTTGCAGTTGATCTCAAAAAGTTGCGGAGGGATTTGGATGAAACTTGGTGGACATCCGGATCCGGATTTGGATCTTCAGCATAATAGAACAATTCGTCATTGGCACACCCCCAACCTGTCCCTCGAATTTTATCTGAATCTGTCCACAAGTTTTTGACTTATTGTGTTCTGGATCGATTTTTGCCCCATGTCTGAATTGTGAAGTATCACTTTCCAAATTACCAGATCCTGATGTTCACCAAAATCGAATCAATTAAAAATGGAATCAATTTTTGTCCAAATCTGTCCACAACTTTTGAGATGTCCTGCTCCCACACAAAGAAACAGACAGGCAAACAAACAGACAGACGTACAAAGAGACAGACAGAGGTGAAAGAATAACATGTGTCCACCATCGGTGGTGGAGGTAATAATTGGTGTGAAAGAAGTCGTCGATTTTTGAGATTTCATTTGAGAGAATTCTGAAATTTAAACAATGGCTCAGGACATCCTTTGCAACCTCTACATTTCTGTTTTTGAAATTCTTAATTTATTGTTTGAAAAATCCTGATGATCTTCATGTCAGCTTCTCTCCATCGGACAAGTCCATTGTGATGTAAATTCAAGACAAGGTCGTTTCCATTTTTCACTTCATTTGGTCTCAACAATTTTTCTTGTTTCCCACTTCTTCTCAAATGTGGAATTCCCATCCACTTCCCCCTGTACTGGCTCCCTTCCTTTCCCCAATCCTTCAAGCAGGTCAGATACTCACAGGAACTCCAACAATGTATTTTAATTCAGCATCTTATACTTTGCAATGGTATCATGAGAAAGTTCTTCAACAATATCCCCCTTCTGCGACGTGGCGGGGGATAAAAACCAAATACTCGCCAAAATATGGATCAAAGGTGAGGTTACTCCACTTGTGAGATTGTCCAAACATTACGACTCAGTTTATGGAAGTCTCTCAAAAGGTTTGATTGGTTTCATACACAATTTGTAAATGTTATTCTTGATCATCCCTTTATTATGTGAGCACAGAGATGAAATGGTGAGGGAGAGATATGCACTGGGTATAAACAGAAACCACTACACAAAAAGGAGGTACTTAAAATTCAGAAAAGGAAGACAATGGGGAACAGGAAGGGAAAGATGGATAGGGTGTGTGTAGAGTTGGAAGAGAATGAAAATAAAAGGTTGTGAAAGAAATAAAAATGATGAAAGGAGGAAAAGGAACATCCATGGATTAACGAACAGTGGTGGAGCAGGAGGTCAAGAAAGTCTGATATTTGTGTTTGTAATAAATGGGTTTTGATTTCACAGCAGCAGTGGCTCTGGTGACCCAACTGCATTGACTTGATTGTGTATGGGTTATATATTGTTGATGCTGTGATTAGTATTATTACCCTTGCTCGAAGAGAGGGTGTTGCATTTGGGTCCTGTTTGTGAATTGTGAAAATCCAATATTTTCAATTGTGTCGGTTGATTGTAAGTGTTATTCTGGATCTTGATTTTGCAAGTATATTGGTCATATTGATTTTGTTATCCTGGCTGTTTGTCTGTCTGTTTGTCTGTTTGTCATTCACCCACAGTGCAGAATTCTAAACCGATTGTGATAAAACTTTTCCAACTTGAAGAGGTCGTCTCAACTGAGAAGCCTTTTGATTTTGTTATCCTGGCTGTTTGTCTGTCTGTTTGTCTGTTTGTCATTCACCCACAGTGCAGAATTCTAAACTGATTGTGATAAAACTTTTCCAACTTGAAGAGGTCGTCTCAACTGAGAAGCCTTTTGATTTTGAGGTCAAAGGTCAGCTTGAGTTTAAATTTCAGCAATCGTCCTTTTTCCTCCGATTGACTTGAAATTTGAAAAATATTTGCACACTGCATCACAGAATTGGGAAACCAACTCTTGTTGAAGTCAAACGATCAAAGGTCACGTCACGGTCAAACTTCCAAAATCATCAATTTTTATCTCAAAAATCGTCAGTTTTATCAATTTTTATCTCAAAATTCGTCAATTTTCATGCAATTGACTTGGGGTTTAAACAGCAATGGCATCGTTTGTTCCTGAATTGGAAAACCAATAATGGTTGAGGTTACAAAGTGAAATTTTAACTCCAGGTCAAACTTCTAAAATCATCAACTTTCATCTGAAAAATCGTTAATTTACGTCCTCTTTACATGGGAGTTGAAAAGGATTTGCATAGTCCATCACTGAATTGGAAAAAACAACCATTTTTGAGGTCAAACGGTCAAAGGTCAAACTTCTTAAATCATGAAATTTCATCAGAAAAACCTTCAATTTTCATCCGATTCGACGTCTCACAGACAGCATTTGCATTTTATTTATTAACTGCACAGACAAGTGTCGAATAACGAAATCATGATATTTTTAACAGCATAAATGTCACGGGAAATTGCTCAATGACAAAGAAAAAAACCATTGAGAGCAATTGAGGAAAGTCTTTTGCCGGAACAACAGCCGGGTTCAGTTGTTTATCTATTAGACAAAAGTACAACAACTCATCGTTGGAAAGATTTCAACCTGCGCAGGGAAACCCGAATGGATGTCTCGTCCATTGCCATAACCACTCAACCACAACAACTTGTTCCAAATGGTTTGTGTATATTTATCATGAGCATTATAACTATGGATGAAAAAGAGTCGGTTCACAGCTGAACGCTGGACGCATGTACAGTCTTGTATATTCAGTACCTAATTTTTCCTGAACACCATTCTGAGTGTCGATTTTGCAAATTATCTCAAAAAGTTGGTATCGGATTCATACGAAACCTGGTGGACATATTTGGTGTGTGACAACAACGAAATGATTAGATATTAGTGAAGATCCGGACGGGGATACGAGAATTTTATAATTCTTCAAGTGATTCTTCATTATTGAGAAATATGGTCAAAAACGATGTGTGTTGCACGATTTTTAAACCATTGCGGGGTGATGACACAAGTTGATGGATGGTTTCGGGAGGTGAGAAGGAAAAGCCAATTCGATTTTTGTTTAAGCCCGGATGCAGATTCGGCCTATCAGTGGCAAACCAAAGGAAAACTGATGAGCCTGGTGGAGGGATGCCCCCTAAAGAGTGTCGTTCTCGGATCTACTGTGCAGATAAGTGTCGATTTCCAAAATCATCACATTTCTAACAGCAAAAATATTGCTGCATCCTTCTTAAGAACAAAGAAAAAACTTTTTTTGAACGTTTCTCGCAGCGTTCTGCTGCCGATAACCTGGCCGGCTTCAAGTTTTTTTTTCCCCTGAGTGAAAAATTTCATTTTACCCGAAGGTTTTGATTAATTTGAAGCAACTTTTCCACGTAATTTTTTTTCTCTCCAAGGAGAATATCCATGTTTCTGGGGAGGACAGGTGGTGGGGGACAGACAGACAGCATTTACATTATATGTATATACCGGACAGAGAAGTGTCAATTTCCAAAATCATCATATTTCTAAACAGCATAAATGTCGCGGCATATTTCTTAATGGCAAAGAAAAAAACAATTGCGAGCCATTGAGGTAACAGACTTTTGGGGAAACAACAGCCAGGTTTAATTGTGTGTCTACTTCACAAAATTACTATAACTCGTAGTTGGCAGGATTTGAACCTGCGCAGGGAAACCCTAATGGATTTCGAGTCCATTGCCTTAACCACTCGGCCACAACTACTTGGTACCAGCTGTTTGTGTACATTTATTTTTACCATGATAATCATGGATGTAAAACACCAGGTTTACAGTTGTACACTGCACAGTGCAGCAGACAGTATGTCATTTTTCCTGAACACCGTTCTGAGTGCCTATTTTGCAGTTGATCTCAAAAAGTTGCGGAGGGATTTGGATGAAACTTGGTGGACATCCGGATCCGGATTTGGATCTTCAGCATAATAGAACAATTCGTCATTGGCACACCCCCAATCTGTCCTCGAATTTTATCTGAATCTGTCCACAAGTTTTTGACTTATTCTGTTCTGGATCGATTTTCTCCCATGTCTGAATTGTGAAGTATCACTTTCCAAATTACCAGATCCTGATGTTCACCAAAATCGAATCAATTAAAAATGGAATCAATTTTTGTCCGAATCTGTCCACAACTTTTGAGATATCCTGCTCCCACACAAAGAAACAGACAGGCAGACAAACATACAGACGTACAAAGAGACAGACAGAGGTGAAAGAATAACATGTGTCCACCATCGGTGGTGGAGGTAATAATTGGTGTGAAAGAAGTCGTCGATTTTTGAGATTTCATTTGAGAGAATTCTGAAATTGAAACAATGGCTCAGGACATCCTTTGCAACCTCTACATTTCTGTTTTTGAAACTCTTAATTTATTGTTTGAAAAATCCTGATGATCTTCATGTCAGATTCTCTCCATCGGACACGTCCATTGTGATGTAAATTCAAGACAAGATCGTTTCCATTCTTCACTTCATTTGGTTTCAACAATTTTTCTTGTTTCCCACTTCTTCTCAAATGTGGAATTCCGATCCACTTCCCCCTGTACTGGCTCCCTTCCTTTCCCCAATCCTTCAAGCAGGTCAGATACTCACAGGAACTCCAACAATGTATTTTAATTCAGCATCTTATACTTTGCAATGGTATCATGAGAAAGTTCTTCAACAATATCCCCCTTCTGCCACGTGGCGGGGGATAAAAAGCAAATACTCGCCAAAATATGGATCAAAGGTGAGGTTACTCCACTTGTGAGATTGTCCAAACATTACGACTCCGTTTATGGAAGTCTCTCAAAAGGTTTGATTGGTTTCATACACAATTTGAAAATGTTATTCTTGATCATCTCTTTATTATGTGAGCATAGAGATGAAATGGTGAGGGAGAGATATGCACTGGGTATAAACAGAAACCATCACACAAAAAAGGAGATACTTAAAATTAAGAAAAGGAAGACAATGGGGGCACAGGAAGGGAAAGATGGATAGGGTGTGTGTAGAGTTGGAAGAGAATGAAAATAAAAGGTTGTGAAAGAAATAAAAATGATGAAAGGAGTAGAAGGAGCATCCATGGGTTAACGAACAGTGGTGGAGCAGGAGGTCAAAAAAGTCTGAGATATTTGTGTATGTAATAAATAGATGTTTTTATTTCACAACAGCAGTGGATCTGGGAACCCAACTGATAAATTGAGTTGATTGTGTATGGGTTATATATTGTTGATGCTGTGATTAGTATTATTACCCTTGCTCGAAGAGAGGGTGTTGCATTTGGGTCCTGTTTGTGAATTGTGAAAATCCAATATTTTCAATTGTGTCGGTTGGTTGTAAGTGTTATTCTGGATCTTGATTTTGCAAGTATATTGGTCATATTGATTTTGTTATCCTGTCTGTTTGTCTGTCTGTTTGTCTGTTTGTCATTCACCCACAGTGCAGAATTCTAAACCGATTGTGATAAAACTTTTCCAACTTGAAGAGGTCGTCTCAACTGAGAAGCCTTTTGATTTTGAGGTCAAAGGTCAGTTTGAGTTTAAATTTCAGCAATCGTCCTTTTTCCTCCGATTGACTTGAAATTTGAAAAATATTTGCACACTGCATCACAGAATTGGGAAACCAACTCTTGTTGAAGTCAAACGAGCAAAGGTCACGTCACGGTCAAACTTCCAAAATCATCAATTTTTATCTCAAAAATCGTCAGTTTTATCAATTTTTATCTCAAAAATCGTCAATTTTCATGCAGTTGACTTGGGGATTAAACAGCAATGGCATCGTTTGTTCCTGAATTGGGAAACCAATAATGGTTGAGGTTACAAAGTGAAATTTTAACTCCAGGTCAAACTTCTAAAATCATCAACTTTCATCTGAAAAATCGTTAATTTACGTCCTCTTTACATGGGAGTTGAAAAGGATTTGCATAGTCCATCACTGAATTGGAAAAAACAACCATTTTTGAGGTCAAAAGGTCAAAGGTCAAACTTCTTAAATCATGAAATTTCATCAGAAAAACCTTCAATTTTCATCCGATTCGACATCTCACAGACAGCATTTGCATTTTATTTATTAACTGCACAGCCAAGTGTCGAATAACGAAATCATGATATTTTTAACAGCATAAATATCACGGGAAATTGCTCAATGACAAAGAAAAAAACCATTGAGAGCAATTGAGGAAAGTCTTTTGCGGGAACAACAGCCGGGTTCAGTTGTTTATCTATTAGACAAAAGTACAACAACTCATCGTTGGAAAGATTTCAACCTGCGCAGGGAAACCCGAATGGATGTCTCGTCCATTGCCATAACCACTCAACCACAACAACTTGTTCCAAATGGTTTGTGTATATTTATCATGAGCATGATAACTCTGGATGAAAAAGAGTCGGTTCACAGCTGAACGCTGGACGCATGTACAGTCTTGTATATTCAGTACCTAATTTTTCCTGAACACCATTCTGAGTGTCGATTTTGCAAATTATCTCAAAAAGTTGGTATCGGATTCATGCGAAACCTGGTGGACATATTGGGTGTGTGACAACAACGAAATGATTAGATATTAGTGAAGATCCGGACGTGGATAAAATAATTTTATAATTCTTCAAGAGATTCTTCATTATTGAGAAATATGGTCAAAAACGATGTGTTGCACGATTTTTAAACCATTGCGGGGTGATGACACAAGTTGAAGGATGGTTTCGGGAGGTGAGAAGGAAAAGCCAATTCGATTTTTGTTAAAGCCCGGATGCAGATTCGGCCTATCAGTGGCAAACAAAAGGAAAACTGATGAGCCTGTTGGAGGGATGCCCCCTAATGAGTGTCGTTCTTGTATCTACCGTGCAGAGAAGTGTCAAATTCGATAATCATCACATTTCTAACAGCAAAAATATTGCTGCATCCTTCTTAAGAGCAAATAAAAAACTTTTTTTGAACGTTTCTCGCAGCGTTCTGCTGCCGATAACCTGGCCGGCTTCAAGTTTTTTTTTTTCCCTGAGTGAAAACTTTCATTTTACCCGAAGGTTTTGATCAATTTGAAGCAACTTTTCCACGTAATTTTTTTCTCTCCAAGGAGAATATCCATGTTTCTGGGGAGGACAGGTGGTGGGGGACAGACAGACCGCATTTACATTATATGTATATACCGGACAGAGAAGCGTCAATTTCCAAAATCATCATATTTCTAAACTGCATAAATGTCGCGGCATATTTCTTCATGGCAAAGAAAAAAACAATTGCGAGCCATTGAGGTCGCAGACTTTTGGGGAAACAACAGCCAGGTTTAATTGTGTGTCTACTTCACAAAATTACTGTAACTCGTAGTTGGCAGGATTTGAACCTGCGCAGGGAAACCCTAATGGATTTCGAGGCCATCGCCTTAACCACTCGGCCACAACTACTTGGTACAAATTGTTTGTGTACATTTATTTTTACCATGATAATCATGGATGTAAAACACCAGGTTTATAGTTGAACACTGCACAGTGCAGCAGACAGTATGTCATTTTTCCTGAACACCGTTCTGAGTGCCTATTTTGCAGTTGATCTCAAAAAGTTGCGGAGGGATTTGGATGAAACTTGGTGGACATCCGGATCCGGATTTGTATCTTCAGCATAATAGAACAATTCGTCATTGGCACACCCCCAACCTGTCCCTCGAATTTTATCTGAATCTGTCCACAAGTTTTTGACTTATTGTGTTCTGGATCGATTTTTGCCCCATGTCTGAATTGTGAAGTATCACTTTCCAAATTACCAGATCCTGATGTTCACCAAAATCGAATCAATTAAAAATGGAATCAATTTTTGTCCGAATCTGTCCACAACTTTTGAGATATCCTGCTCCCACACAAAGAAACAGACAGGCAGACAAACAGACAGACGTACAAAGAGACAGACAGAGGTGAAAGAATAACATGTGTCCACCATCGGTGGTGGAGGTAATAATTGGTGTGAAAGAAGTCGTCGATTTTTGAGATTTCATTTGAGAGAATTCTGAAATTGAAACAATGGCTCAGGACATCCTTTGCAACCTCTACATTTCTGTTTTTGAAACTCTTAATTTATTGTTTGAAAAATCCTGATGATCTTCATGTCAGCTTCTCTCCATCGGACACGTCCATTGTGATGTAAATTCAAGACAAGATCGTTTCCATTCTTCACTTCCTTTGGTCTCAACAATTTTTCTTGTTTCCCACTTCTTCTCAAATGTGGAATTCCCATCCACTTCCCCCTGTACTGGCTCCCTTCCTTTCCCCAATCCTTCAAGCAGGTCAGAGACTCACAGGAACTCCAACAATGTATTTTAATTCAGCATCTTATACTTTGCAATGGTATCATGAGAAAGTTCTTTAACAATATCCCCCTTCTGCCACGTGGCGGGGGATAAAAACCAAATACTCGCCAAAATATGGATCAAAGGTGAGGTTACTCCACTTGTGAGATTGTCCAAACATTACGACTCAGTTTATGGAAGTCTCTCAAAAGGTTTGATTGGTTTCATACACAATTTGAAAATGTTATTCTTGATCATCTCTTTATTATGTGAGCAGAGAGATGAAATGGTGAGGGAGAGATATGCACTGGGTATAAACAGAAACCACTACACAAAAAGGAGGTACTTAAAATTCAGAAAAGGAAGACAATGGGGAACAGGAAGGGAAAGATGGATAGGGTGTGTGTTAAGAGTTGGAAGAGAATGAAAATAAAAGGTTGTGAAAGAAATAAAAATGATGAAAGGAGGAAAAGGAACATCCATGGATTAACGAACAGTGGTGGAGCAGGAGGTCAAGAAAGTCTGATATTTGTGTTTGTAATAAATGGGTTTTGATTTCACAGCAGCAGTGGCTCTGGTGACCCAACTGCATCGACGTGATTGTGTTTGGGTTATATATTGTTGATGCTGTGATTAGTATTATTACCCTTGCTCGAAGAGAGGGTGTTGCATTTGGGTCCTGTTTGTGAATTGTGAAAATCCAATATTTTCAATTGTGTCGGTTGATTGTAAGTGTTATTCTGTATCTTGATTTTGCAAGTATATTGGTCATATTGATTTTGTTATCCTGGCTGTTTGTCTGTCTGTTTGTCTGTCATTCACCTTCAGTGCAGGATTCCAAACCGATCGTGATAAAACTTTTCCAACTTGAAGAGGTCATCTCAACTGAGAAGCCTTTTGATTTTGAGGTCAAAGGTCAGCTTGAGTTTAAATTTCAGCAATCGTCCTTTTTCCTCCGATTGACTTGAAATTTGAAAAATATTTGCACACTGCATCACAGAATTGGGAAACCAACTCTTGTTGAAGTCAAACGATCAAAGGTCACGTCACGGTCAAACTTCCAAAATCATCAATTTTTATCTCAAAAATCGTCAGTTTTATCAATTTTTATCTCAAAAATCGTCAATTTTCATGCAATTGACTTGGGGATTAAACAGCAATGGCATCGTTTGTTCCTGAATTGGGAAACCAATAATGGTTGAGGTTACAAAGTGAAATTTTAACTCCAGGTCAAACTTCTAAAATCATCAACTTTCATCTGAAAAATCGTTAATTTACGTCCTCTTTACATGGGAGTTGAAAAGGATTTGCATAGTCCATCACTGAATTGGAAAAACAACCATTTTTGTGGTCAAACGGTCAAAGGTCAAACTTCTTAAATCATGAAATTTCATCAGAAAAACCTTCAATTTTCATCCGATTCGACATCTCACAGGCAGCATTTGCATTTTATTTATTAACTGCACAAACAAGTGTCGAATAACGAAATCATGATATTTTTAACAGCATAAATGTCACGGGAAATTGCTCAATGACAAAGAAAAAAACCATTGAGAGCAATTGAGGAAAGTCTTTTGCCGGAACAACAGCCGGGTTCAGTTGTTTATCTATTAGACAAAAGTACAACAACTCATCGTTGGAAAGATTTCAACCTGCGCAGGGAAACCCGAATGGATGTCTCGTCCATTGCCATAACCACTCAACCACAACAACTTGTTCCAAATGGTTTGTGTATATTTATCATGAGCATGATAACTCTGGATGAAAAAGAGTCGGTTCACAGCTGAACGCTGGACGCATGTACAGTCTTGTATATTCAGTACCTAATTTTTCCTGAACACCATTCTGAGTGTCGATTTTGCAAATTATCTCAAAAAGTTGGTATCGGATTCATACGAAACCTGGTGGACATATTGGGTGTGTGACAACAACGAAATGATTAGATATTAGTGAAGATCCGGACGGGGATACGAGAATTTTATAATTCTTCAAGTGATTCTTCATTATTGAGAAATATGGTCAAAAACGATGTGTTGCACGATTTTTAAACCATTGCGGGGTGATGACACAAGTTGATGGATGGTTTCGGGAGGTGAGAAGGAAAAGCCAATTCGATTTTTGTTTAAGCCCGGATGCAGATTCGGCCTATCAGTGGCAAACCAAAGGAAAACTGATGAGACTGGTGGAGGGATGCCCCCTAAAGAGTGTCGTTCTCGGATCTACTGTGCAGATAAGTGTCGATTTCCAAAATCATCACATTTCTAACAGCAAAAATATTGCTGCATCCTTCTTAAGAACAAAGAAAAAACTTTTTTTGAACGTTTCTCGCAGCGTTCTGCTGCCGATAACCTGGCCGGCTTCAAGTTTTTTTCCCCTGAGTGAAAAATTTCATTTTAGCCGAAGGTTTTGATTAATTTGAAGCAACTTTTCCACGTAATTTTTTTTTCTCTCCAAGGAGAATATCCATGTTTCTGGGGAGGACTGGTGGTGGGGGACAGA
The DNA here is from genome assembly GCF_056783735.1 of Eptatretus burgeri. NCBI lineage: Eukaryota > Metazoa > Chordata > Myxini > Myxiniformes > Myxinidae > Eptatretus > Eptatretus burgeri. The sequence continues at coordinate 117,817,058 of NC_140962.1, read as the reverse complement.
CAGACAGCATTTACATTATATGTATATACCGGACAGAGAAGCGTCAATTTCCAAAATCATCATATTTCTAAACAGCATAAATGTCGCGGCATATTTCTTAATGGCAAAGAAAAAAACAATTGCGAGCCATTGAGGTAACAGACTTTTGGGGAAACAACAGCCAGGTTTAATTGTGTGTCTACTTCACAAAATTACTATAACTCGTAGTTGGCAGGATTTGAACCTGCGCAGGGAAACCCTAATGGATTTCGAGTCCATCGCCTTAACCACTCGGCCACAACTACTTGGTACCAGCTGTTTGTGTACATTTATTTTTACCATGATAATCATGGATGTAAAACACCAGGTTTACAGTTGTACACTGCACAGTGCAGCAGACAGTATGTCATTTTTCCTGAACACCGTTCTGAGTGCCTATTTTGCAGTTGATCTCAAAAAGTTGCGGAGGGATTTGGATGAAACTTGGTGGACATCCGGATCCGGATTTGGATCTTCAGCATAATAGAACAATTCGTCATTGGCACACCCCCAATCTGTCCCTCGAATTTTATCTGAATCTGTCCACAAGTTTTTGACTTATTCTGTTCTGGATCGATTTTCTCCCCATGTCTGAATTGTGAAGTATCACTTTCCAAATTACCAGATCCTGATGTTCACCAAAATCGAATCAATTAAAAATGGAATCAATTTTTGTCCGAATCTGTCCACAACTTTTGAGATATCCTGCTCCCACACAAAGAAACAGACAGGCAGACAAACATACAGACGTACAAAGAGACAGACAGAGGTGAAAGAATAACATGTGTCCACCATCGGTGGTGGAGGTAATAATTGGTGTGAAAGAAGTCGTCGATTTTTGAGATTTCATTTGAGAGAATTCTGAAATTGAAACAATGGCTCAGGACATCCTTTGCAACCTCTACATTTCTGTTTTTGAAACTCTTAATTTATTGTTTGAAAAATCCTGATGATCTTCATGTCAGATTCTCTCCATCGGACACGTCCATTGTGATGTAAATTCAAGACAAGATCGTTTCCATTCTTCACTTCATTTGGTCTCAACAATTTTTCTTGTTTCCCACTTCTTCTCAAATGTGGAATTCCGATCCACTTCCCCCTGTACTGGCTCCCTTCCTTTCCCCAATCCTTCAAGCAGGTCAGATACTCACAGGAACTCCAACAATGTATTTTAATTCAGCATCTTATACTTTGCAATGGTATCATGAGAAAGTTCTTCAACAATATCCCCCTTCTGCCACGTGGCGGGGGATAAAAAGCAAATACTCGCCAAAATATGGATCAAAGGTGAGGTTACTCCACTTGTGAGATTGTCCAAACATTACGACTCAGTTTATGGAAGTCTCTCAAAAGGTTTGATTGGTTTCATACACAATTTGAAAATGTTATTCTTGATCATCTCTTTATTATGTGAGCATAGAGATGAAATGGTGAGGGAGAGATATGCACTGGGTATAAACAGAAACCATCACACAAAAAAGGAGATACTTAAAATTAAGAAAAGGAAGACAATGGGGGCACAGGAAGGGAAAGATGGATAGGGTGTGTGTAGAGTTGGAAGAGAATGAAAATAAAAGGTTGTGAAAGAAATAAAAATGATGAAAGGAGTAGAAGGAGCATCCATGGGTTAACGAACAGTGGTGGAGCAGGAGGTCAAAAAAGTCTGAGATATTTGTGTATGTAATAAATAGATGTTTTTATTTCACAACAGCAGTGGATCTGGGAACCCAACTGATAAATTGAGTTGATTGTGTATGGGTTATATATTGTTGATGCTGTGATTAGTATTATTACCCTTGCTCGAAGAGAGGGTGTTGCATTTGGGTCCTGTTTGTGAATTGTGAAAATCCAATATTTTCAATTGTGTCGGTTGGTTGTAAGTGTTATTCTGGATCTTGATTTTGCAAGTATATTGGTCATATTGATTTTGTTAACCTGGATGTCTGTTTGTCTGTCTGTTTGTCTGTTTGTCATTCACCCACAGTGCAGAATTCTAAACCGATTGTGATAAAACTTTTCCAACTTGAAGAGGTCGTCTCAACTGAGAAGCCTTTTGATTTTGAGGTCAAAGGTCAGTTTGAGTTTAAATTTCAGCAATCGTCCTTTTTCCTCCGATTGACTTGAAATTTGAAAAATATTTGCACACTGCATCACAGAATTGGGAAACCAACTCTTGTTGAAGTCAAACGAGCAAAGGTCACGTCACGGTCAAACTTCCAAAATCATCAATTTTTATCTCAAAAATCGTCAGTTTTATCAATTTTTATCTCAAAAATCGTCAATTTTCATGCAATTGACTTGGGGATTAAACAGCAATGGCATCGTTTGTTCCTGAATTGGGAAACCAATAATGGTTGAGGTTACAAAGTGAAATTTTAACTCCAGGTCAAACTTCTAAAATCATCAACTTTCATCTGAAAAATCGTTAATTTACGTCCTCTTTACATGGGAGTTGAAAAGGATTTGCATAGTCCATCACTGAATTGGAAAAAACAACCATTTTTGAGGTCAAACGGTCAAAGGTCAAACTTCTTAAATCATGAAATTTCATCAGAAAAACCTTCAATTTTCATCCGATTCGACATCTCACAGACAGCATTTGCATTTTATTTATTAACTGCACAAACAAGTGTCGAATAACGAAATCATGATATTTTTAACAGCATAAATGTCACGGGAAATTGCTCAATGACAAAGAAAAAAACCATTGAGAGCAATTGAGGAAAGTCTTTTGCCGGAACAACAGCCGGGTTCAGTTGTTTATCTATTAGACAAAAGTACAACAACTCATCGTTGGAAAGATTTCAACCTGCGCAGGGAAACCCGAATGGATGTCTCGTCCATTGCCATAACCACTCAACCACAACAACTTGTTCCAAATGGTTTGTGTATATTTATCATGAGCATGATAACTCTGGATGAAAAAGAGTCGGTTCACAGCTGAACGCTGGACGCATGTACAGTCTTGTATATTCAGTACCTAATTTTTCCTGAACACCATTCTGAGTGTCGATTTTGCAAATTATCTCAAAAAGTTGGTATCGGATTCATGCGAAACCTGGTGGACATATTGGGTGTGTGACAACAACGAAATGATTAGATATTAGTGAAGATCCGGACGTGGATAAAAGAATTTTATAATTCTTCAAGAGATTCTTCATTATTGAGAAATATGGTCAAAAACGATGTGTTGCACGATTTTTAAACCATTGCGGGGTGATGACACAAGTTGATGGATGGTTTCGGGAGGTGAGAAGGAAAAGCCAATTCGATTTTTGTTAAAGCCCGGATGCAGATTCGGCCTATCAGTGGCAAACCAAAGGAAAACTGATGAGCCTGTTGGAGGGATGCCCCCTAATGAGTGTCGTTCTTGTATCTACCGTGCAGAGAAGTGTCAAATTCGATAATCATCACATTTCTAACAGCAAAAATATTGCTGCATCCTTCTTAAGAGCAAAGAAAAAACTTTTTTGAACGTTTCTCGCAGCGTTCTGCTGCCGATAACCTGGCCGGCTTCAAGTTTTTTTTCCCCTGAGTGAAAACTTTCATTTTATCCGAAGGTTTTGATCAATTTGAAGCAACTTTTCCACGTAATTTTTTTCTCTCCAAGGAGAATATCCATGTTTCTGGGGAGGACAGGTGGTGGGGGACAGACAGACAGCATTCACATTATATGTATATACCGGACAGAGAAGCGTCAATTTCCAAAATCATCATATTTCTAAACAGCATAAATGTCGCGGAATATTTCTTAATGGTAAAGAAAAAAACAATTGCGAGCCATTGAGGCAACAGACTTTTGGGGAAACAACAGCCAGTTTTAATTGTGTGTCTACTTCACAAAATTACTATAACTCGTAGTTGGCAGGATTTGAACCTGCGCAGGGAAACCCTAATGGATTTCGAGTCCATCGCCTTAACCACTCGGCCACAACTACTTGCTACCAGCTGTTTGTGTACATTTATTTTTACCATGATAATCATGGATGTAAAACACCAGGTTTACAGTTGTACACTGCACAGTGCAGCAGACAGTATGTCATTTTTCCTGAACACCGTTCTGAGTGCCTATTTTGCAGTTGATCTCAAAAAGTTGCGGAGGGATTTGGATGAAACTTGGTGGACATCCGGATCCTGATTTGGATCTTCAGCATAATAGAACAATTCGTCATTGGCACACCCCCAATCTGTCCCTCGAATTTTATCTGAATCTGTCCACAAGTTTTTGACTTATTGTGTTCTGGATCGATTTTCGCCCCATGTCTGAATTGTGAAGTATCACTTTCCAAATTACCAGATCCTGATGTTCACCAAAATCGAATCAATTAAAAATGGAATCAATTTTTGTCCGAATCTGTCCACAACTTTTGAGATATCCTGCTCCCACACAAAGAAACAGACAGGCAGACAAACAGACAGACGTACAAAGAGACAGACAGAGGTGAAAGAATAACATGTGTCCACCATCGGTGGTGGAGGTAATAATTGGTGTGAAAGAAGTCGTCGATTTTTGAGATTTCATTTGAGAGAATTCTGAAATTGAAACAATGGCTCAGGACATCCTTTGCAACCTCTACATTTCTGTTTTTGAAACTCTTAATTTATTGTTTGAAAAATCCTGATGATCTTCATGTCAGCTTCTCTCCATCGGACACGTCCATTGTGATGTAAATTCAAGACAAGATCGTTTCCATTCTTCACTTCATTTGGTCTCAACAATTTTTCTTGTTTCCCACTTCTTCTCAAATGTGGAATTCCCATCCACTTCCCCCTGTACTGGCTCCCTTCCTTTCCCCAATCCTTCAAGCAGGTCAGATACTCACAGGAACTCCAACAATGTATTTTAATTCAGCATCTTATACTTTGCAATGGTATCATGAGAAAGTTCTTCAACAATATCCCCCTTCTGCCACGTGGTGGGGGATAAAAACCAAATACTCGCCAAAATATGGATCAAAGGTGAGGTTACTCCACTTGTGAGATTGTCCAAACATTACGACTCAGTTTATGGAAGTCTCTCAAAAGGTTTGATTGGTTTCATACACAATTTGAAAATGTTATTCTTGATCATCTCTTTATTATGTGAGCAGAGAGATGAAATGGTGAGGAAGAGATATGCACTGGGTATAAACAGAAACCACTACACAAAAAGGAGGTACTTAAAATTCAGAAAAGGAAGACAATGGGGAACAGGAAGGGAAAGATGGATAGGGTGTGTGTTAAGAGTTGGAAGAGAATGAAAATAAAAGGTTGTGAAAGAAATAAAAATGATGAAAGGAGGAAAAGGAACATCCATGGATTAACGAACAGTGGTGGAGCAGGAGGTCAAGAAAGTCTGATATTTGTGTTTGTAATAAATATATGTTTTTATTTCACAGCAGCAGTGGATCTGGTGACCCAACTGATAAATTGAGTTGATTGTGTTTGGGTTATATATTGTTGATGCTGTGATTAGTATTATTACCCTTGCTCGAAGAGAGGGTGTTGCATTTGGGTCCTGTTTGTGAATTGTGAAAATCCAATATTTTCAATTGTGTCGGTTGATTGTAAGTGTTATTCTGTATCTTGATTTTGCAAGTATATTGGTCATATTGATTTTGTTATCCTGGCTGTTTGTCTGTCTGTTTGTCTGTTTGTCATTCACCTTCAGTGCAGAATTCTAAACCGATTGTGATAAAACTTTTCCAACTTGAAGAGGTCGTCTCAACTGAGAAGCCTTTTGATTTTGAGGTCAAAGGTCAGCTTGAGTTTAAATTTCAGCAATCGTCCTTTTTCCTCCGATTGACTTGAAATTTGAAAAATATTTGCACACTGCATCACAGAATTGGGAAACCAACTCTTGTTGAAGTCAAACGATCAAAGGTCACGTCACGGTCAAACTTCCAAAATCATCAATTTTTATCTCAAAAATCGTCAGTTTTATCAATTTTTATCTCAAAAATCGTCAATTTTCATGCAATTGACTTGGGGATTAAACAGCAATGGCATCGTTTGTTCCTGAATTGGGAAACCAATAATGGTTGAGGTTACAAAGTGAAATTTTAACTCCAGGTCAAACTTCTAAAATCATCAACTTTCATCTGAAAAATCGTTAATTTACGTCCTCTTTACATGGGAGTTGAAAAGGATTTGCATAGTCCATCACTGAATTGGAAAAACAACCATTTTTGAGGTCAAACGGTCAAAGGTCAAACTTCTTAAATCATGAAATTTCATCAGAAAAACCTTCAATTTTCATCCGATTCGACATCTCACAGGCAGCATTTGCATTTTATTTATTAACTGCACAGACAAGTGTCGAATAACGAAATCATGATATTTTTAACAGCATAAATGTCACGGGAAATTGCTCAATGACAAAGAAAAAAACCATTGAGAGCAATTGAGGAAAGTCTTTTGCGGGAACAACAGCCGGGTTCAGTTGTTTATCTATTAGACAAAAGTACAACAACTCATCGTTGGAAAGATTTCAACCTGCGCAGGGAAACCCGAATGGATGTCTCGTCCATTGCCATAACCACTCAACCACAACAACTTGTTCCAAATGGTTTGTGTATATTTATCATGAGCATTATAACTATGGATGAAAAAGAGTCGGTTCACAGCTGAACGCTGGACGCATGTACAGTCTTGTATATTTAGTACCTAATTTTTCCTGAACACCATTCTGAGTGTCGATTTTGCAAATTATCTCAAAAAGTTGGTATCGGATTCATACGAAACCTGGTGGACATATTGGGTGTGTGACAACAACGAAATGATTAGATATTAGTGAAGATCCGGACGGGGATACGAGAATTTTATAATTCTTCAAGTGATTCTTCATTATTGAGAAATATGGTCAAAAACGATGTGTTGCACGATTTTTAAACCATTGCGGGGTGATGACACAAGTTGATGGATGGTTTCGGGAGGTGAGAAGGAAAAGCCAATTCGATTTTTGTTTAAGCCCGGATGCAGATTCGGCCTATCAGTGGCAAACCAAAGGAAAACTGATGAGACTGGTGGAGGGATGCCCCCTAAAGAGTGTCGTTCTCGGATCTACTGTGCAGATAAGTGTCGATTTCCAAAATCATCACATTTCTAAGAGCAAAAATATTGCTGCATCCTTCTTAAGAACAAAGAAAAAACTTTTTTTGAACGTTTCTCGCAGCGTTCTGCTGCCGATAACCTGGCCGGCTTCAAGTTTTTTTTTCCCCTGAGTGAAAAATTTCATTTTACCCGAAGGTTTTGATTAATTTGAAGCAACTTTTCCACGTAATTTTTTTTCTCTCCAAGGAGAATATCCATGTTTCTGGGGAGGACAGGTGGTGGGGGACAGACAGACAGCATTTACATTATATGTATATACCGGACAGAGAAGTGTCAATTTCCAAAATCATCATATTTCTAAACAGCATAAATGTCGCGGCATATTTCTTAATGGCAAAGAAAAAAACAATTGCGAGCCATTGAGGTAACAGACTTTTGGGGAAACAACAGCCAGGTTTAATTGTGTGTCTACTTCACAAAATTACTATAACTCGTAGTTGGCAGGATTTGAACCTGCGCAGGGAAACCCTAATGGATTTCGAGTCCATTGCCTTAACCACTCGGCCACAACTACTTGGTACAAACTGTTTGTGTACATTTATTTTTACCATGATAATCATGGATGTAAAACACCAGGTTTACAGTTGTACACTGCACAGTGCAGCAGACAGTATGTCATTTTTCCTGAATACCGTTCTGAGTGCCTATTTTGCAGTTGATCTCAAAAAGTTGCGGAGGGATTTGGATGAAACTTGGTGGACATCCGGATCCGGATTTGGATCTTCAGCATAATAGAACAATTCGTCATTGGCACACCCCCAATCTGTCCCTCGAATTTTATCTGAATCTGTCCACAAGTTTTTGACTTATTCTGTTCTGGATCGATTTTCTCCCCATGTCTGAATTGTGAAGTATCACTTTCCAAATTACCAGATCCTGATGTTCACCAAAATCGAATCAATTAAAAATGGAATCAATTTTTGTTCGAATCTGTCCACAACTTTTGAGATATCCTGCTCCCACACAAAGAAACAGACAGGCAGACAAACATACAGACGTACAAAGAGACAGACAGAGGTGAAAGAATAACATGTGTCCACCATCGGTGGTGGAGGTAATAATTGGTGTGAAAGAAGTCGTCGATTTTTGAGATTTCATTTGAGAGAATTCTGAAATTGAAACAATGGCTCAGGACATCCTTTGCAACCTCTACATTTCTGTTTTTGAAACTCTTAATTTATTGTTTGAAAAATCCTGATGATCTTCATGTCAGATTCTCTCCATCGGACACGTCCATTGTGATGTAAATTCAAGACAAGATCGTTTCCATTCTTCACTTCATTTGGTCTCAACAATTTTTCTTGTTTCCCACTTCTTCTCAAATGTGGAATTCCGATCCACTTCCCCCTGTACTGGCTCCCTTCCTTTCCCCAATCCTTCAAGCAGGTCAGATACTCACAGGAACTCCAACAATGTATTTTAATTCAGCATCTTATACTTTGCAATGGTATCATGAGAAAGTTCTTCAACAATATCCCCCTTCTGCCACGTGGCGGGGGATAAAAACCAAATACTCGCCAAAATATGGATCAAAGGTGAGGTTACTCCACTTGTGAGATTGTCCAAACATTACGACTCAGTTTATGGAAGTCTCTCAAAAGGTTTGATTGGTTTCATACACAATTTGAAAATGTTATTCTTGATCATCTCTTTATTATGTGAGCATAGAGATGAAATGGTGAGGGAGAGATATGCACTGGGTATAAACAGAAACCATCACACAAAAAAGGAGATACTTAAAATTAAGAAAAGGAAGACAATGGGGGCACAGGAAGGGAAAGATGGATAGGGTGTGTGTAGAGTTGGAAGAGAATGAAAATAAAAGGTTGTGAAGGAAATAAAAATGATGAAAGGAGTAGAAGGAGCATCCATGGGTTAACGAACAGTGGTGGAGCAGGAGGTCAAATAAGTCTGAGATATTTGTGTATGTAATAAATATATGTTTTTATTTCACAACAGCAGTGGATCTGGGAACCCAACTGATAAATTGAGTTGATTGTGTATGGGTTATATATTGTTGATGCTGTGATTAGTATTATTACCCTTGCTCGAAGAGAGGGTATTGCATTTGGGTCCTGTTTGTGAATTGTGAAAATCCAATATTTTCAATTGTGTCGGTTGGTTGTAAGTGTTATTCTGTATCTTGATTTTGCAAGTATATTGGTCATATTGATTTTGTTATCCTGGATGTCTGTTTGTCTGTTTGTCTGTTTGTCATTCACCCACAGTGCAGAATTCTAAACCGATTGTGATAAAACTTTTCCAACTTGAAGAGGTCGTCTCGACTGAGAAGCCTTTTGATTTTGAGGTCAAAGGTCAGCTTGAGTTTAAATTTCAGCAATCGTCCTTTTTCCTCCGATTGACTTGAAATTTGAAAAATATTTGCACACTGCATCACAGAATTGGGAAACCAACTCTTGTTGAAGTCAAACGATCAAAGGTCACGTCACGGTCAAACTTCCAAAATCATCAATTTTTATCTCAAAAATCGTCAGTTTTATCAATTTTTATCTCAAAAATCGTCAATTTTCATGCAATTGACTTGGGGATTAAACAGCAATGGCATCGTTTGTTCCTGAATTGGGAAACCAATAATGGTTGAGGTTACAAAGTGAAATTTTAACTCCAGGTCAAACTTCTAAAATCATCAACTTTCATCTGAAAAATCGTTAATTTACGTCCTCTTTACATGGGAGTTGAAAAGGATTTGCATAGTCCATCACTGAATTGGAAAAACAACCATTTTTGAGGTCAAACGGTCAAAGGTCAAACTTCTTAAATCATGAAATTTCATCAGAAAAACCTTCAATTTTCATCCGATTCGACATCTCACAGACAGCATTTGCATTTTATTTATTAACTGCACAGACAAGTGTCGAATAACGAAATCATGATATTTTTAACAGCATAAATGTCACGGGAAATTGCTCAATGACAAAGAAAAAAACCATTGAGAGCAATTGAGGAAAGTCTTTTGCGGGAACAACAGCCGGGTTCAGTTGTTTATCTATTAGACAAAAGTACAACAACTCATCGTTGGAAAGATTTCAACCTGCGCAGGGAAACCCGAATGGATGTCTCGTCCATTGCCATAACCACTCAACCACAACAACTTGTTCCAAATGGTTTGTGTATATTTATCATGAGCATGATAACTCTGGATGAAAAAGAGTCGGTTCACAGCTGAACGCTGGACGCATGTACAGTCTTGTATATTCAGTACCTAATTTTTCCTGAACACCATTCTGAGTGCGAATTTTGCAAATTATCTCAAAAAGTTGGTATCGGATTCATGCGAAACCTGGTGGACATATTGGGTGTGTGACAACAACGAAATGATTAGATATTAGTGAAGATCCGGACGTGGATAAAAGAATTTTATAATTCTTCAAGTGATACTTCATTATTGAGAAATATGGTCAAAAACTATGTGTTGCACGATTTTTAAACCATTGCGCGGTGATGACACAAGTTGATGGATGGTTTCGGGAGGTGAGAAGGAAAAGCCAATTCGATTTTTGTTAAAGCCCGGATGCAGATTCGGCCTATCAGTGGCAAACCAAAGGAAAACTGATGAGCCTGGTGGAGGGATGCCCCCTAATGAGTGTCGTTCTTGTATCTACTGTGCAGAGAAGTGTCAAATTCGATAATCATCACATTTCTAACAGCAAAAATATTGCTGCATCCTTCTTAAGAGCAAAGAAAAAACTTTTTTTGAACGTTTCTCGCAGCGTTCTGCTGCCGATAACCTGGCCGGCTTCAAGTTTTTTTTCCCCTGAGTGAAAACTTTCATTTTATCCGAAGGTTTTGATCAATTTGAAGCAACTTTTCCACGTAATTTTTTTCTCTCCAAGGAGAATATCCATGTTTCTGGGGAGGACAGGTGGTTGGGGACAGACAGACAGCATTTACATTATATGTATATACCGGACAGAGAAGCGTCAATTTCCAAAATCATCATATTTCTAAACAGCATAAATATCGCGGCATATTTCTTAATGGCAAAGAAAAAAACAATTGCAAGCCATTGAGGTCGCAGACTTTTGGGGAAACAACAGCCAGGTTTAATTGTGTGTCTACTTCACAAAATTACTGTAACTCGTAGTTGGCAGGATTCGAACCTGCGCAGGGAAACCCTAATGGATTTCGAGTCCATCGCCTTAACCACTCGGCCACAACTACATAGTACAAACTGTTTGTGTACATTTATTATTACCCTGATAATCATGGATGTAAAACACCAGGTTTACAGTTGTACACTGCACAGTGCAGCAGACAGTATGTCATTTTTCCTGAACACCGTTCTGAGTGCCTATTTTGCAGTTGATCTCAAAAAGTTGCGGAGGGATTTGGATGAAACTTGGTGGACATCCGGATCCGGATTTGTATCTTCAGCATAATAGAACAATTCGTCATTGGCACACCCCCAATCTGTCCCTCGAATTTTATCTGAATCTGTCCACAAGTTTTTGACTTATTGTGTTCTGGATCGATTTTCGCCCCATGTCTGAATTGTGAAGTATCACTTTCCAAATTACCAGATCCTGATGTTCACCAAAATCGAATCAATTAAAAATGGAATCAATTTTTGTCCGAATCTGTCCACAACTTTTGAGATATCCTGCTCCCACACAAAGAAACAGACAGGCAGACAAACAGACAGACGTACAAAGAGACAGACAGAGGTGAAAGAATAACATGTGTCCACCATCGGTGGTGGAGGTAATAATTGGTGTGAAAGAAGTCGTCGATTTTTGAGATTTCATTTGAGAGAATTCTGAAATTGAAACAATGGCTCAGGACATCCTTTGCAACCTCTACATTTCTGTTTTTGAAACTCTTAATTTATTGTTTGAAAAATCCTGATGATCTTCATGTCAGCTTCTCTCCATCGGACACGTCCATTGTGATGTAAATTCAAGACAAGATCGTTTCCATTCTTCACTTCCTTTGGTCTCAACAATTTTTCTTGTTTCCCACTTCTTCTCAAATGTGGAATTCCCATCCACTTCCCCCTGTACTGGCTCCCTTCCTTTCCCCAATCCTTCAAGCAGGTCAGAGACTCACAGGAACTCCAACAATGTATTTTAATTCAGCATCTTATACTTTGCAATGGTATCATGAGAAAGTTCTTCAACAATATCCCCCTTCTGCCACGTGGTGGGGGATAAAAACCAAATACTCGCCAAAATATGGATCAAAGGTGAGGTTACTCCACTTGTGAGATTGTCCAAACATTACGACTCAGTTTATGGAAGTCTCTCAAAAGGTTTGATTGGTTTCATACACAATTTGAAAATGTTATTCTTGATCATCTCTTTATTATGTGAGCATAGAGATGAAATGGTGAGGGAGAGATATGCACTGGGTATAAACAGAAACCACTACACAAAAAGGAGGTACTTAAAATTCAGAAAAGGAAGACAATGGGGAACAGGAAGGGAAAGATGGATAGGGTGTGTGTTAAGAGTTGGAAGAGAATGAAAATAAAAGGTTGTGAAAGAAATAAAAATGATGAAAGGAGGAAAAGGAACATCCATGGATTAACGAACAGTGGTGGAGCAGGAGGTCAAGAAAGTCTGATATTTGTGTTTGTAATAAATGGGTTTTGATTTCACAGCAGCAGTGGCTCTGGTGACCCAACTGCATCGACTTGATTGTGCATGGGTTATATATTGTTGATGCTGTGATTAGTATTATTACCCTTGCTCGAAGAGAGGGTGTTGCATTTGGGTCCTGTTTGTGAATTGTGAAAATCCAACATTTTCAATTGTGTCGGTTGGTTGCAAGTGTTATTCTGTTTCTTGATTTTGCAAGTATATTGGTCATTTTGATTTTGTTATCCTGGCTGTTTGTCTGTCTGTTTGTCTGTCATTCACCTTCAGTGCAGGATTCTAAACCGATCGTGATAAAACTTTTCCAACTTGAAGAGGTCGTCTCAACTGAGAAGCCTTTTGATTTTGAGGTCAAAGGTCAGCTTGAGTTTAAATTTCAGCAATCGTCCTTTTTCATCCGATTGACTTGAAATTTAAAAAAGATTTGCACACTGCATCACAGAATTGGGAAACCAACTCTTGTTGAGGTCAAACGATCAAAGGTCAAGTCAAGGTCAAACTTCAAAAATCATCAATTTTTATCTCAAAAATCGTCAATTTTCATCCGATTGATTTGGAAATTAAAGAGCAATGGCATCGTTTGTGACTGAATTGGGAAACCAATAATGTTTGAGGTTAAAAAGTCAAATTTTAACTCCAGGTCAAACTTCTAAAATCATCAACTTTCATCTGCAGAATCGTTAATTTACGTCCTGTTAACTTGAAAGTTGAAAAGGATTTGCATAGTCCATCACTGAATTGGAAAAACAACTATTTTTGAGGTCAAATGGTCAAAGGTCAACTCAAGGTCAAATTTCTAAAGTCATGAAATTTCATCAGAAAAACCTTCATTTTTCATCCAATTCGACATTTCACAAACAGCATTTGGATTTTATTTATAAACTGCACAGACAAGTGTCGAATAACAAAATCTTGATATTTTTAACAGCATAAATGTCTTGGTTAATTGCTGAATGACAAAGAAAAAAACCATTGACAGCAATTGAGGAAACAGTCTTTTGCGGAAACAACAGCCGGGTTCAATTGTGTATCGATTTGACAAAAGTACAACAACTCATTGTTGGCAAGATTTCAACCTGCGCAGGTAAATCCAAATGGATGTCTCGTCCATTGCCATAACCACTTAACCAAAACAACTTGTTCAAAATGGTTTGTGTATATTTATCATGAGCATGATAACTGTGGATGAAAAAGAGTCGGTTCACAGCTGAACGCTGGACGCATGTACAGTCTTGCATTACACTATCTAATTTTTCCTGAACACCATTCTGAGTGTCGATTTTGCAAATTATCTCAGAAAGTTGTTCACGGATTCATTTGAAACCTGGTGGACATATTGGGTGTGTGACAACAACGAAATGATTAGATTTTAGTGGAGATCCGGACGGGGATCCGAGAATTTTATAATTCTTCAAGTGATTCTTAATTGTTTAGAAATATGGTCAAAAACGATGTGTTGCACGATTTTTAAACCATTGCGCGGTGATGACACAAGTTGATGGATGATTTGGGGAGGTGAGAAGGAAAAGCCAATTCGATTTTTGTTGAAGCCCGGATGCAGATTCGGCCTATCAGTGGCAAACCAAAGGAAAACTGATGAGCCTGTTGGAGGGATTGCCCCTAAAGAGTGTCGTTCTTGTATCTTACATGCAGATAAGTGTCGAATTCGATAATCATCACATTTCTAACAGCAAAAATATTGCTGCATCCTTCTTAAGCTCAAAGAAAAAACCTTTTTTTGAACGTTTGAGCAGCATTCTGCTGCCGATAACCTGGCCCGCTTCAAGTTTTTTTCCCCTGAGTGAAAACTTTCATTTTTCCCGAAGGTTTTGATTAATTTGAAGCAACTTTTCCATGCAAATTTTTTTCTCTCCAAGGAGAATATCCATGTTTCTGGGGAGGACTGGTGGTGGGGGACAGACAGACCGCATTTACGTTTTATGTACATACTGGACAGAGAAGCGTCAATTTCCAAAATCATCATATATCAAAACAGCATCAATGTCGCGGCATATTTCTTAATGGAAAAGAAAAAAACAATTGCGAGCCATTGAGGCAGCAGTCTTTTGTGGAAACAACAGCCAGGTTCAATTGTGTGTCTATTTGACAAAATTACAATAACTCGTAGTTGGCAGGATTTGAACCTGCGCAGGGAAACCCTAATGGATTTCTAGTCCATCGCCTTAACCACTCGGCCACAACTACTTGGTACAAAGTGTTTGTGTACATTTATTTTTACCATCATAATCCTGGATGGAAAACACCAGGTTTACAGTTGAACACTGCACAGTGCAGCAGACAGACTATAATTTTTTCCTGAACACCGTTCTGAGTGCCTATTTTGCAGGGGATGTCAAAAAGTTGCGGAGGAATTTGGACGAAACTTGGTGGACATCCGGATCCGGATTTGGTTCTTCAGCAAAATGGAACAATTCGTTATTAGCACACCCCCAACCTGTCCCTCATATTTCGTCTGAATCTGTCCACAAGTTTTTGACATATTGTGTTCTGGATCGATTTTCGCCCCATGTTTCAATTGTGAAGAATCACTTTCAAATTACCAGATCCTGATCTTCACCAAAATCGAATCAATTCAAAATCGAATTAATTTTTGTCCGAATCTGTCCACAACTTTTGAGATATCGTGCCCCCACACAAAGAAATAGACTGGCAGACAAACAGACAGAGGTTCAAACAGCCAGACAGAGGTGAAAGAATAACATCAATCCACCATCGGTGGTGGAGGTAATAATTGGTGTGAAAGAAGTCGTCCATTTTTGAGATTTACTTTGAGAGAATTCTGAAATTGAAACATTGGCTCAGGACATCCTTTTTAATCTCCACACATCGATTTTTGAAACTCTTAATTTATTGTTTGAAAAATCCTGATGATCTTCATGTCAGATTCTCTCCATCGGACAAGTCCATTGTGATGTAAATTCAAGACATGATCGTTTCCATTCTTCACTTCATTTGGTCTCAACAATTTTTCTTGTTGCCACTTCTTCTCAAATGTGGAATTCCCATCCACTTCCCCCATGAACTGGCTCCCTTCCTTTCCCCAATCCTTCAAGCAGGTCAACTACTCACAGGAACTCCATCGATGTGTTTTCCTTCAGCATTTTATACTTTGCAATAGCAAAGTTAGGAAGTCCTTCAAATCGAAATACTTGCCAAAATGTGGAGCAAAGGTGACGTTACTCCACTAGTGAGATTGTCCTGACATAACTCCTCAGTTTATGGTGGTTTCTCAAAAGGTTTGATTGGTTTAATATACAATTTCAAAATGTTATTCTTGATCATCTCTTTGTTATGTAAGCACAGAGGTGAAATGGTGAGGAAGAGATATGCACTGCGTATAAACAGAAACCACCACACATAAAAGGAGGTACTTAAAATTAAGCAAAGGAAGACAATGGGGCACAGGATGGGAAAGATGGATAGGGTGTGTGTAGAGTTGGAAGAGAATGAAAACAAAAGGTTGTGAAAGAAATAAAAGTGATGAAAGGAGGAAAAGGAGCATCCATGGATGAACGAACAGTGGTGGAGCAGGAGGTCAAAAAAGTCTGATATTTGTGTATGTAATAAATAGATTTTTTTATTTCACAACAGCAGTGGCTCTGGTGACCCAACTGCGTCGAGTTGATTGTGTATGGGTTCTATATTATTTGTGCCGTGATTAGGATTATTACCGTTGCTCGAAGAGAGGGTATTGCATTTGGGTCCTGTTTGTGAATTGTGAAAATCCAATATTTTAAAGTGTGTCGGTTGGTTGTAAGTGTTATTTTGTTTCTTGATTTGGCAAGTATATTGATCATATTGATTTTGTTATCCTGGCTGTTTGTCTGTCTGTTTGTCTGTTTGTCTGTTTGTCATTCAGCCACAGTGCAGAATTCGAAACCGATCGTGATAAAACTTTTCCAACTTGAAGAGGTCGTCTCAACTGAGAAGCCTTTTGATTTTGAGGTCAAAGGTCAGCTTGAGTTTAAATTTCAGCAATCGTCCTTTTTCCTCCGATTGACTTGAAATTTGAAAAAGATTTGCACACTGCATCACAGAATTGGGAAACCAACTCTTGTTGAAGTCAAACGAGCAAAGGTCACGTCACGGTCAAACTTCTAAAATCATCAATTTTTATCTCAAAAATCGTCAGTTTTATCAATTTTTATCTCAAAAATCGTCAATTTTCATGCAATTGACTTGGAGATTAAACAGCAATGGCATCGTTTGTTCCTGAATTGGGAAACCAATAATGGTTGAGGTTACAAAGTGAAATTTTAACTCCAGGTCTAATTTCTAAAATCATCAACTTTGATCTGAAAAATCGTTAATTTATGTCCTCTTTACATGGGAGTTGAAAAGGATTTGCATAGTCCATCACTGAATTGAACAAACAACCATTTTTGAGGTCAAACGGTCAAAGGTCAAACTTCTTAAATCATGAAATTTCATCAGAAAAACCTTCAATTTTCATCCGATTCGACATCTCACAGACAGCATTTGCATTTTATTTATAAACTGCACAGACAAGTGGCGAATAACGAAATCATGATATTTTTAACAGCATAAATGTCACGGGAAATTGCTCAATGACAAAGAAAAAAACCATTGAGAGCAATTGAGGAAAGTCTTTTGCGGGAACAACAGCCGGGTTCAGTTGTTTATCTATTAGACAAAAGTACAACAACTCATCGTTGGAAAGATTTCAACCTGCGCAGGGAAACCCGAATGGGTGTCTCGTCCATTGCCATAACCACTCAACCACAACAACTTGTTCTAAATGGATTGTGTATATTTATCATGAGCATGATAACTATGGATGAAAAAGAGTCGGTTCACAGCTGAACACTGGACGCATGTACAGTGTCGTATATACAGTACCTAATTTTTCCTGAACACCATTCTGAGTGTCCGTTTTGCAATTTATCATGGAAAGTTGTTAACGGATTCATACGAAACCTGGTGGACATATTGGGTGTGTGACAACAACGAAATGATTAGATATTAGTGAAGATCCGGACGTGGATAAGAGAAATTTATAATTCTTCAAGTGATTCTTCATTATTGAGAAAATGGTCAAAAACGATGTGTTGCACGATTTTTAAACCATTGCAGGGTGATGACACAAGTTGATGGATGGTTTCGGGAGGTGAGAAGGAAAAGCCAATTCGATTTTTGTTAAAGCCCGGATGCAGATTCGGCCTATCAGTGGCAAACAAAAGGAAAACTGATGAGTCTGGTAGAGGGATGCGCTCGAAAGAATGTCGTTCTTGTATCTACCGTGCAGATAAGTGTCGAATTCCAAAACCATCACATTTCTAACAGCAAAAATATTGCTGCATCCTTCTTAAGAGCAAAGAAAAAACTTTTTTTGAACGTTTCGAGCAGCGTTCTGCTGCCGATAACCTGGCCCGCTTTAAGTTTTTTCCCCTGAGTGAAAAATTTAATTTTTCTCGAAGGTTTTGATTAATTTGAAGCAACTTTTCCATGTTAATTTTTTTCTCCCCAAGGAGAACATCCATGTTTCTGGGGAGGACAGGTTGTGTGGGACAGACAGAAAGCATTTACATTTTATGTATATACCGGACAGAGAAGCGTCAATTTCCAAAATCATCATATTTCAAAACAGCATAAATGTCGCGGCATATTTCTTAATGGCAAAGAAAAAAACAATTGCGAGCCATTGAGGTAGCAGTCTTTTGGGGAAAGAACAGCCAGGTTTAATTGTGTGTCTATTTGACAAAATTACAATAACTCGTAGTTGGCAGGATTCGAAACTGCACAGGGAAACCCTAATGGATTTCTCGTCCATTGCCTTAACCACTCGACCACAACTACTTAGTAAAAACTGTTTGTGTACATTTATTTTTACCATGATAATCATGGATGTAAAACACCAGGTTTGCAGTTGAACACTGCACAGTGCAGCAGATAGTATGTCATTTTTCCTGAACACCGTTCTGAGTGCCGATTTTGCAGGTGATCTCAAAAAGTTTTGGACGGATTTGGACGAAACTTGGTGAACATCCGGATCCGGATTTGGATCTTCAGCAAAATACAACAATTCGTCCTTGGCACACTCCCAACCTGTCCCTAATATTTCGACTGAATATATCCACAAGTTTTTGATATATTGTGTTCTGGTACGAATTTCGCCCCATGTCTCATTTGTGAAGAATCACTTTCAAATTACCAGATCCAGATCTTCAGCAAAAACGAATCAATTCAAAATCGAATCAATTTTTGTCTTAATCTGTCCACAATTTTTGAGATATCCTGCTCCCACACAAAGAAATAGACTGGAAGACAAATAGACAGAAGTACAAACAGACAGAGGTGAAAGAATAACATGTGTCTACCATCGGTGGTGGAGGTAATAATTGGTATGAAAGAAGTCGTCGATTTTTGAGATTTACTTTGAGAGAATTGTGAGATTGAAACATTGGCTCAGGACATCCTTTTTAACTTCCACACATCGATTTTTGAAACTCTTAATTTATTGTTTGAAAAATCCTGATGATCTTCATGTCAGATTCTCTCCATCGGACAAGTCCATTGTTATGTAAATTCAAGACAAGATCGTTTCCGTTCTTCACTTCATTTGGTCTCAACAATTTTTTTCTGTTTTCCCACTTCTTCTCAAATGTGGAATTCCCATCCACTTCCCCCTGGACTGGCTCCCTTCCTTTCCCCAATCCTTCAAGCAGGTCAGATACTCACAGGAACTCCATCGATGTGTTTTCATTCAGCATTTTCGACCTGGCAATGGCAAAGTTAGAAAGTCCTTCAAATCGAAATACTTGCCAAAATATGGAGCAAAGGTGACGTTCCTCCACTTGTGAGATTGTCCTGACATAACTCCTCAGTTTATGATGGTTTCTCAAAAGGTTTGATTGGTTTCATACGCAATTTGAAAATGTTATTCTTGATCATCTCTTTCGGATGGAAGCACAGAGATGAAATGGTGAGGAAGAGATATGCACTGGGTATAAACAGAAACCACCACACAAAAAAGGAGATACTTAAAATTAAGAAAAGGAAGACAATGGGGGCACAGGAAGGAAAAGATGGATAGGGTGTGTGTAGAGTTGGAAGAGAATGAAAATAAAAGGTTGTGAAAGAAATAAAAATGATGAAAGTAGGAGAAGGAGCATCCATGGATGAACGAACAGTGGTGGAGCAGGAGGTCAAAAAAAGTCTAAGATATTTGTGTATGTAATAAATAGATGTTTTTATTTCACAACAGCTGTGGCTCTGGTAACCCAACTGCATTGAGTTGATTGTGTACGGGTTTCATATTGTTGGTGCCATGATTAGTATTATTTCCCTCGCCAGAAGAGAGGGTATTACATTTGGGCCCTGTTTGTGAATTGTGAAAATCGAACATTTTCCAAGTTTATTGATTTGTTACAAGTGTTATTTTGTTTGTTTATTTTACAAGTATTCGTATATTGGTCATATTGATTTGTTTTCCTGGCTGTTTGTCTGTCTGTTTGTCTGTGTGTTTGTCAACCTCATACAGTTCACGATTTTAAACCGATCGTGATAAAACTTTTCCAATTTGGCGATGTTGTCTCAACTGAGACGCCCCGTGATTTTGAAGTCAAAGGTCACCTTGACGTTAAATTTCAAATATCGTCCTTTTTCATCCGATTGACTTGAAATTTGAAAAAAATTGCACACTGCATCACAGAATTTGGAAACCAACTCTTGTTGAGGTCAAACGATCAAAGGTCAAGTCAAGGTCAAACTTCTAAAATCATCAATTTTTATCTCAAAAATGGCCAATTTTCATCCGATTGATTTGGAAATTACACAGCAATGACATCATTTGTTACTGAATTGGGAAACCAACTTTGTTTGAGGTTAAAAAGTGAAATTTTAACTCCAGGTCAAACTTCTAAAATCATCAACTTTCATCAGAAATATTGTAAATTTAAGTCCTGTTCATTTGAAAGTATGCCTGGTGTTGGCTTAATGGTTAGGGTGGTGGGCTTAGGATCCGAGTATCCTGAGTTCAAATCCCACTCGGCTGTTGAATTAATACCAGGTGGGGTTGACTCTGCCTGTCATCCTTCCGAGGTCGGCAAAATGAGTGCCAGCATGCTGGTATCCTGTGTCGGAGTGGCGACCTGTCCAGGATTGTACCCAATAGCCAAGGAGACTGCTTTGGCAGCACCAACGCTCTGCACAGAGTATGGTCCCAGTGGATGGATTTGAAAGTTGAAAAGGATTTGCATGGTCCATCACTTAATTGGAAAAACAACTATTTTTGAGGTCAAATGGTGAAAGGTCAACTCAAGGTCAAACTGCTAAAATCATGAAATTTCATCAGAAAAACCTTCATTTTTCATCCGATTCGACATCTCACAGACAGCATTTGCATTTTATTTATAAACTGCACAGACAAGTGTCGAATAACAAAATCTTGATATTTTTAACAGCATAAATGTCTCGGTTAATTGCTCCATGACAAAGAAAAAAACCATTGAGAGCAATTGAGGAAATATTCTTTTGCAGAAACAACAGCCAGGTTCAATAGTGTATCTATTTGACAAAAGTACAACTCATCGTTGGCAAGATTTCAACCTGCGCAGGGAAATCCGAATGGATGTCTCGTCCATTGCCATAACCACTCAACCACAACAACTTGTCCCAAATAGTTTGTGTGCATTTCTCATGAGCTTGATAACCATGGATGAAAAAGAGTCGGTTCACAGCTAAACACTGGACGCATGTACAGTCTTGTATATACAGTATCTAATTTTTCCTGAACACCATTCTGAGTGTCGATTTTGCAAGTTATCTCAGAAAGTTGTTAACGGATTCATTTGAAACCTGGTGGACATATTGGGTGTGTGACAACAACGAAATAATTAGTTATTAGTGAAGATCCGGATGTGGACACGAGAATTTTATAATTCTTCAAGAGATTCTTCATTATTGAGAAATATGGTCAAAAACGATGTGTTGCACGATTTTTCAAACCATTGCGGGGTGATGCCACAAGTTGATGGATGATTTTGGGAGGTGAGAAGGAAAAGCCAATTCGATTTTTGTTTAAGCCCGGATGCAGATTCCGCCTATCAGTGGCAAACCAAAGGAAAACTGATGAGCCTGTTGGAGGGATGCGCCGTAATGAGTGTCGTTCTTGTATCTACCGTGCAGATAAGTGTCGAATTCGACAATCATCACATTTCTAACAGCAAAAATATTGCTGCATCCTTCTGAAGAGCAAAGAAAAAACTTCTTTTGAAGGTTTCGAGCAGCGTTCTGCTGCCGATAACCTGGCCGGCTTCAAGTTTTTTTCCCTTTGAGTGAAAACACTTCATTTTACCCGAAGGTTTTGATTAATTTGAAGCAACTTTTCAACGAAAAAAATTTTCTCTCCAAGGAGAATATCCATGTTTCTGGGGAGGACAGGTTGTGAGGCAGAGACAGACTGCATTTACATTTTATGTACAAACCGGACAGAGAAGTGTCAATTTCCAAAATCATCATATTTCAAAACAGCATAAATGTCACTGCATATTTCTTAATGGCAAAGAAAAAAACAATTGCGAGCCATTGAGGCAGCAGTCTTTTGTGGAAACAACAGCCAGGTTTAATTGTGTGTCTATTTGACAAAATTACAATAACTCGTAGTTGGCAGGATTCGAACCTGCGCAGGGAAACCCTAATGGATTTCTAGTCCATCGCCTTAACCACTCGGCCACAACTACTTGGTACAAACTGTTTGTGTACATTTTTTATTACCATGATAATCATAGATGTAAAACACCAGGTTTGCAGTTGAACACTGCACAGTGCAGCAGACAGTATGTCATTTTTCCTGAACACCGTTCTGAGTGCCGATTTTGTAGGTGATCTCAAAAAGTTGTGGACGGATTTGGACGAAACTTGGTGGACATCCGGATCCAGATTTGGATCTTCAGCAAAATACAACAATTCGTCCATGGCACACTCCCAACCTGTACCTCATATTTCGTCTGAATCTGTCCACAAGTTTTTGACATTTTGTGTTCTGGTTCGAATTTCGCCCCATGTCTCAATTGTGAAGAATCACTTTCAAATTACCAGATCCTGATCTTCAGCAAAAACGAATCAATTCAAAATCGAATCAATTTTTATCTTAATCTGTCCACAATTTTTGAGATATCCTGCTTCCACACAAAGAAATAGACTGGCAGACAAATAGACAGAAGTACAAACAAACAGAGGTGAAAGAATAACATGTGTCCACCATCGGTGGTGGAGGTAATAATTGGTATGAAAGAAGTCGCCGATTTTTGAGATTTACTTTGAGAGAATTGTGAGATTGAAACATTGGCTCAGGACATCCTTTTTAACCTCCACACATCGATTTTTGAAACTCTTAATTTATTGTTTGAAAAATCCTGATGATCTTCATGTCAGCTTCTCTCCATCGGACAAGTCCATTGTTATGTAAATTCAAGACATGATCGTTTCCATTCTTAACTTCATTTGGTCTCAACATTTTTTTCTTCCTTCCCACTTCTTCTCAAATGTGGAATTCCCATCCACTTCCCCCTGTACTGGCTCCCTTCCTTTCCCCAATCCTTCAAGCAGGTCAACGACTCACAGGAACTCCATCGATGTGTTTTCCTTCAGCATTTTCGACCTGGCAATGGCAAAGTTAGAAAGTCCTTCAAATCGAAATACTTGCCAAAATATGGAGCAAAGGTGACGTTACTCCACTTGTGAGATTGTCCTGACATAACTCCTCAGTTTATGGTGCTCTCTCAAAAGGTTTGATTGGTTTCATACACAATTTGAAAATCTTATTCTTGATCATCTCTTTAGTATGTAAGCACAGAGGTGAAATGGTGAGAGAGAGATATGCACTGGGTATAAACAGAAACCACCACACATAATAGGAGATACTTAAAATTAAGAAAAGGAAGACAATGGGGCACAGGAAGGGAAAGATGGATAGGGTGTGTGTAGAGAGTTGGAAGAGAATGAAAATAAAAGGTTGTGAAAGAAATAAAAATGATGAAAGTAGAAGGAGCATCCATTGGTTCACGAACAGTGGTGGAGCAGGAGGTCAAAAAAGTCTGATATTTGTGTATGTAATAAATAGATGTTTTTATTTCACAACAGCAGTGGCTCTGGTAACCCAACTGATAAATTGAGTTGATTGTGTCTGGGTTATATATTTGTTGGTGCCGTGATTAGTATTATTTCCCTCGCCAGAAGAGAGGGTATTGCATTTGGGCCCTTTTCGTGAATTGGGAAAATCGAACATTTTCCAAGTTTATTGGATGGTTGCAAGTGTTATTCTGTTTGTTGATTTTGCAAGTATTCGTATATTGGTCAAATTGATTTGTTATCCTGGCTGTTTGTCTGTCTGTTTGTCTGTGTGTTTGTCATTCGCATGCAGTTCACGATTTTAAACCGATCATGATAAAACTTTTCCAAGTTGGCCAGGTCGTCTCAACTGAGACGCCTCTTGATTTTGAAGTCAAAGGTCACCTTGACGTTAAATTTCAAATATCGTCCTTTTTCATCCGATTGACTTGAAATTTGAAAAAGATTTGCACACTGCGTCACAGAATTGGGAAACCAACTCTTGTTGAGGTCAAACGATCAAAGGTCAAGTCAAGGTCAAACTTCTAAAATCATCAATTTTTATCCCAAAAATCGTCAATTTTCATACAATTTACTTGGGTATTAAACAGCAATGGCATCGTTTGTTACTGAATTGGGAAACCAATTATGGTTGAGGTTAAAAAGTCAAATTCTAACTCCAGGTCAAACTTCTAAAATCATCAACTTTCATCTGAAAAATCGTTAATTTACGTCCTGTTAACTTGAAAGTTGAAAAGGATTTGCATGGTCTATCACTTAATTGGAAAAACAACTATTTTTGAGGTCAAACGGTCAAAGGTCAACTCAAGGTCAAACTTCTAAAATCAACAATTTATTTCAAAAATCATCAATTTTCAACCGATTGATTTGAAAATTAAATAGCAATTAAATAGCATGGGAAACCAACTATGTTTGAGGTTAAAACGTCAAATTTTAACTCCAGGTAAAAACTTCTAAAATCATCAACTTTCATCTGAAAAATCGTTAATTAACTTCCTATTAACTTGAGAGTTGAAAAGGATTTGCATTGTCCATCACTAAATTAGGAAACCTTTGTTTTTTTGGGGGTTTTTTTGGAAACCTTTTGGAAACCAAAACTTTTAAACCTACTTTTGAGGTAAAAAAAAATCAAATTTTAACTCGAGGTCAAACTTCTAAAATCATCAAATTTCATCTGAAAAATCATCAATTTACATCCTATTAACTTGAAAGTTAAAAGGATTTGCATAGGCCATCATTGAATTGGAAAAACAACTATTTTTGAGGTCAAACGGTCAAAGGTCAACTCAAGGTCAAATTTCTAAAATCATGTAATTTCATCTGAAAAACTATCAATTTTCATCCGATTAACTTGAAAAGTAAGCAGTAATTGCATTGTCCATCACTGAATTTGGAAACCAACTATTTTAGAGGTTAAAAGGTCAAAGGTCAACTCAAGGTTAAACTTCATGAATCATCAATTTCAATCTGAAAAATAATCAATTTTCATCCAATTGACCTGAGCTTTGATTAAGATTGTCAATTATAATTTTAATTAAATTGACAATTTGATGTATCCAGGCAACCTTTGGAGAGAGGTTGGATTTCTCAAGTTTCATGCATGCTCTGCAGTACATCTTTTTCTTGTCTATTTGTTCATCTGTTTGTTTGTTTGTTTGTTTGTTACGTGCAAAATTGAAGATTTTTCAAGTAAATTGGTCAGTCAATTTTGTTATTCTGTCTGTTTGTTCATTGAAAGTCGAATATTTGCCAAGTATATTTATCAGCAGAATTTGTTATTCTGTTTGTTTGTTATGAAATTCGAAGATTTTAAAGTATATTGGTTGGCTGCATGAGTTATTGTTTGTCTGTTTGTTTGTCTGTCTGTCTGTTTTTTATGTTTATCGCCTACAGGTCACAATTTAAAACCGATCTTCATGAAACTTTACCACGTGGTAGAGCTAGTAATAAGCAAGAAGCATATTCTTTTTTAAGGTCAAAAGGTCAACATAGGCCCAAAGGTCAACATATTTGTCAAATTTCTAAAATCCTCAATTTTCATCCAATTTACAAGAAATTTCAACAGTATTTTCAGATCAGCTTACTGAATTCAACTACCAATTATTTTTGAGGTCAGCAAAGATCAAAAGGTCAACATAGGTCAAAGGTCAACAACTAAGCTGGAACTTCTAAAATCCTCAATTTTTCTCCCATTAACTTGAAATTTGAAGAGGATTTGCACATCATGTCAATTAATTCAACCAGCCAATTACTTTTTTCAATCGACTTTAACCAAAAGGTTAACATAGGCCAAAGGTCAACAACTTAGTTGAAATTTCTAAAAAGCTCAATTTTCATCCAATTGACTTGAAATTTGAAAATGATTTATATTTCATGTCACTGAATTCAACCAGCCAATAATTTTGGAGGTCAACATTGACCAAAATGTCAACATCGGCCAAAGGTCAACGACTTAAGGTGGAATTTCTAAAATCTTCAATTTTCATTCCATTGACTTGAAATTTGAAGAGGATGTATATTTTAGGTCACTGAATTCAACCAGCCAATTACTTTTGAGATCACAAACACCAAAAGGTTAACATAGGCCAAAGGTCAACAACTTAGGTGATATTTCTAAAAAGCTCAATTTTCATCCAATTGACTTGAAATTTGCAAAGGATTTATATTTCATGTCACTGAATTCAACCAGCTAATAATTTTGGAGGTCAACATTGACCAAAATGTCAACATAGGCCAAAGGTCAACGACTTAAGGTGGAATTTCTAAAATCCTCAATTTTCATCCCATTGACTTGAAATTTGAAGAGGATGTATATTTTAGGTCACTGAATTAAACCAGCCAATTACTTTTGAGATCACAAACACCAAAAGGTTAACATAGGCCAAAGTTCAACAGCTAGAGGTGAGATTTCTAAAATCTTCAATTTTCATCCACTTGACTAGAAATTTTAAGAGGATTTATATTTCAAGCCAACATATTCAACCAACAATTATTTTTGAGGTCAACATTGGCCAAAAGGTCAATGCAGGCCGGATTTCTAAAATTGTCAATTTTCATCCGATTAACTTGGGATTTGTAGAGAAGTCGCATATTTGGTCATTGAATTCAACCAAATAATTCCTTTTGAAATCAACACGGACCAAAAGGTAAACATAGGCCCAAGGTCAACAACTAAGGTGGTATTTCTAAAATCCTCAATTTTCATCCCATTGACTTTAAATTTGAAGAGGATTTATATTTAAGGTCACTGGATTCAACCAGTGAATTATTTTTTGGTCAGAATTGACCAAAAGGTGAACATAGGCCCAATGTCAACAACTAAGGTTGTTTCTAAAATCCTCAATTTTCATCCAATTGACTGGAAATTTAAAGAGGATTTGCAGAGCATGTCACTGAACTCAACCACCAATTATTTTCAAGTCAACATAGGCCAAAAGGTCAACCTCGGCCAAATTTCTAAAATTGACGATTTTCCTCCGATTCACTTATATTTGAAGAGTCATGGCATTTTTGGTCATTGAATTCAACCAAATATTTTTGTGGTCAAAATGTCAACATAGGCCAAAGGTCAACTACTTAGGTGGAATTTCTGAAATCCTCAATTTTCATCCCATTGACTTGAAATTTTAAGAGGATCTGCATATCAAGCCACTGAATTCAATGAACAAGTATTTTTGAGGTAAACATAGGCCAAAAGGTCAATATCGGCCAAATTGTAAAATTGTGAATTTTGATCTGGCTGACTTGAAATTTATTTGAAAGAGGATTTGTTTTTTTTGTTTGTTTGTTTTGTTTGTTTCAACTGACTTGAAAGAGGAATTGTGTATTTTGTCATTGAATTCAACCACCAATTATATTATTGTTGAGGTCAAATATTTTTTATGGATTTCACAAGTATCATGCAATGCGTGACATCTTTCTTGTTTGTTTGTCTGTCTGTCCACACATAATGTGCTAATGTTGGCCACAACACCACCTGGTGGTATCCAGTATAACACATTATCGTTTTTCAACAATTACCTCGAGGAAGTATGTGCAATTAGAATGCAAGTATGCCGATACAGTATGTACGTCGAGAATGTGATGCATACCTATAAAATACATATTACTGGAATGTCAGTACATCCCAAAAATGTGTATTTTTAGAATATGAGTCTGTACATAAAGAACCTATGACTGAAATGTGAGTACATCTATAAGGTAAGCACTGCAAGTATGTAAGTGCATCTATAAATGCATCTTTGGTTTCAGACCAGGTCACTCTACCCTGGATATGCTACTTCTGCTCTCCCAGACAATGGACAGAGGAACTCAATGCCAGACATGAAATCAGAGCCATATCCGGAGACACATCGCGTGCTTTTGACAAGGTCTGGCACCCTGCTCTGCTCACGAAACTCTCTTCCAATGGTATCCAAGGCCATCTTCACTCATGGCTCACAGACTTCTTCTCCTGCCGCAGTCAACGTGTGGCCCTAAATGGAGTTCTCTCATCCCCTCTTCCTGTCCAGGCTGGAGTTCCTCAAGGCAGCGTTCTGGGCCCTGTTCTTATCATGGTTTTCATTAATAATCTCTCCGACTGTCTGGAAAATCCTCATTTTTATTTTTGTGTGCATTGTCGAGGCTCGTCTGAGAGTGAAAACACAATGCACAGAAAGGGTGGCATGAGACAAGAAGGGCAGGAGAAGGAAGGACAAAAGAGTGGGGAACAGAGATATTAGGAGATCTGTGGAAGGGAGAGGGATAGGGCAGGGAACATGGGATAGACAAGATGGACATTACAGGGTCTTTTAGAAAGAAAAGCAGGGAATTTGAAGGAGGTGGATTTGGGGTGGGTTAATGGGGGTACAAAAGATCGAGGTTTTGGATGGGGGACGATAAGAGGTGGTGGTGAATTGTTGTTTTTGAAGGCCTGGAGGGAAGAATGGGTTTGAAGAGAGAGAGGGAGTTTATTCCAAAGGCGGGGAAAAAAGAGGAATGAAAGAGTGACGGTAAGCATTGATTCATGATTTTGGTAGTTTTACCAGAGGGGGTTGTTGTTGGCAGACCATGAGTGCCCTGCATAAATATGGTGGGACATATCGCAGATACAGCAAGGGGTGCAATACCAGAGAGGAGACAGTGGAAGACAGAAAGACCACCGACCTGCCTGTGGTGAGAAAGTGAGAGGCCCAAAGACTCAGCCTCATCACAGGAAATAACAATGGTCCTAAATGCCTTGGTTTCCACAGGATGAAGTCGAGAAAGCTGAGAGGTAGGAGCACCAGCCCAGAGGAGAGAGCAGTACTCCATCAGGCTGCGGACGAAAGCTCTGTATGTGGTCAGGAGCTCAGGTGGGCTGAGGAAGGACTTTGCACAATGGAGAATTCCCAGTCGACGACTGGCTTTGGAGGTCAGCATGGAAATGTGGCTTTCCCAGGAAAAATCCTGGCAGATAGTGAGACCTAGAAGTTTGAATGAAAGTAATTCTTCCAGAGGATTGTTGAGAAAGCAGATGGGAAGGTTTTCTAAACAGTCCTTTTGGAGAGACATAGTGAGAGTGTGAGATTTGTCAGGATTGAAAGACATGTTCCACATGCTGGTCCAATTTGTGATTTTACCCAGATCTGCAGAGAGCGAAGAAGCTGCGGCTTGCCAGTCTGAGGGATGACAGATGGTACGACAGAGGGTGGAGTCATCAGCAAAGAGGAAAGAGGATTTTCCAAAGAGTTGGAGAGATCATTGATGAAAAACAGAAAAAGAACAGGGCCCAGAATGTTGCCTTGAGGAACTCCAGCCTGGACAGTTAGAGGGGGTGAGAGAATTCCATTTCGGGCCACACGTTGGCTGCGGCAGGAGAAGAAGTCTGTGAGCCATGAGTGGAGATGGCCTTGGATACCAGAGGAAGAGAGTTTGCTGAGCAGGGCAGGGTGCCAGACCAAGCCATTGGAGAAGAGGAAGGATTTAATGTCTGAATCGATGATGGATTCCATAACCTTGCTGATGATTGGGAGAAGGCTGATTGGGCTGCATTTGCAGGGATCTGTTTTTGCACCTTTTTATGCAGGGCAGTAATGTTTGCTGATTTCCAAGCAGATGGCAGATGTCCTTAAGCAAATGAGAGGGTGAACAGAACAGAGCGAAGGTGAGCAACAGCAGAGGAGTAGGTTTTTATGACACGTGGGCTGATGCTGTCTGGACCAGTTGCAGAATCTAAGTCGAGGTTTGACAGCAAACTTTCCACTTTGTCAGAAGAAAAGGACACAGAGTTCATGGACATTTGGGTGCGACTGGGTTCGGTGGTGACAGAAAGCGATGGGTTTCGAACACAAGATTTCGATGCAAACACCGAGTTTAGGCATTCAGCCTTTTCACACGTGGTATCAGCAGTGCGGCCATTTGAGGTAAGGGAGGCGATGGAGGGGGAACATACACCAGAAACAGATTTGATTGGACACCACCAGGATTTGGAGGAGGGAGAGAGGTTTGAGAGTTCAGACTAGAGCTTAGAAAGATGTTGTTTTCTGGCTCTCCTGAGGGTAGATACACACTTGTTCTGACCTTTATGGAAGAAACTGAGATTATCCTCAGTTGGGTTTGCTTTCCATGAGACAAAGGCAAGTTGTTTCAGTACAACTGCCTCACCACAAGTTTCAGTGCACCATGGGTGGGAGGAAGGATCGGACAACTGAAGACGAGAAGGGATAGATCTGTGCATGAGATTGAGCACGTTTCTTTGAAAGAATTCCCAGGACGACATGATGTTGGGGAAATTAGCGATAGGAGAATAGTCTCGAAGTTTTATGGTTGCTTGGAGACGCTGCCAGTCAGTTGGAGTGAAATGACAGACTCGACGGTGCTGAGGTGGTTCTCTGATAACAGCCAGAGAGATGTCCACTTTGACAAGCACGTGGTCAGAAGAACCGATTGGAGCAGAGGAAGAACAGCAGATATTTTCAGGGACATTTGTCAAAATCAGATCCAGAATAGATAGAGTACCATTGGTTGAGATCCATGTTGGGAAATTGACTGATTGAGTTAGTCCTAATGAGTCACAGAAGTCTTTTGCTGAAGTGCCATGACAGGTGAGAGAGGTACCCACACCCAGCCAACTGGCATGATGACAATATTGAGGTCACCACATTTGAGGAAGAGAGAGTTCGGATGAGAGGATTGAAGTTGGTCCATGTTTTCAGATAGTGAGGTGTTGATGGAGTCATCACTGTTTGGTGGACGGTACAGTACACATATAAACATGAGGTGGGAGTGGAGGGAAGCTGTAGCCAGAGGTATTCCTGGGGGTGTGGGGGAGTGAGGGCAGTGCATGGGGAGTGAGGAATAGAGTCTTCGATGAAGAGAGCAACTCCTCCACCAGGATGAGGCTCAAGTCTGTCATACCGGAGGAGGGAGTAACCAGGGAGAGATACTCGGGAGTCAGAGACGTTTTGAGGTCACAAAGTTTCTGTTTGGCAGATTATGTCTGTTTTATCAGTAGCAACCTGGATGGAAAGATCTGTCAGGTTTGAGCCAATGCCCTGGATATTTGAGGTGCACACTGTTAATGAAAATGTAGGGGAGGAGTCTTTGGGTGTAGGGGAGGGAGGGCATGGGGAGGGTAGGACAAGGGAGGAGTGGGGGGGGGTAAGTAGAGTTGTTGAAAGAGTGTGGGGGATTGCAGAAGAGCTCGGGGAGGGGGCCGGATGAGGAGGAGAAAAGGCTCCGTGGTGCTGAGTTGAGGTACAGTGGGAAGTAATAAGAGAGGGGGCAGAAGGCAGTTGAGGATTTGAGGAGATAGAGTGATGAGATGGGGTGGAGAGGGTAAGGGAAGGAGGCAGCTTTGTGGATGAGAGGGGGTGCAACTTTGAGAAGGGTGAGAGGGGGGTGAATGGTGGGAGATTGGTGAGTGTGGAGAGTTGAGGGAGAAAGGTGAGGGGGGAGTTTTTGAGAAAGGTGAGAGGGAAGCTTGGAGGGGGAAGAGTGTGATGGTTACTTTGAGAGGGAGGGGTGAGAGGGGTGAATTGGCACTGAAGTTGGAAAAAAATGACTATTGATGGAAAGCAAACATGCATAACAAACTGGGATTTAAAAAAAATTTTAGTTCAGAAATGCGACTAAAGACATTTCTTGAGGGATGCAATAAAGGCGAATAAAGAGAATGGAGAGAAGACACGACTCCACTCTTTATCTCTTTGCTGATGACTCCACCCTCTGCCATACCATCTGTCGTCCCTCAGACCGGCAAGCAGCAGCTTCTTCACTCTCTGCAGATCTGGAAAAAATCATAAACTTGTCCAACACTTGGATCATGTTGTTCAATCCTGAGAACTCTCACTCTCACGATGTCTCTCCGAAAGGACCATTTGGAAAAATCCCTCCAACTACTTTCTCAACAATCCTCTGGAAGAAATTCTTTCATTCAAGCTTCTGGGTCTCACTATCTGCCATTATTTTTTACTGGGAAAGCCACATTTCCAAGCTGACATCCAAAGCCAGTCGCCGACTGGGCATCCTCCGCCATGCAAAGTCCTTCCTCGGTCCATGTTAGCTCCTGACTGTGGTATAGCCTGCGGGCCTGCGGGGCAGGGCATGATGGTGGGGGAGTGGTCGGCGTGATCATCGTGTCTGCCAGGGATATAAAGAGTGCGCGCCGCCTGAGGCGTTGTAGTGGGTGCCGTAGTCGCCACGGCTCGTGAGTGTATTGAGTACGCAATAAAGGAGAGCTGCGGGCAAAGTACGTCCGCGCTCCCACTTGTACAACACAGCCGGGCTCGACTGTTCCTCCGCTCGTGTCTACCTTCTAAGCGCCCCTACCACAACACTACAGTTGTCTGACGAGGATGGTTGAATACGGACTTATGCCCGTTTTCGACAAGGATGTTCGGATCGGCGTGTGCAGTTGGCTGGGTTCGGAGTGGCAGCGAGTAACTCAGCGCACCCCGCGCGGTTCGAGGTTCCGGAGGAGTACGCATCGCGAAGAGCATAGCGCAGGTTCGCTCGCCGCGCGTGCAGGCTCCGGAGCCAGGAGGCTCGCCGGCGCGGCCAGCTCAGGCATGACAGGAAGTCGGGGCACGGCGCACGGACGCGTGCCCGCCTTCGTCGGAGTCGACTTCGGTCACGTCGAGTGGACATCGGCCGCGCTTGGAGTTCGTTTTATTGAGGCACGACAAATCGGGGGAATGATTTCTGCAAGGCCACGGCTAAAGAACGAGGACATGCGGTTTGGCTCGGACGCGGAGTTGGACGTCACACAAGCTCTGAGGAATGTCTGGGGTCTCGATGGTCAGTGCGCAGCAGATGATCCAGGGGTCAGCGCGATGTTCCAGGCGCGCATGGGCGCGCGCACGGTCTGCGGCACGGGTCGTGGACGAGCATTGCAATGCGATCACTCGGACGGCGGTCTGAGCACTCGGGGACGTCTACGGTGTGTGTGCCGAGAGTCATCGCCCATCATAACAGTCATAGATGGCGATGTGCGAAGCGATCCTTCCGTCCCGGGTCGAGACCTACTGCCGGTACAGTGTTCGGTGCATGGCGTACACGGTAACGCCCCGGATCGAGTTTTGCAGCCTGGGCACAGAGATCCCAGCGACCCGGAGCGGGAGATACTGCCGATGTTAAGCCTGCCTTCAATTGGTCCGGAGGTGACAAGATCGATGGCAGGGGAGGTTGAAATGGCCGGGGCACTGATGCTGCCCATGTTGAGCCTGGTTTCAGTTGGTCCGACGGTGACAGGACCGATGCCAGTGGAGGTTGAAGTGATCGGGGCACTGATCGGGTGTCGAGTTGAGTCCACTCGTGCTGCCCTCGCATCGCACACGTACACCGGCGAAGCGGTTGCACCGCGTGCGGTGGCCGACGTCTCGGGGCTCTACCGGGGTCGAAGCGCCCTACTCTCGGTGTTTGTGGTGCGAGGGGAGGGGCCCGCCCTTTTGGGTCGGGGCTGGTTGACGCACCTCGGGCTGGATCTCCAGTTCGTACCTCCAGGTGTGCCGGTGCTTCCTTCGTTGCTTCCTTCGAGACCCGAGGGCGAGGTTCTGGCGGCGGGAGCCACATCGATGCAACGGGAGCGGCCATTCGTTGCTGCCTGCACGGTGATGTGCGGTTCGGGAGCAACAGGAGCCGTGCCAGCTCTCGCGATGAGTTCTCGCGTTTCGGCGGCGCTCATGAGGCAATGCGCGCCTATGTTGTTCGGGCAGTTTCAACGGGGAGTTGCAGCGAGCCCGTCGCGTTCAAGAAAGTCACGGTTCGCAACATCGAGATGACAACCAAGAAATGGACACGTGATGTGGTTTATGGGCTGCTGTTCATTGTGTGTTTGTTTTTAATTGCTCGAGTGATGTGGTTTAATGGTATTGAAATAAATGCCGACAGTTCCTGTGTGAGAATAGAATTGGTTGAGATCAATCGATGGGATTTGCATTATGATCGATATGAGGTGGAGGCTTTGGGAGCGATGGTGGCGAATAAAGAGGTTTGGTTGGCCTCCCATTGCCCTGGGCCGCAGGTGGTTGCTTTGTCATGTGCAGGGATTTTATCGAAAGAATGCGCTGTACGGGAAAATGAGTTTGCAATTGTACCGACGATATTCTTATTGATTTATGACGAGCCTGTGGTTGAAGTGTGGTTTGAATGGAGTTGCGACCGTCTAACTGCCGTGTGGGTCTCGGAGATCGACTCGGAGCCGGGGCTGGTGCGCTGTTCAGCGTTACCCCCACCTCTGGTTTCGGCAAGGTCAGACGTGCCTGGCGCCTGGGACGCGGCTCTCTGTTTTCGCTCAAGGCCGTTTGGACATGCATTGGCATCTCAACTGATTGTGGTGCGTGGGTTGTTGTGGGGCATTGGTTGCTTCCAGCCAGCGGCGCTGTTCAGCGCCCCCACCCAAGGTCAATCGGGTCTGGCGCTGGCGCCACGGCTTCCAAACAGCGGGCTTCCGGCCTCGGAATGTTTATCTGCTTCAGGTCTGGCTGGGGGAGATGTGCCGCCTTGTGGGCCGGAGGCGTTTGATGGTGCCGGGGGAGGTTTGCTCGGGAGGTCGCTACGACCTCGCCGAAGGCCATGTAAGCATGAGCCGCCTGGGGGCGCTTTTGCTGTGTAGTGCTGCTGTGCTTCTCGTCTTGCTGCTTCATATCGGTAACGCGGTCAGAGTTTGGTAGGTGCGTTGTGCAACTCAGTCTTCGGAACCTGGCCGTTGCAGCTTCACTCGCTCGCATCGACACGTTATATGATGTGCTGTGCTTTTATGCTATGCTGCTTCTTTTTTGTACCTTGTCTGCTTTATACCGTGGTGTTTCGTGCCGCTTATGCTTATAATGATAATGATCATTTAATAATCATAGTTTTAGGAGGGAGGAGTGTGGTATAGCCTGCGGGCCTGCGGGGCAGGGCATGATGGTGGGGGAGTGGTCGGCGTGATCATCGTGTCTGCCAGGGATATAAGGAGTGCGCGCCGCCTGAGGCGTTGTAGTGGGTGCCGTAGTCGCCACGGCTCGTGAGTGTATTGAGTACGCAATAAAGGAGAGCTGCAGGCAAAGTACGTCCGCGCTCCCACTTGTACAACACAGCCGGGCTCGACTGTTCCTCCACTCGTGTCTGCCTTCTAAGCGCCCCTACCACGACACTACACTGACCACACACAAGGCTTTCATCTACAGCCTGATGGAGTACTGCTCTCCCCCCTGGGCTTGTGCTCCTGCCTCTCACCTTTCTCGGCTTCACGCTGTGGAAACCAAGACATTTAGGATCATTGGTATCTCCCGCGATGAGGCTGACTGAGTCTTTGGGCTTCTCACTTTCACCAAAGGCTTTCTACCGTCTCCTCTCTGGTCTCGCTCCCTCACTGCTCTGTCTGTGATATGTCCCCACCATATTTCCGCAGGGTGCTCAAGTTCTGCCAGCAACCCCCTTCTGGTAAAACTACTAAAATCACAAATCACTGCTCACCTTCACTCTTCCATTCCTCTTTCTTTCCACCTTTGAATTAATTTCCACACTCTCTTCAATCCCATTTTTCCCTCCAGGTCTTCAAAACAGCTGTTCACCACCACCTATCATCCCCCATCCAAATCCTCGATCTTTTCTACCCCGTTAATCCACCCCAAACCCACCTCCTTCAAATTCCCTGCTTTCCTTCCTGAAAGTCCCTGTAATGTCCATCTTGTATACCCCGTGTTCCCTTCCCCTTCCCTCTCCCGTCCACAGATCTCCTAATGTCTCTGTTCCACACTGTTTTGTCCTTCCCTCTCTCACCCCTCTTGTCTCTTGCTCCCCTTGTTGTGCGTTATGTGTTAGCTCTCATACGAGCCTCGACAATGTATACAAAAAAAAAGTACATTCTATAACAATGTAAGTACATTTATAAAGTGTATGCCATAAGAATGTGAGTACATCTCCAAAGTATATACGACGAGAATGTGAGTACATCTATAATGAACGTACAACTAGAATGTGAGTACATCTATAATGTACGTACAACTGGAATGTGAGTACATTATCAGAAGCACATACATTTTAGAATGTAATATTGCATCGATGAAGTAGATACTCTGAGAATGTGAGCACATCTATGAAGTAGATATGATTAGAATGTGAGTGCATCGATGCAGTATTTGCTACGAGAATGTGAGCACATCTATAAAGTATGTACTATGAGAATGTGAGCACATCTTTTAAGGATGTACTATTAGAATACGAGCGCATCTATAAAGTACGTAGTATTACAATGCGAGTGCATCTATAAAGTATAGTTCTAGTAGAATGTGAGAACATCTATAAAGTACATACTATTAGATTGTGAGTCCCATAAAAGTGTAAACACCACACAAAACAAAACAAGTCTTGGTGTGCATGGTGGTCGTATGGTAGCTTAGCTGCCGGGGTAGCTATCATTTATTGAAGCACAACTGTGCTGCTGATGCAGTGCCCCTCTACCAGTACACACACTGGAACTGGTACTCATTTCGCCAACTTCGGAAGGATGACAAGCTGAGTCAACCCCCTGGTGTATTAATTCAGCAGCCAATGGGGCTTGAACTCAGGACCTGAGGATCCCTACTCGGATCCCAAAGATCCCAAGCCACCATCCTAACCACTGAACCAACACCAGGCTTCTTGGTGTGCAATGTCTGATTGCTCTTTCTCGTTCATATACTGTTGTTTCAATTTGTTTGTTTTCATTTTTCCATATTCTGTACTCTGGTTTGCTGCTCATTTTACATCATGTTTGTTCAGCACTTTACTGAATAAGACGTGACAAGAAACATTCATTGATGATGATGATGATGATGATGATGATGATGATGATGATGATGATGATGATGATGATGATGATGATGATGTCCATTTTGAAATTCTTCCGATACAAACAAAATATTCCTCAATGTGTGGTGACACAAAACCAGTGCCTCACTATCTGCCATGATCTTTCCTGGGAAATCCACAATCCCAACTTGGCCTCCAATGCCAGTCACCAACTGGGAATCCTCCGTCGTGCAAAGTCCTTCCTCGGCCCACCGGAGCTTCTGACCACATACAAAGCTTTCGTCCGCAGCCTGATGGAGTACTGTGTGACATGCACCTCCATATTTCCGCAGGGCGCTCAAAATCCACCATAAACCTCCTTCAGGGTAAAACTACCAAAATCACAAATCACTGCTCACTTTCACTCTTTCATTCCTCTTTTTTTTCCCACCTTTGGAATAAAATCCCACACTCTCTTCAATCGCATTTTTCCCCACCAGGTCTTCAAAACAGCCGTTCACCACCACCTCTTATCGTCCCCCATCCAAATCCTCAATCTTTTCTCCCCCAATTAATCCACCCCAACCCCACCTCCTTCAAATTCCCTGCTTTCCTTCCTGAAAGTCCCTGTAATATCCATCTTGTATTCCCCATGCTCCCTGCCCCATCCCTCTTCCTTCCACAGATCTCCTAATGTCTCTGTTCCCCACTGTTTTGTCCTTCCCTCTCCCGCTCCTCTTGTCTCATGCCCCCTTGCTGTGTGTTGTGCGTTAGCTCTTATATGAGCCTCGACAATGTATACAAAAAAAATAGTAATAATAATGACACTTTCAGCTCAGGTCTTTACTCACCCAGCTGTTGAGCCCAAAGTTTTAATTTCTCAAATAATGAACAAGGTTATTAGGGCCAGTCTGGATATAATCTAACGATTAAAATTCTGATGAATAGTGAGGATGTTATGTGCGGGTGGAGGGAGGAGGGAAAGACTGGATTTTAACTCTCGTCATCGATCTAACTTCCTCCAACGGATCGGCCTCAAAGTGGCTTTATTTTGGCCTCACTCCAGACATCTGCGTGCAGTGTAAGGGGGAGAAGAAAAAAAAAACAACAGCTCTCAGAAATTAACACCGGCCAGTCACTAATTACCGAAACAGACACAAACACTTCAAAGAACAATGGTACTTTGTGCCAAGTCACGAGGTCACCTTACAAAAGGCTCATTCGCAGCAACTTGTGGGAGCAAACTCACAGTGTTGGCGTCTGTGGCGCATCGTGCGCCCGTCGCAGTTGACTGTACGATGCACCGACGTATCTGGTGTTATGCAAACGCGCTCTTGCGTCGCAAATCCCTGGAACTGGAAGGCGTTTTTCGGGCGGGTAAAGTATACACAGCTGCGTTTCCTGGTAACCCAAGCAGAACGGCGCATTCCGCAGGAGTAGGCCAAGAATGCGTCACACTCGATGCACATACCTTGAACTTGATCTGCGGACTAATCCGGACTCTGACGACGATGCCCCCTCCGACTCACAACCCGACATTTCCCACAAGTCTGTCTCCCTGTCCCCTCCCCTCGCATTTCCCTGCAGAGCCGGCTCAAGGCCGACTATTCACAGCATTTGACTGTTCCTCCATAATCTCGGGCTGGCACGATATCTTAGAGGAACGAATGGGCCCGTTGGTCCATTGGAACAAATATTCATTGGTCTTCACGGCCTTGTTGCCTACTTTTTTGCCTGAGCACGAGTTTGCCTTTCACCAATCTCGGCCTTGTTGCCTACCTTCCTGCTTGAGCACTAGTTTGCCTTTCACCAAGCTCGGCCTTGTTGCCTACCTTTCTGCCTGAGCACTAGTTTGCCTTTCACCAATCTCGGCCTTGTTGCCTACCTTCCTGCTTGAGCACTAGTTTGCCTTTCACCAATCTCGGCCTTGTTGCCTACCTTCCTGCTTGAGCACTAGTTTGCCTTTTCACCAATCTCGGCCTTGTTGCCTACCTTCCTGCTTGAGCACTAGTTTGCCTTTTCACCAATCACGGCCTTGTTGCCTACCTTTCTGCCTGAGCACTAGTTTGCCTTTCACCAATCTCGGCCTTGTTGCCTACCTTCCTGCTTGAGCACTAGTTTGCCTTTCACCAATCTCGGCCTTGTTGCCTACCTTCCTGCTTGAGCACTAGTTTGCCTTTCACCAATCACGACCTTGTTGCCTACCTTTCTGCCTGAGCACTAGTTTGCCTTTCACCAATCTCGGCCTTGTTGCCTACCTTTCTGCCTGAGCACTAGTTTGCCTTTCACCAATCTCGGCCTTGTTGCCTACCTTCCTGCTTGAGCACTAGTTTGCCTTTCACCAATCTCGGCCTTGTTGCCTACCTTCCTGCTTGAGCACTAGTTTGCCTTTCACCAAGCTAGGCCTTGTTGCCTACCTTCCTGCTTGAGCACTAGTTTGCCTTTTCACCAATCTCGGCCTTGTTGCCTACCTTTCTGCCTGAGCACTAGTTTGCCTTTTCACCAATCTCGGCCTTGTTGCCTACCTTCCTGCTTGAGCACTAGTTTGCCTTTTCACCAATCACGGCCTTGTTGCCTACCTTTCTGCCTGAGCACTAGTTTGCCTTTCACCAATCTCGGCCTTGTTGCCTACCTTTCTGCCTGAGCACTAGTTTGCCTTTCACCAATCTCGGCCTTGTTGCCTACCTTCCTGCGTGAGCACTAGTTTGCCTTTTCACCAATCTCGGCCTTGTTGCCTACCTTTCTGCCTGAGCACTAGTTTGCCTTTCACCAATCTCGGCCTTGTTGCCTACCTTCCTGCTTGAGCACTAATTTGCCTTTTCACCAATCTCGGCCTTGTTGCCTACCTTTCTGCCTGAGCACTAGTTTGCCTTTCACCAATCTCGGCCTTGTTGCCTACCTTTCTGCCTGAGCACTAGTTTGCCTTTCACCAATCTCGGCCTTCTTGCCTACCTTCCTGCTTGAGCACTAGTTTGCCTTTCACCAATCTCGGCCTTCTTGCCTACCTTCCTGCTTGAGCACTAGTTTGCCTTTCACCAATCTCGGCCTTGTTGCCTACCTTTCTGCCTGAACACTAGTTTGCCTTTTCACCAATCACGACCTTGTTGCCTACCTTCCTGCTTGAGCACTAGTTTGCCTTTTCACCAATCTCGGCCTTGTTGCCTACCTTTCTGCCTGAGCACTAGTTTGCCTTTTCACCAATCTCGGCCTTGTTGCCTACCTTCCTGCTTGAGCACTAGTTTGCCTTTTCACCAATCTCGGCCTTGTTGCCTACTTTTCTGCCTGAGCACTAGTTTGCCTTTTCACCAATCTCGGCCTTGTTGCCTACCTTTCTGCCTGAGCACTAGTTTGCCTTTTCACCAATCTCGGCCTTGTTGCCTACCTTTCTGCCTGAGCACTAGTTTGCCTTTTCACCAATCACGACCTTGTTGCCTACCTTCCTGCTTGAGCACTAGTTTGCCTTTTCACCAATCTCGGCCTTGTTGCCTACCTTTCTGCCTGAGCACTAGTTTGCCTTTTCACCAATCACGACCTTGTTGCCTACCTTCCTGCTTGAGCACTAGTTTGCCTTTTCACCAATCTCGGCCTTGTTGCCTACCTTTCTGCCTGAGCACTAGTTTGCCTTTCACCAATCTCGGCCTTGTTGCCTACCTTCCTTCTTGAGCATTAGTTTGCCTTTTCACCAAGCCCAGATGAGCTTGGGCCAGGTTGGGGAGTATACATTTGTTGTTACTATCACCAAATGAAACTACTATTATTACCTTTGCCAGGAGGAGAGGGTGTTGCATTTGGGTCCGTTTGTCTGTGTCTTGGCGAAAAAAAAATTCGACAGGTGTGCTTGTCTGTCTATCCTGTCTGTCTGTTTGTCACACGATTTTGACCATAGTTTTCAAGCAATCGTTCTGAATTGTTTTGCTGATGTAGGTGATGGGCCAAGGACAGCAATGCATAATTTTAGTGAAGCTCCAAATCCGGATCCGGATCTGAGAACTTTTAAAATGATTCCTCACCATTGAAAGATTTATCAAAATATTATGGATGGATTCGAACGAAACTTGGTGGACACGTCGTGTGTGTGTGACTACGACGAATTGATTCGATTTTGGTGAAGATCCAAATCCGGATCTGGATACGAGAATTATTTAATTCTTCCAGTAATTCTTCACCATTGAGAGATTGGGCCAAAAACGATGTAGTACAGTACAACATGATATTTCAAAAATGTATTGGGTCCGATATGTTCTCGTGGATCAGGCATTACGTGGTGGAGGCATGTGCTCTATCGAGTGTCCTTCCAGTTATTTATGAAACACACCAGTACACAAACACCACACAAAATACATTACATAAAACTACACAAACACCACACAAAATAAGTCGTGGAAAGGGTCTGCAATCTCTGATTGCTCTTTTTAGACCCTCGTGGAGGATCTCCAAGTCTTACTCACGTTGTTGTTCTTGTGGACTATTTTGTTTCACACCCCACAGTTTTCATCGAAACTTCCTGAAACTTGGCATATATATGTAAAAATACCCTGCACAGACAATAACCATCTCCGATTTTGAAAATTCATCCAAGAAAAAAAGTCATGACGTCAAAATATCTCCGCTAATGGAAATCGCCTAAAAAATTATCTCCGAAACTAGGCAAGCTTTTTGAATTCTGTTTGCGGGAATCGAACAGGGCAATTAGCAGAGATGAATTACCGCATGTATGATACATCACTATGACGTCATATCAATTTTTATGACATCATTCCTATTTTTTGACATTTTTTGTTTCACAACCCAGAGTTTTCATCGGATCTTCGTGAAACTTGCCATGTATATGCAGAAAGCCCACGCGCAGACAGTAACCATCTCCGATTTGGAAATTCTTCCTGGAAAAGAGTTGACGTCATAATATCGCCGCTAATGGAAATCGCCTATAACATTATCTCCGAAACTCGGCAGGCTGTTTGAATTTTATTTGCGGGAATCAAGCCGGGCATTAGCACAGATAATTTATCTCAAACCTGATACATCACGATGACGTCATATTCGTTTCTATGACGTCATCATTAAGAGGACGAGGATCTTAGTTCATTCGAGCTTGTTCTTGTTATTGTTGTGAATATTATTAGTATTAAATAATTTATGCTGTGTTTTAATGTTATTATTGTTTTTGTTATCTACTTTGTAATGAGCAAATTCAACCCATCACTTCACTGATGGGAATATTATTGGGGGAGGAGTGGGGATAAAGAGTGAGGGAGAGAGAGAGGAGGGCGGGAGTGAGAGGGGGAGTTGAGAGGAGGGAGAGGAAGTCGCGAGAAGGGAGGGAGAGAGGAAGGGGGCGAGGAGGGGTGGGGGAGTGAGGAGAGGTGAGCAAGAAAGAGGGGAAGAGCGAAGAAAGGGGGAGAGAGAGCGATGCCTCACCAAAAGTAGCGATACACTCAGGGAGGGGTGTGGGAGTGAGGAGTATGTGCAAGAGAGGAGGGGGGAAGTGGGGAGGGGAGAAGGGGTTCTGGACTTGTGTTTAGTAGGAGTTGAGGGGGAAATGGTTCTCGACTTATTTTTGGTGGTGGGACTTGTGGAGGAGGAAAGGGGGGGGGGGTAGTATGGAATTTAACAAAATGGGGTACGTTAAAACAGCATGTTAATACAGCATGCAGAGACCACCAGAAGATGTCCAGGGGGGTGGAGAAGGGAGGGGTTTGTGAGCAGGTATGTGTGAGGGGAGGGGGAGGGAAAGCAGAGTGATGGGAAGGAAAGGCAGTGTGAGTGGAAAGGAATGTTGTGTGAGAGATGGTAAGGCAGCGAGAGGGGAAGGTAAGGCAACACGAAGGGAGGGGAAGGCAGTGTGAGGGGGGGAAGGGAAGGTAGTGTGAGGGGGGAATGGAAGTTAGCATGAGGGGAGGGGAAGGGAAGGGCAATAAAATGTGATGAAACAGCAACATTTTCTTTTTAACCACCGGATTCCATATAAAACCGAGTGGGAGCATTTAAAGCCCATGCTATCTACCTATGTTTACCTCTAAATTAATAGGTGGTTGAATTCGTTGACCTGATCTGAAAATGCTCTTCATATTTCAAGTCAATCGGATGAAATTGAGAATTTTAGAAATTTGGCCCACGTTGACCTTTTGGTCGATGTTGCCCTCAAAAATAATAGGTGGTTGAGTTCAGCAACCTCATATGCAAATGGTCTTCAAATTTCAAGTCAATCGGATGAATAATCACAATTTACTAAATCGTGGATTTACTAATGGTAACCACGGATTTACGAAAAGTCGTCACAGACTTATGAAAGGGAGATCATGTTTAACAACTTTAATGGAGTTGTAGGAGGTATAGTGGTTTCTCTCTTAATGAGGATAGTGGACATGGCCTGCTGTGTGTCTAGACTTTCAAAAAGCATTGGATAACTAGAACGGAACGGCACTCGGTAGAACACATACCTCCAGCAGGCTGAACAGTGTTGTGTTGTGTTGTGTTGTGTTGTGTTGTGTTGTGTTGTGTTGTGTTGTGTTGTGTTGTTTATGTGTTGTATCCTACTGATAGGCGGCATCTGGAACTGGACCAAAATGCAGTAGGCTTGTTCATGTCACCTACCCAACTTATTGGTGGGCTTGGGATCCGAGGGTCCTGAGTTCCATTCCCACTCAACTGTTGAATAAATACCAGGTGGGGTTGACTCTGCCTGTCATCCTTCTGAGGTTGGCAAAATGAGTGCCAGTTTTCTGGTATCCTGTGTCGGAGTGGTGACCCATACAGGATTGTGCCCAATAGCCAAGGAGACTGCTTAGGCAGTACCAACGCTCTGCACAGAGTATGGTCCCAATGGATGGATGTGCAAATCCTGTTCAAATTTCAAGTCCATCAGATGAAATTTGAGGACTTTAGAAAATTTGGCTCAAATTGGCCGGTGTAGACCTTCTCGGTTGACCAAATTTTATTAAACTTCAATACATGACCGTCTCAACGACGGTGACATTAATCTCTAAAAATTTCAGATCGACTGGCTGAGCGGTTTGGGCTGGAGGCGAGCAAACAAACAAACAAACAGACAAAGAAACACAAAAAAACACACACACACACACAAACACACAAAAACAACGGAGGCGATTAACATACTTGTCAAAAAAACATTTTTCTTTGACAAGCAACAAACAGACAGAGCGGT
Organism: Eptatretus burgeri; assembly: GCF_056783735.1. NCBI lineage: Eukaryota > Metazoa > Chordata > Myxini > Myxiniformes > Myxinidae > Eptatretus > Eptatretus burgeri. Next base: position 117,772,841 of record NC_140962.1, on the reverse strand, counting down.
GCGAAAACATAATCTCCTTCACCTTTGGTGGCGGAGGTAAATATATAATAGTACACGGAAGGAGCACCCCAAGGAAACCAGCACAGACAGCTACAGCAGCAATAAAACAACAACTACATGTCGTGAAAGAACTTTTTTCTCATGTTTTTCACTTCATTTTACATCCTTAATGAGATTCACAGATAGACATGCAATATATTTGTCAAGTGCAACGTGCTCCCCATTGATTAAACCAGTCAGTGTTGGGAAAGACAGGCACTGCTCGTGTTTATGAAATTTCAAGCCACAATCTCGGTCCAGTGTAAGTTCTAAATTAGTATGAAAGAGCCCAATGTATGTGTGTCGATGCTTTGGATCCCTTTTATCTCAGCTTGCCATTCTTCTTTCTGCTTTATTATTCCAAATCTTTCTGTCTTTACTTGCTTTCAAAATTATTTTTATTTGAACAGTTGGTTTAACTTCAAACATTGCTTCAAATCTCTCCCAGTGACAGTGTTAGTATTTTCAGCACCCTTCCATTCATGATGCCCTTTTGGATTGAAGTCAGGATTTTTTTTGTTTTCTTTACATGTTTCATATCAACTATTTTGGCCTGCTTATGAAACTATGATGGGAGAAACATTGCTGTTCAAGGCGTTAATGTGAACATGTGAAATCCACATGACTGACCATTGCAAACTGTTCCTTTTGGGTGTTGGTCCATAGTAACATGCTTTTGTGATCTAATATGTCGATAAGAAAAATTACTAAACCAGTGGCTCAAGTGTTATGGTAAATGGGTAAGAAATGGAATTCAGTCTTCGTCGTGATTGATACTGGAAGCATGCAACGTCGAGAGCCGAGAGGGTGGTCTATCTGGGGAGAATGTGGACATACCCAGACAATACACAACTCTGATACAAAAGCAAAAACTAAAAATTCAAAGCAGACACATGCCGAGACGCGGGGTCTATTGGCCTGAGGAACCTAACTGGGAAATAGGTGAAATGCTGCCTGAGACCAGGTTTGCTCTAGCTTATTACTTAACTTAACAGAGTAGATATAGTTACATTTTTGGTTGGATGTGCCTTTTTCTTCTTCTTCAAAAAAAGACAAACATGGTTTTGGAAATGCATCCCAGGGGAGAGCATACATAGGCATGTAGGAGACCCGAGGATAAGTTTTTTCAATAGTTGATGTGTAGGTCGACCTTTGCCCCTTGCACAAACTTGAGGTTAGTTTGTGTTTACCTGGTGTGATGTCTTCCCTACACCCTCTGCTCCTTTCAATCTTTCTTTCAATACCCCATAGGTCCGTTCTGAACCCTTTGCTACTTACAATCTCTCCTTCACCCCATCGGCCTGTTCCAACATTCCCCCCCGCTGCTTTTCGCAATCTCCCAATAACCCTCCTTCATCAAACTTCAATTCAACAACCCCTTATTCACCCCATCGGTCTTACCTTCAACCCCGCAGCCGGTCGGTCTTCCCTCAGTCCGTCTGTGGTCATTAATCCTTCAGCCCGATTGGAGTATCTTCACCATATTGGCCTTTGTCCCTTCTCGCATGTATGTCCGTGGCATGATGTGCAACATTTTTCCCATACATAATAAAGTGCGGCACACCTCACATGCATGATACAGTGCACACTGTAGATTGGAACATTCGCACGCAGAAGGTGGGACACCTTCTGCATCTTTTGCAGGTGAGAAGAGGGGTGAGGGCTGCATTGAAGTTCCCTCAGAAATAGTGGGACTTATCCATAAGCTGCATCATCAACATGCCCACATCGGATGCACACCAATGACAGTGAGGCTTGCATGAGATGAGACGGGGAGAAAGTCATGTCCTGTGAGGAGAAAGAAGCTTGGAGCTGGTCCTTGTGTTTCTGGGAGAGGGCTGTGTCCTGGGAGCTCTGACCTGGTCCTTGTCTGTGTCCTATAAGCTTGTACGGAGAGGAGGAGGAAGGTGCGCAGAGTGTGAGATGAGAAGAAAAGAGCTCATAGTGCAGAGCATGGCAGGAAGAAAGCCCAGAAAGTGGTTTGGTTCATGGTGATCTGCTGGTCCTGCAGGCATAATAGTCCAAGAGCATTAGGGTTTAACCTGGACATTTTTGGTAACAAGCTGATTTTTTCAGGAAAGGTCCAGGAATGTGTGTGAAATAACATACTAAAAGTCCTCATGAATCCTCCTTGAGCGTTTTCCGCAATCCAAAATGGCGTCCAAAATGGCCGCCATTTCCTGTTTTTCTCATAACTTTGCAAGTAGGTTTACCTATAACACATTTTAAATGTCTACACATATGTTTTGAAGTATAAGGAACTCAATACAATACATATCGGAAGATTTTGAAACACACAAAAACGAATAAAACCGCTTAAGCTCTTTCAGAAATCCAAAATGGCGTCTGAAATTGCTGCCATTTCTGGTTTTACACCAAGGTACTTCAACACGCACTTTAAATGTCTTAATATATGTTTTGCGACTCAATGAAATGAATCATATACTTATTGGGAATTTTTCAAAAACACGCATTTACCAATAAAAACACTTGAGCTCATCCTGAAATTCAAAATGGCGCCCGAAATGCCCCTTTTCCTGTTGTTGTTTTCTCATAACTCTGCAACTAAGTAACCCAATAAAGCACACTAAAATGTCTTTATATATGCTATGGGAGTCAAGGAATCTAGATAAATTCTTATTCGCAGATTTGAAACATGCATATCTATACCAATAAAACTACTTGAACTAGTCCCAAAATCCAAAATGGTGCCAAAGATGGTTGCAATTTCCTGTTTTTCTCATGACCCTGTGACTAAGTTACCTCAATATGCACTTTAAATCTCTAAATATATTATGTCTTGAGAAATAAGGAACTCATTCAGATACTTTGAAGTACAAAGGAAACAATAAAACCGCTGAAGTTCTTTCTGAAATTCAAATGGTGCTCAAAATGTCCGCCACTTATCAACACACTGCTGTTTTAGCCTGTTTCAAGAGGCAAAGACATTCAAAACAAGATCATGCTAGAGATTCAAACCTCAAAAGTTTCAGATGAATCTTTACCTTAAGCATGCACACACCTAGTTGCATCAGTCATTGTCTTCATCGTCGGATGCTGTATCTTCAATGTTGATGTCCTCTGAAGTTGGGGTAATATCATCGTCGGCATCTATAAGAGTTGGTGCTGTATTGTTGCAATTGAGACCACTGCATTTACTGCACATTGAGGTACAAAAGAGCCCAAGTTTCTTGCAGCTACATGTCATGCTTCTGCAACCATCTGGTTTACACCCACATGCCACCATGTTCAGCAAAGTGTTGGGTGCAACAGCAATGTCTGTTTTTACCGGGGTAAGAGTCCCGTCCTGAAATCGCCAGCCCCATTCTGTTGGAGATAAGGAGTTACCCATCCATTCCTGGACGGTAAGATAGGCGCGATATGAATGTTGCTTTGCTGCAGCACTAGTTGGAGGTAGACTTTCTAGCTGAAAGGATGAACTCAGGGAACTGCGACCGATTGCCCGTTTGTATGCGATGTGACGGTAGTCATCAAGAGATTCAAAACTGCTGGCTCCATAAAGCTTAAGAATGAAGCCTTCCCCAGCTTTTTCCACCTCGTCATGGGTGCTTCCACTGTTTGTGAAGGTATCCAGCAAGTCGTAGTCCTGCTTCTTGTGCACCATGTTGAAAGCTTTACGCTTGCCCTGACGATAGATCGCAGAGACCGTGTCACATCCCGTCACAGCATGAAGAAACATCAAGTGATTTCTTGTGTCCCCTATGGCATGCTGAATCTCATGAATGTTGAAGACCGTGACAGGATTACTGCGGCATAGCATGTACACATCTGTGGAAGAGGTTGCCCGAGCAACTAGCATTACCAGTAAGTCTGTGTCCGTACCAACGACAGCAACTGGCACATGTTCTGACTCTACCAGTGCTAGTGCTGTGGAGACAATCAGGGTGTCGGCGTCTGCTTCTGCCTGGACTTTTGGAAGAACTCAAGAGGTCTTATTGGTACTTGCGTGCTTCAGCATCTCTTAAGATGTATTCTAATGAGTTCCTCATACTTCAAAACATATATGTAGACATTTAAAGTGTGTTTTGGGGAAACCTGCTTGCAAAGTTATGAGAAAAACAGAAGAGGCGGCCATTTTGGACGCCATCTTGGATTGCGGAAAACGCTCAAGGAGGATTTATGAGGACTTTTAGTATGTTATTCTAGACATATTCCTGGACCTATCCTGAAAAAATCAGCTTGTTACCAAAAATGTCCAGGTTAGGGCCTATTTTGACCTAATGCTCTTGGACTATAACAGAAACGGAGCTGCTTGCAGTTCGCATATCCTGCACACTGGAGAGGACTTACCTTCTGGGTCTGAATACCTCAGAGACGCGGCTGCACATCCCATCACACTGCATCGCCACTTCACTGCCCATCTTCCCCATCCATTCCACCCCTCCCCCACTGTATAGTGGAACTGGCATAGCCCCATTGGGCTGTGTGAGGTGAGGGAAGGAGTTGACCCCACAATCCATACTTTTATTTTCTTCTCAGTTCTTCTTGTCTTCTTCTCCTCCATGAATTGAATGATGGCCATGTGTCTTTTTTGTAAATAAGATTGCATAAGATGTGTTAAGGTTAAATCTGCTCTTTTGTGCTTTTGTTTGTAAATACTCACTTTTAATGATAATGTGTGTGTGTGTGTGTGTGTGTGTGTGTGTGTGTGTGTGTGTGTGTGTGTGTGTGTGTGTGTGTGTGTGTGTGTGTAAATAATAAATAATTGTTTGTTGTTATTTCCAATCTGCCTCAGTTGCTCTTTCCTTCATTGGTCCGACTTAGTGTACACCTTCATTAGCACAGTTAGGCGGGAAGTTGTACCCCACCTGATTTTCTCCCTTAACCAGTGCTGCACTTATCTGATCCACATAGCAGAAGATCAACAGATGCAGCGCCAAGGGTGTGTCCATTAGTTAGGTTGCCATGGTAATAGAAAAGTATGGCGGAAACATCGAAGCATAACCCTGCGAGGCCAGAAGTCGAGGTCAAGTGGCTACGACTGTGCTCGAACAACAGCCCATTGGACCACATAATTATCTGTGTTTGGCGGCTTCAGGACCAGATGTTCAGAAGAAACTCGAGTGCTTCCCCTCATGGCACACCTCAAATCCTGTGCCATAACAATATATATATATATATATATATATATATATATATATATATATATATGTATATATAATTGAATATATATATACATATATATATATATATATATATATATATATATATATATATATATATATATATATATATATATATATATATATATATATATATATATATATAATATATTGAATATATATATATATATATATATATATATATATATATATATATATATATATATATATATATATAAAATTGACCCCTCCCACACTCCTCCAGCCAAGGAAGCTGCGTAAAACAACCTTGTTTATCTTGGCCCTATGTTGACCTTTTGGTCGATGTTGACCTCAAGAACAATTAACTGGTTGAATCCAGTAACCGGAAATATATATCCTCTTCAAATTTCATGTTAATCGGTGGAAAATGGAGGATTTCAGAAATCTCACCTAAATTGTTGACCTTTTGACCTCAAAAACAATGGGCTTATTGCTTATGCATTCTACCATGTGTTGTGGTTTCGTGAAGACCAATTTAGAATTGTGACCTGTAGGTGACAAACAGACAAACAAACAGACAGAATAACAAAATCGACTAAGCAATATACTTGAAAAATCTTTGATTTTGCAAGTAACAGGAAGAAGACGTCATGCAGAGCACGATACTTGCAAAATCCATAAAACAAATTTGATGTTAAATAGTTGATGGTTGAATTCAATGACCCAATATGCAACTCCTCTTCAAATTTCAAGACAATTGAATGAAAATTCACAATAATAGAAATTTAGCTTTTGTTGATTTTTTGGCCGACATTGTTCTTTTGGCCTATGTTGATCTTTTGGCCTATGATGACCTCAAAAATAATTGGTGGTTGAATTTAGTGACCTGATATGCAAATCCTCTTCAAATTTCAAGTCAATCGGATGAAAATTGAGGATTTTAGAAACACAACCTTAGTTGTTGACCTTGGGCCTATGTTGACCTTTTGGTTGATGTTGACCTCAACAATAATTCACTGGTTGAATTGGTCGACGTTGACCTCAAGAACACTAGTTGAATTGGTCCATTCACTGCCAGTGACCTGAAACATAAATCCTCTTCAAATTTCAAGTTAATGGGATGAAAATTGAGGATTTTAGAAATACCACCTTAGTTGTTGACCTTGGGACTTTGTTGATCTTTTGGCCTATGTTGACCTCAAAAATAATTGGTGGTTGAATTCAGTGACCTGACATGCAAATCCTCTTCAAAGTTCAAGTCAATGGGATGAAAATTGAGGATTTGAGAAATACCACCTTGGAGTATGAGTATGCAAATGTTGGAGTACATTGTAAGGAGACTGGAAATTTAGTTTGGAAGATACAGCAGTAATGAGAAAAGTTGGCACATTGCAGAGATGGTGACTTGGACTTGAGTCACAAATTTTGTGACTTGCGACTTGACTTCAGACATGCCCTCAAAGACTTAAGACTTAACTTGAGACATGGCTCAGGTGACTTGTTGACATCTCTGGCATATTGTGAGGGATGGGGTGGAAAATGGGAGGTGTGGAGTTCAAAAACTTCATACCGATGTACATAATACGTATGCAATTAGTGTATGTGCTTAAATGTGAAAGCTTATATTTATTATTCAGCTCTGACATTTGAATGAAGTCATCACAGGTAGTGAGAAGATGTTGAGCAGGTGCGATAATAACATAGATTCATGTTGTTGACTTTATTTCATCCATAATTAAAAGAATGCATCAGCAAGAATGAAACAAAAAGAGAGGTTGTTACAAAAGGAGATACTTATGGCAAATACTTTGTGAGGAACATGGAAAGCCTGCACCCACCTCTAAATTTGAAACAAATACTTCACGTGAGGTTGTTCAAAAAATTGTACAAATGAAGTAAAATATATACACACACACACATATATATATATATATATATATATATATATATATATATATATATATATATATATATATATATATATATATATATTGTCGCATTAGTCAGGGCATTAACATGGACCGACTGAGCTGGAGGTAGAGGACCCCTTTGATGACCGAAAAATGGTAAAGTGACTGTTGACTGCATTCAATTTCTCTATCGAGTGCAGCTTGTGGCTGCTGGATGCATCATTGGTTGGGACGCGGCTATGCTGCTGATGCAGTGTCCCCCTTACCAGTACACTGGTACTCATTTTGCCGACCTTGGAAGGATGACAGGCTGAGTCAAGCTCCTGGTGTATTATATTCAGCAGCCCAAGGGGGCTTGACCTCAGGACCCTAGGATCCCAAGCCACCACCCTAACCACGAAGCCAACACCAGGCTACTGCATTCAATTAATATTAAGATTCTCCAAGGTTCACCCAATAAGATCCGAAAATTGTGGTGTTCGCGCACGAAAGGAAAAAGGTGGAGAACTCTCCTTATAATGAAAATGGTTTATTTTAAGACAATAATGGGACAAGGGTCAACAAAATGCTATAAAAAAGACCGGACGAACGAAGCAGTCGATAGACACAAATAGGGGTGATGGGACATGATCGCAGTCAGCGTATGTACAAAATACATAAATATAACCTAATAATGGCACCGCAATACCAGATTCGTACACAAAGAATAAAGAGGCAGGTGAGGGCTTGTGGCAGCATGAGTCAATGGTGGCTCCATGATGATGATGGTGATGGCTAGCATGGGCAAAGGAGACGTGCGGCCGGGGGGGGGGGGAGATGCTGAGGATGCTCGGAGAGGAGAAGATGGTGGCCAAGCAGAAGGAAGGATGTCTCTTCCTCTCGGGTGCAACTCCAACTGGCACGCATAATCGGGAACAGCCCTCTTAAACTCTCTGGGATCTCATTTACAGGCGCGGATCGCATGATCGGCCGCCACTGCCTGTGGATGGTGTCCCTTTTTTGTGCAGTCACGCCAGATGGGACGGCCCTGAACAAAAATGTTTCGGCCCCCTCCAGGTCTCCGTAGCTAACCTCACCAACATGGTTTATAGTGCGCTGGCTGAACAGTCCGTGATGGTGTCCCCTATAAATGCATGTCGTGCTTTCTGTGCCTTTCTGTGCCCACAATTCCTCACCCGGGTCTGAAAACAGGAGGTTTTATGTAACACATTCTTACTCTATACTGCTCTCAGAGCACATTTTACAAGATGACTTACTTCTGACAAATATTTTGTTCCAAGGGGAATCTAACCTACACGATCACAAACTCATGCTAAAGTCTTATCATGATCTCCCATTGAATCTCCCCCCAAACCCCTTCCACAAAACAATATGTTTACAAAGATATCCAAAAACTTCCTGCCGGTCCAAAAGTGCTCTGCTATAAAATACTGCATGCATAAATAATTCCAGTTTTTCTGTTTTGTTTGAGGCTGTGATGACACAGGAGTCCAACAAGGCATTACATTTTACAAATGGTGGAACCAGGACATACAACAGTGTACACTCCCAAAGAAAAAGTGGAATTTGTTCTCCGACACACTGCATGTTCAGGGCCTCAGTCAGAAGGAGGCAGCAACAGCATTTCTGATTGCAAGGAGAAATACAAATAGCCCTGTTTGAAAATTTCCTTCAATTACACATTGTCCATTAAATTGATATGTTGGTATTGGTTCACAAGTCAGTAAGTGACCACTATATTCGTTATTGGTCTGTCTGTCTGTCTGTCTGTCTGTCTGTCCCGAGCATAGCTCCGTGGGTTTTGATCCGATCCTGATAAAATTTGGGTGGGAGGTTTATATCATGATCTAGTTGTGTTTTCCTGAGAATGGGCGTGGTGTGCCCATTATGGGCAGAGCCACGCCCAAAAAACATGTGTTTTTAGGGGGTAGTCAATTTCAATTTACATCTTCTCCGAGGGGTTTGTCGAATCTGACAGGGGTTTCGATATTCGGTTAACCCAATGGCACCTGCATTGTCCCACGGAGCTCGATTTTTCATTTTTGGGCCAAGGTCAAGGTCACAAGGTCACAAACTTAGAAAATTGCGAATTTTGACATATAAATCATACGACCCCCCCAAACTTTGAGAGCTAGGATGATAATATTTCTTATGCATAATCTTGAAGTCATTCCCCACCTAAAGTCTTGAAACCATTTTGCTCTATCTCGAACACCTTGCCCGTGGCGCCCCCTTTAAGTTTGTTTTTACGCTGATTTCATCAAAGTATGGATAATCCGAGGAGTGCGAAATGCCATATAGCCTATATGACGTTATGTTGTTCCTGGAATGTTCCAGAGGAAGTTTTGCACCAAAGGTCATAATCCTTGACATTTGACCTTTAAAGTTCACAAAGGTCAAATTTTCAAAGTTGTGGGAATCGAACCGGGTTTTCGACCTTCTTCGACGAACTAACTCCAATAAGCTATAGCACGTATCCCTGTTTCCTTATTTTAATGTCCACAACATTGTTTTGTGACCTTTAAAGGTTATGCAAAGGTCAAATTTTTAAAGTTGTTGAACGAAACCGGGTTTTAGACATTTTGCAGGTAATAACCTGTCACTCGTACCACATCATGTTGATCATTTTTATATCTTGGTCAAACATTATCATATTGTCTCATCCTTGACTTCTGAAACAATGTACATCATCAAATACCGCTCGTGAACCATCATCGTCTTCAGACTTGTCATTTTTTTTAATCATCATTTGTTCCTGAAAGTGGTGAAAAATGTATGATTAAACCCATAATCAAATTATTTTTATTAATAGAAAATATTTTTATGTTTCCGGATGGGGCTGTTCTTTCGGCCCACCCTGTATGTATTATATAAATCCTTTTTCAACACCACTCAGTAGACCCGATTCAATCAATCCTTTTTTCTGTATTTCTTGATCCAGCAATACAAATGAACGTGATAAACTTTATTCAAAGCTTTGTATTGCACATTAATATCATGAAAACAATGCTGTGCTTGTACGAGTGGGATAACATGATGACGCCGCTTTGTCGATTAAAATTAATTATTTGAAATTATGAATGGTTTCAGAAGAATGACACATTTTTGTGTGTACATTTTTTTTGAAATATCAGATTCCATCTACTCATTAGAACATTTTTACTTTGCTGCAGCCTGTAAGTCACAAACAGTTCTCTGTCTATCTCTGGGAAAAGCATCTTGAATAATCGTGACTCTCACCATCTGGATATCACTGAAGGCACTGAGCACCCTTGTCCTTCTAGCAGAGTACCCGCCCATTGTTCTCAGCATGCAACACGTACATCTCATGCATACCTTTATTTGGATGGTGCATATGCAACTGACAGCTCCATAGGGGCAAAAAAAAAATGAAGCAAAAACACTATTGCTTATAAATTCAAAACACCTCAATGTATTGGAGAATGTGTGGACAGGAATACGTATGGTTCTGTAAATGGTGGAGACTTGTAGTACCTTCCCCTCCTGGAGGCGGAGTGACACGATACACCTTTTCATAGAGAATTTGTATCCCAACCTCCCCCCTTTCCCCCACCCCCAAGACCACCGGTAAAGATAAAAACACCCCTATACATTAATTTGGGTCATGCTGATCGAATGTAGCAAATTTGGATGTAATTGGCCGAGAACTGTTGGAGGAGGAGCGCGACAAACAGACAAACACCTGTCTGTGAATTATAATTAGCATTATAGTGGCCAGGAAGTGTACTATCAACTACTCGAATAAACCAATGGTGAACTACAGGGTGAGCAAAAAAATCCCAGAATCCATACGATTTCATATAAAATCCTCATTTATTACTCAGATGACAATTTTTAGGCACAGATCACCTTGAATATGCCTGGTACTGGCTTAATGGTGAGGGTGGTGGGCTTGGGATCTGAGGATCCTGAGTTCAAATCCCATTCAGCTGTTGATTTAATACCAGGTGGGGTTGACTCTGCCTGTCATCCTTCCAAGGTCAGCAAAAATGAGTGCCAGCTTGCTGGTATCCTGTGTCGGAATCGTGACCCGTCCAGGAGTGTGCCCAATAGCCAAGAAGACTGGTGAGGCAGCACCAACGCTCTGCACAGAGTATGGTTCCAATGGATGGGGATGGGAGTACCTTGAATAGGCCAGCACCGACTGTCCTTAAATGATGTGCTCGAAATCTTTGCAACGGTAATGCAAGTACACTTGGATTTGACGGGCAAAACGGTTGATCACCGACTCATTCCACGAGAGGAATTAAGCAAATAGTATCGATAATTGTTGCTTTGAGTTCTTCAATAGATTGTGGCTGTCCTCTGTGGACATTATCCTTCAGAAAGCCCCACAGATGGAAATCTGGCAGTGATATATCTGGTACGTGTGGGGCCCATTTAACAGCAAGTCTTCAAATGATGACTCTGTTACCAAAGAGCATGTTGAGCCAGTTCAGTGAATCATTTGAAGTGTGGGGAGTGGCTCCATCCTGTTGAAACCATTGTTCCTCTGTTGTCGCCCCCCCCCCCACCTGCGACTGCCTCGAGCCCTCCAAAACTTCCCAAGAACTTGGATGTAACGTTTTGGATTGACAGTCATTGCCTTGCCTGTGTTGTCCTCAAACTAGAAAGGGCTGAAGATTCCATGTTTACTGATTGCGACCCAGGCAGTGCATTTTTTTGAGCGGAGAGGTCGCTCAAGCACTAGACCTGGGTGTGGGGTGTGGGAGAGGAGGGAGGGGAAGGGCGATTCCCATTATACACAGTTCTTGGATAAATGCCCATAAGGAATGAAATGGGCCTTGCCAAAAAACCAGGCATTGTCAAGGAAGTTAGGCCTTTCTTCAATCCTGTCTGCCAACCATTGTCACTCTTTTCTGCATCTGGGCTGCAGTAAGTTTGTATTTAATCTGATATCTGTATGTAGATACAGTTTCACATCGTGGCTGAGAATTCTTCTCACTGATTCACGAGAAATTCCAAGCTCTTGACTCTGATGGCTGAAAAAATTTCTTCGGGCTCCTGTCCACTGAATCATGAACAAGGTCAATGTTCTCAAGAGACCATGCATCTTGAAGATGTCCCGAATGTGTTGGTCCAACATCACTTTTATCGTTGACATTTGCAATAGCGCATTTTCTCTTAACTTTTTGGCCCAAGAAAATATCCGTGACGCGCAGTGTGTGCTGTAAGTTCCAAACTCACGTTTAAACTCGATTGGAGTTTCCTGGTAGGAGTCATTTTAAGAAAATTATCCACAGAATCAATCTTCCTGCCTAATTGTCCATGGCATCTTAAAAAAGGGAAGAATCGTCGCCAACTTCTGTAGTCGGTCTTGTGGTTCACTCTTCTTCTATCACCTGAAAAAAAAAACTAGATGTTGTCAACCTCTTAGATATTTGACAAAAAAACAATAAGCAGGCGATAAGAGATAAAAAGGTGGCTTCCATTTTGTTGGGGTCACCCTGTATTATGTTTCAGTGTTCAAAAAGTCAGACTGAGAAAAGTAATTGTCTAAGCCCAGCTTACGTTTATTTTTCAATGAGCAAATACAACCCGTTGTTTCACTAGTGGGGATATTATGGGGGGAGATGGAGGAGCGAGGGGAGGGGAGAGAGAGAGAGGAGGGAGGGGAGAGTAGAGAAGAGGACAGAGGGAGGGAGTGGAGAGAGAGGACAGAAGGAGGGAGAGGAGAGGATGGAGAGAGGGGAAAAGACAGAGGGAGAGGAGAGGAGAGGACGGAGGGAGGTGAGAGGAAGCTAGGAAGGGGGAAAAAGCAAGGAAGAGGGAAAGAGCAAAGAAGTGAGGAGGGGGGGGGGACAACGACACCTCACCAAATGTTGCTATACACTGCTATAGAGAGAGAGAGAGCGAGAGAGAGACAGAGACAGAGAGTTGAGGTTAATAAAGGGAATGATATGTTATGCTTAATGACCGAACACAAACACAAATAACTCATGTCAGAACAGCTGTACACACAACGACATAACAGAGTTTGTAAAGTATTCTGCTCGCACATCTGCAATCACTTTGATATCCCAAATCCAGAAAATTTGTGGGAACATGAACCAAAAGTAATCCCTGAAAACATGGAAACACTGAAAAAAAAAAAAGTAATACCGCTCACATACGACCTCATGATCTCATCGAGCGTGAATATCAAAAACAAAGCATTGCCACCAGATATCACACTGAGGTACAAAAAAAAGAGACGAAGGCATTGCTGATGAAGGTGCTAATATCAGTGATTTTGCACGAAACGATGCAGAAATCAAGAAAATGACCAAACACCAAGACCTCAAGAATGAAGTGAAAAGATCTTGGAAGCTGAAGAATGTCAAAGTTGTACCAGTGATAGTTGGAGCTGTGAGAATCATGACGAGGAACCTCACAGAGATATTAAAAACCATCCCTGGGAATATTACGACAACCGAACTCCAGTTGGAAGCCATCCGTGGCTCAGTGATGATCCTGAAGAGAACAGAAAACTTCACAGCTGGTTCCACCATTTGTAAAATTTCATACCTTGTGGGACTCCTGTGTCGTCACAGCCTAAAATAAAACAGAAAAACTGGAGTTATTTATGCATGCACTATTTTATAGCATAGCACTTTTGGACCAGCAGGATGTTTTTGGATGACTTTTGTATTCATATTGTTTCGTGGAAGGAGTTTGGAGGGGGGAGATCCAAAGGTCAATCATGTTCAGACTTTAGCATGGTTTGTGTGATCGCGTAGGTTAAATTCCCGTTGTAACAAAAGGAGGGAGAGGGGTGAGGAATCCAGCAGTGACGCCCAGTTATCATCCATCCGAGGGACGGCACACACATTGATGAATCACCCTGACTGTGAAACACTAGGATGACAGTTTATAGCTGGGTCGTGATTCAAATCCAGACAACACAGAGCAAGCTTGCGTACCTCTCAGCCTTCCTGGCGTGATGTGGCGATTTTTTTTTTTTTTTTTTTTTTTTGTATACCTTGGTCGAGGCTCGTATGAGAGCTAACACACAACTCACAGCAAGGAGGCATGAGACAAGAGGGGCGGGAGTGGAAGGGACAAAACAGTGGGGAACAGACACAGGTGAACTGTGGAAGGGAGAGGGATGGGGATGGGACGGGGAACATGGCGAGGAGAAGATGGACATTACAGGAACTTTCAGGAAGGAAAGCAGGAGAATTGAAGGAAGTGGGCTTGGGTGGATTATCGGGGTAGAAAAGATCGAGGATTTGGATGGGGGAAGATAAGAGGTGGTGGTGAACAGCTGTTTTGTAAGCCTGGAGGGAAGAATGGGAAAGAATGGAGTGAGGAAGTTTATTCCAAAGGCAGGGAAAAAGAGGAATGAAAGAGTGAAGGTGAGCAGTGATTCGTGATTTTGGTAGTTTTACCAGAAGGGGGTTGTTGGCGGACCTTGAGCGCCCTGTGGAAATGTGGTTGGGACAAATCGCAGAGAGAGCAGGGGGGGCAAGGCTGGAGAGGAGTCGGTAGAAGACAGAAAGACCACCGACCAACCTGCGGTGATTGAGTGAGAGGCCCAAAGACTCAGCTTCATTGCGGGAGATGCCGATGATCTTAAATGCCCTGGTTTCGACAGCGTGAAGTCGAGAAAGGTGGGAGGCAGGAGCACCAGCCCAGAGGGGAGAGCAGTACTCCATCAGGCTACGGACAAAAGCTTTGTAAGTGGTCAGGAGCTCAAGAGGGCCGAGGAAGGACTTTGCATGACGGAGGATTCCCAGTCGGCGACTGGCTTTTGAGGCAAGGTTGGAAATGTGACTTTCCCAGGAAAGGTCATGGCAGATAGTGAGACCCAGAAGCTTGAAAGAAAAGACTTCTTCCAGAGGATTGTTGAGAAAGTGGATGGGGGGGTTTTCTAAATGGTCCTTTCGAAGAGACATAGTGAGAGTGTGAGATTTGTCTGGATTGAAAGACATGTTCCACGTGTTGGACCAGTTTGTGATTTTATCCAGATCTGCAGTGAGCGAAGAAGCTGCTGCTTGCCGGTCTGAGGGATGACAGATGGTACGGCAGAGGGTGGAGTCATCGGCAAAGAGAAATAGAGGATTTTCCAGAGAGTCCGAGAGATCATTGATGAAAACCAGAAAAAGAACAGGGCCCAGAACGCTACCTTGAGGAACTCCAGCCTGCACAGGAAGAGGGGATGAAAGAACTCCATTTAGGGCCACACGTTGACTGCGACAGGAGAGGAAGTCTGCGAGCCATGAGTGGAGATGGCCTTGAATACCATGGGAAGAGAGTTTGGTGAGTAGGGCAGGGTGCCAGACTGTGTCAAAAGCACGTGATATGTCCAGGGATACGGCTCGGATTTCCTGTCTGGCATTGAGGACCTCCATCCATTGATGGGAGAGCAGTAGCAGCATATCTAGGGTAGAGTGACCTGGTCTGAAACCAAATTGATGATTGGAAATCAAGCCATTGGAGAAGAGGAAGGATTTCATGTCTGAAGCGATGATGGATTCCATAACCTTGCTGATGATTGGGAGAAGGCTGATTGGTCTATAGTTACAGGGATCTGTTTTTGCACCTTTTTTATGCAGGGCAGATTCATTATTTCATAACTGAAAACATTTTTTACTCATTGTGATCAAATAATTTATTTTGCCTTCCTACCTCCAGTATAGAACCATGGTATCGCCATTGAAATTTGAATGCGTGACAACCGGCTTCACCAAGTAAAGCGGTTGAAGAAACTTTGAAAAGCCAAACATTTAATTTTTAGTTGTATTTATCTATGCCGAAGTGATGGGTTGTATAAGGGAAGATCGTACAAAAAGGGGAAATGTCGTGGGAAATAAAATTTCACATTTTCAGCAAGACAGCACTGCCTATTGCACTGCAGAACAACATGTGGCTAAGAACGCATGCGAGTGACAACTGAACTTTGTTAAAGTCGATCAACGCACAGTAATCAGTGTCAGTGCGAATATTGTCGAGCGCTCGTCAAGTGGCTTAAGCACTCCAACAAAACTGTTGATAAGAAACGGCTCGCTCGGCATGTGATTAGCAATCACCGAACTGTCATATCATTGTCATACACCTACACCTCCCGAAGATGCTTGAAATGTCAAATATGTCCGAATTGGACAAATGAACACTTGTTTTTTATGAGTCGAAACTGCTTGTAAGTTCGATTCTGGAGCTTAAGTTTTTATTAATTCTGCTGAGTTTAAGAGATTCTCGCAGTTATCGCATTTGCGGAAATGAAATAAAACCACGAACGCTGCCATTTCCGAGCGTTTATAAGCATTACAATGTATCCAGCGATTCATACCTATGATGAACAGACATTCCGTAATATGAGTGAGGAAAATGAAAAAAAAAATACTTTATCGTTAAGAAATCATTGCGGCCTGTTCCAAGTCAAAGCAAGGTTGAGTAGGCCAAAAAACCATGGTGGCTTCAGACCCCAGCGAGGTAACCGAGGATACTCCTTAAGACTCCACAGAGAGCGGTGACCGAGGATGCGCTTGATAAAGGATATAATTAAATAAGGCCGTTAATTATCTTCAAAAGGGGTAGTTTTGGAGTTATGGAAGAGACACCGATGCTGACACACACACACACACACACACACACACACACACACACACACACACACACACACACACACACACACACACACACACACACACACACACACACACACTGACATTTATTAGTGTACATATGCAAGTGCATGCAATTAATTAAATAATGGAGGTCCAGATTCATTACAGAGCTTAGGGATATTCACGACAAGCTGGCTTTCAAGGCTATAACCAAACCTGGACAGGTCGCCATACCGTCACAGGTATCAGGAATTATAATTTGTTCAGAGTGCCGGCAATAACTCACCAACTTCACAAAAGACACCGTGGGATCTTTAACATCTACCAGCAACCAGTGTTCACAGACGGGTCCTGCAGCTTAACGTCCATCAGATGGATGGTGCACACATGGATGTCTTGCCCTGCCTGCAAAACACCAAGATGACAGTTAATAGCTGGCCCGAGATTCAAACCCAGGCTGGACAGCTCATATGCAAGTATGAGTACCTCTCAAGTCAAGACGATAATTACGATTTGCTTACATATTGAAAAACACCAAATTGCATGACTTGAACTAAGTTGTCTCTCGTTGGTGGAAACTTTGGAAAGCTCCTCGAAAAACAGGACCAAACGCATATGACACTGTAAATTGTTGTTGTTGCTTCTGTGAATCTTTCAAGGAATATTTTCGATCAACTTGCCATTATTACCTCTGCCACCGAAGGTGGATGGAGGTTATGTTTTCACCCCTGTATGTTTGTTGTTTGTCAAAAAGATACTTTTTTTGACAATTATGTTGATCGCTTCCGTTTGCCTGTCTGTCTGCTCACATTTATTTGCCCAGAGGTCACAATTTTAAACCGATTTTCATGAAACTTCACTAACCGGTGGAGTTGGTGGTCCGACAGAATCCTACTTATTTTTGAGGTCAAAAGGTCAAAAGGCCATCATCTATCTATAATTCCAGCAATCTCTCTGTCTGCGACCGCCGTTTCTCAACAACCGCTGGTCCGATCTCTTTGAAACTTGCCAGGAATATTTCTGGGGACCTGTGGATGTGCCTTTTCAAGGTTTGATATTAATCGGACAAGCGGTTCCTAAGTTACGGCCATTTATTTATCAACCAATGACAGGACACGTTGCTATGACATCACTATTGACGTCACAATGAAATTTTTTTTTATTTTGCACGTATGGACCCACACGTACGGGCACACGAGAGCGAAGGAACGGCCTGTGTTGTTGTTTCTGTAGTTTGAAAGATTCCCCCCCCCCCCCCACGCACGTACGGGCACGCACTAGTAGGCTAAAGGTCAACAACATTTTCAAATTTCTAAAATCCTCAATGTCCATCCGATTGACTTTAAATTTGAAGAGCATTTGCATAGCAGATCACTGAATTCAACCACCAACTATTTTTGGAGGTCAACAAAGGCCAAAGGTCAACACAGGCCACAATTTCTAAAATTGTCAATTTTCATCCAATTGACTTGAAAGTTGAACAGGATTTTCGTATCGGGTCAATTAATTCAACCACCAATTATTTTTTTTAAGGTCAAAAGGTCAACATAGGCCTAATTTCTAAAATTGAGACAGAGGGCCAAAAACTAAATATACATCATGATATCTCAAAAAGTTGTGGACGAGTTACGACACAACTAGGTGGATGAGTTGGTTAGGTGACAAGAACAAGCGGATTAGATTTTGGTTCAGATCCCTCGATCAGTGGGATACAAAATGTAAATTGTTCAGCCTGGTGGAGGTATGCGCTCTACCGAATGTCGTTCTACTTTGTTGTGTTTTGCCAAGTGTCGCTCTATGAGTGATTTTTCATTGCTCGTATGTTTATGAACAGGATATCTCAAAAAGTTGCGGACGGATTCGGTGGACAAGTTGGATATGTGACACAGACGAAATGATTCGATGTTGGTGAAGATCTAGATCCGGATCCAATAATTTTTAAAGTGATTTTTCACCATTGAGAGATAGGGCCAAAAAACGACATAAAGCAGGATTTCTGAAAAAGTTATGGACAGATTCAGATGAAACTTGGTGGGTGACTTGGTTAGGTGAGAAGAACAAATTGATTAAATTTAATTCAGGACCAAATCCAGATCAGGCATGTCAGTGTGATACAAAACGTAAACTAATCAGCTTGGCGGAGGTATGCGCTCCAACGAGTGGCCGTTTCTCGTTGTAGTTTTTCATTGGAAAAACAAGATAAACTTCCGTAAGTGTAAAAAAATATATATATAATTCTCAAGTATCCCATATTATAGACATGGATATTTTGCTCGAGTCTTGAGTTGTTTTACTTTACAAAACAATTTTCATCAACATCACCGCAAGTTTCTCTTCAATGCAATGCAGGTAAAATTTCGGAAAAGTGTGATCTGTATATCCATGACGCCAATTGAGAAACAACAGGTGTGGTCGAGACTCGATAGGGATGTCTTTTTTGGGTGAACATATCATGACGAGCAAATTGCTTGTTTGGAAAGAAGTGACTGCGGGATCAGAATCAAGGGATTTGAAAGCAGCTGGAATGACAAGATGATGGCATTTCGCGTTCAGCTCTAATTAGGCATTGTTTCGCACAATTAAAGAATGGTAAAAAAAAAATTTTCTTTGTTTTTTTATTTTTTTTACATGAAAACATGGGAACACAAAGCGAATCTCACTGAAGGATTTCATAACTTCACTGCAATTTCCAGTTACTCCTGCAGTCTGCAGTGAATGCTTGTTTGATGTATGCGCGGTGAATATCACTTACGGAGGTGTACGGAAGAGGCAGCAATGGATATTGGTGAACAATGAAGATCCCAAAAGATGTTTCTGATGAAATGTAGGTTGGCAGGTTTTCGCTGACAACCTGAACAAATCTTAAATTCTTGTCACCTTCAGTCGAACGTCAAAGTTGGCCATGAGACTTGGGCCAAAAACGTTCCCCGGTAGACCCCACAAGGTGGTAATGGGAATAATTGGAGCCATCAATGAAGTAGTAGTAGTAGTAGTAGTAGTAGTAGTAGAAGTAATTATAGAAGTAGTGAAGTGAATATCAATTAAAATGTGTTTCATTAAAAACCAATGTCACTTTCCACTGATTGCGTTTTGTGAACTCTCATGATTTCTCAGGCACCATTCGTTGTTGTATGCTTGGTGCTGGCTTTATGGCAAGGGTGGTGGGCTTGGGATCCTGAGGTCCTGAGTTCAAATCCCGCTCAGCTGTTGAATTAATACAAGGTGGGGTTAACTCGGCCTGTCATCCTTCCGAGATTCGAAAAATGAGTGCCAGCATGCTGGTATCCTGTGTCGGAGTGGCGACCCGTCCAAGATTGCACCCAAAAGCCAAGGAGACTGCTTAGGCAGCACCAATGCTCTGCACAGTTTGGTCCCAATGGACGGATGGATTCGTTGTTGTGGTTTGTTTTCATGTTAAAAAAAAAAATCTTCAGTTTGATATATTGAATATGGATGGACATGAACTCTTCTTGCAATGTCGATTCAAGGAGCACAATTGTAACTAGTTGCTGACATTGAAAATATTTTGTTGTCAAAACGAAATCCCAATCCTTTTTATTGTCCAAGAAGGGCTGAATTGTGGCATTTTTCCCAACAATTGTGGCAGGTTTGCCGAGACATGTACACTCGCTTCTGAGCCGTCTATCCGGGGTTTAAATCCTGACCCAGGTCCAAACCGTCATCCCGGTGTTTCACAGGCAAGGTGATTCATCAATGCATGTGCCGTCCCTCGAATGGACGTTAAACGGGTGTCCCATCTGCCAGGATTAGTTGATGGATGTTAAAGACCCCACGGTGTCGGTTGTGAAGAGTTAGGTGAGCTCTCACTGACCTCCTGAACAAATTCGAAATTCCTGCTCTAACCTATACCACCTGCATCAGCGACACAGAAGCACCCCCAGCAAATAATGCTACCTGCAACATTGTGCTGCACATGAAAGGAGAAGGATTTTCCAAGAAAAGTTGAAAAGACACAGGAGGAGGCAATGTTTTGGCACATAATGCCTGTGCCTTATCCACACAAAAGTAATATTGGATATCAATTTAGTTATCTCACATGTACAAAGCACATCTCTGCACAGCTAGATCTGGCAGTCCATTTCAACTGGAGCCAAAGTATACACTCGACAAGGATATATAAGGAACTTGGACACAGGAGGCCATCTGTCTGAGGATGCCTGTGTTCTTTCAACACCACATTAAATTTAATCTATCCGTTTTGTTTACTTAATTTCACTGGGGGGGGGGGTGGGGGAGAGAAGAGGACTGGGAAAGAGAATTTGCAGCCACCACTTTCCAGATGGAAAAGCTGAAAGCCCAACCTTGGGATGAAGAGACACATTTGACTTTACCAAGCCTGAAGATGATGCTAAAAGGAAAAAAAAAGAAGGAAACATCTTAACATCACAACAAACTGAATTCAATCCAGTGACCGTGCTTGATGAGTTTGCATCAGGAGAGGAGAATGTACTGCGTTGTGATTACCATGGGGTATGACTGAGATGTTTGACATCATGAACGGCAAAGATGAAATAAGTACAGATGAATTATTCAACAGAATAGACAGTGATAGAACCAGGGGCCATATCCTGAGAGTAAAGAGGAGAGTTAAGATGGTAGTCAGGTTGGGGACTTTTATTGAGAGAGTAGTTGATGCATGGAATGGTCTCCCTGGAAATGTAGTGGCAGCAGAAAAGAGTAGATAAGTTTAAATTGGAATTAGATCAGTACCTGGACGTTTTGGGGATAGAAGAGTACGTGGACATGGGTAGGGGTTGCTGAGGTATTGATAGGTGTTTGCACACCCGTGTCGTGATTTTGACGTGTGTGGCAGGGTCTCGTCAAACAGAGAATGCGATGTCGCTGGTTGTTCATTCCTCATCGTACAACCACTCCATCCCCCCAAAAAATAAAATAATAGTAATGAAACATCCCGGTGATGCCCACGGGTCCTGCATCACTGTTCTCCTCCATTTCTCCTTCTACCCCCTAGATGCCCTCTCCTCCCCCCAAAGTGAAATTAGAGAAACTGATTCTCAGCGAGGGAGCCTCATGAGTGGAGCAGGCCAATGGGCCGACCACATGCCTCGTGGTTGCAGCAGGTTGATCAGCATGTCAAGGACATGGGGATGGGCCAGGCATCTGCCTGGGGGATGGCCAGATGGAGGCTCCTGGAGTGGACGCAATGGACCGGTGGAAAATGGACGCAGCCACGCGCTGCTCCGGCTCATGCTCCCATACCTGACCTGACCTGATAAAAGCACGAGCTTGATCGACCGAATAGCCTCATTCTGAATTCAACTTTTTTGCATTTCCTTGTATAGTTTTACCCTCACTTTCCCAGATCACCAGCAATAAGCGATCGGGAGGATGGTGATTGGTAATGTTGTTCTTGAAAATGTAAAGACAATGGTTTTGATTGGGTGAATAATAGCCGAAAAACATTCTCCTACCCAGATCCGGATCTTCACTAAAATCTTGCTAACCCGTTCTTGTCACACACCCAACTTGCCCATCAAACTTCATCCGAATCCGTGCACAACTTTTTGGGATATCCTGATCACAAACAGACAGACAAACAGGGTTGGAATACATAACCTCTGCCCACCTTCGGTGGCAAAGGTAACATAAAGCCTCCTTCACCACCCGCATTCAACACAGTAAAACGATTATTTGTTTCACTACTGGATTACCACATATAGCTTCATTTGATATCCTGCTGGAATTTCTGTCCAGTGGACATGGTTAGTGGAATGTTAAGAAAATTTCCCTTTGTGGCCACAATTGATGATCCTGTTGAAGCTGATGTATAACTCCCACAGCTAGATGTGGCAGTTTGTTTCAAATGTGGACAGCATATGGGACAAACAAGGAACTTAGACACAGGAGGCCATATACCCATCATGGCTGCACTCCATCATCACTCCCTTCATGAAATTTACCAGTTTATCAACTTATTTCACTGGGTGAAGTGGGAGGATGAGAGGGGGGCATCAGCAATACAGGGTTTTTTTTTTCTTTGTTGTTTTTTTTTTTTAGTGTTTACCTAGGGGTGAGGATGAAAGGAGTTGTAGGGGGAGGGAGGAACAAACACTGACAGCACATTCACCCTTTGACGAAGCTCCTCGAACAGACGTCACAATGTCCACACAGGCATCCAATCACCGATCCATATGTAAGCAACTTACCAGTCTTGCCAATGTCAATCTACCCCTTCCATCCCCGATGTTTGTACAGCGGTATGCTTGGAATTTGGACACAGGAAGAGGCCATTTGGTCCATCATGCCTGCACTCTATCAACTCCACGTTAAACCTATCAGTTTATTTATTGACTTTCACTGTTGGTTGGGGGGGGGGTTATTGTGGCATGCACGCGGGGTGTGTGAACTATTTCTCCAAGGCAAATGCATGTAGGGGGGAGATAGGGAGAGAAACAGGGGGGCAGGCAAAGAAATATGAATTTTTTTCCTTGTTGAGCAGGTGTCACAGCTGATGCATGATTAATATGGTTAGTGATTCTTTCTACACCATCATGACAGCACTAACTTACTTTCACTAACTTACTTAGAACAGCAGTCAGTAGAACTCAAACCTCTGCCAGGCTGAACAGTTTACATTTTGTATCCCACTGATAAACCGCATCTGGATCTGGACCTGAACCAAAATCGAATCGGCTTGTTCTTGTCACCGAACCAACTCATCCAACGAGTTTTGTCATAATTCATCCATACCTTTTTGAAAAATCATGCTATACATAGTTTATGGCCCCGTCTCTCAATGGTGAAGAATCACTTAAAAAATTTAGGTAGCCGGAGGTGGATCCGGATTCAAACTAATCAGTTCGTCCTTGTCACACACCCAACATACCAAGTAAATATCATCCGAATCCATCCACAACTTTTTGAGATATCCTGCACACAAACAAACAAACAAGAAAATGATGTCGTGCAGAGCATGATACTTGCAAAATCCACCCTCTCTCCAAGGGTCACCATGGATACATCAAATTGTCCATTTCCTTATGATTAAAATTAACAATCCTAATCAAAGCTCAGGTCAATCGGATGAAAATTTATTATTTTCAGATTGAAATTGATGATTTTAGAAGTGTGACCTTGAGTTGACATTTGACCTTTTGACCTCAAAAATAGTTGGTCTCCAAATTCAGTGATGCACTGAGCAATTGCTGCTTACTTTTCAGGTTAATCAAATGGTATTTGATTATTTTTGAAGTTTGACCTTGAGTTGACCTTTGACCTTTTGACCTCAAAAATAGTTGCTTTCCCAATTCAGTGATGGACTATGCAAATTCTGGTCAACCTCCAAGTTAATAGGATGTAAATTGATGATTTTTCAGTTGAAAAATGATTATCTTAGATGTTTGACCTTGTGTTGACCTTTGACCTTTTGATCTCAGAAATAGTTGGTTTCCCAATTCAGTGATGCAATATGCAAATCCTGTTCAAACATGAAGTCAATCGGAAGAAAAATGACGATTTTAGAAATTTCACCTCAACAACGACCTTTGACGTCAAAATCAATAGGCTTCTCAGTTGAGACTACCTCTATCTACAACTTACAACTTGGTAATGTTTTGTGTAGATCGGTTTAAAATTGTGACCTGTAGGCAATTGACAGACAAGCAGACGGGCAGACTTGGGTGAAAACATGAACTCCTTAATAGTAATGAATAATCAGTTTATTTATTATATTCCTGGTAATGACAAAGTATGGGAGCGTTAGTATACCTTATAGTATACCTTATCAACATTCTAGTATACCTTATACCTTATCAAAAGTATACCTTATCAGCATTAGTTCTTCATGCCTGATGTTTGTGTCCTTAATGCATGGCCGCCAATAGCCAGAATGGGCCACGAGGCAATACTAAGTGTGGGGCCCCCTTAATTAGGGTGATTTTTTATAAGTTTTATGTTAAATCCAATATGGCTGCCAAACCACGTGACTGATGACTTGATCATTTTTTTTTTTCTGTCGACCAATTTATCCCTGGATGACCCTCATATTTTTTCATACTGATCAGATTTTGCGTTCTATTGATGCAATTATGATGTCATAGAAAAACATCACACTTATTCTCCATGCAGAGTCATTGCCATGTGCCAAGCTTTAACTTCTCCCATTTAGTGGTTTCAGAGATACAGAGGTTGAAAGTTTTTTCTTTTTTCCAACATGACTGCCACACCACGTGACCTATGATGTCATAATTATAAAACAAAACATTATACATGAGTAGTCGCTCCGATGGTGAAAATAGGAGATTGCAGAGGTTCGGTCAAGCGGTTGCAGAGAAAAACACTCATGTTCTGTGCGGACAAACAAACAAACAAATGGACCCAAACGCATCCACCATGGTGTGTCCATGTGGCACACAAAACAGTCCCAGCCAATTCTCTGCCAGCTGAAACAACCTCAAACTACTTGGCGTGGATTGAAAGCAGAGTTTGGATGGGGAAGAAGGTTATAATAAGAAAAATAAAAGAGGGAGTCTTGAGGATGAGGGATGGGTAAACAAGTTTACAGGACAGTTGTGGCTCCAAATGGTTGACAGATGGCAATCATGGACATGACTACAAAGTTCCATCCTGCCAAGATGAAGGGATCCTCACCCCTACCCTTGTGGTGTTGTTATTCTCTGAGTATCTCTGTTATTCCAGGAGAGAGAGACTTGGTAATTACCTCGCTAATGCCTATCAATTGTACCAGGCCAGCTGGAGGGGCAATGCCTTAGGTCGGATGAACAATGGAAGTGATTAAAATACATTTAGTTTTAAGATTAAAACTTTTAATCTGCTGGAAAATTAGTGGTTACCGGTGGAAAATTAGTGGTTACCACCCAAGGTGAATGCATAAGCCGTGACACTTGTTCAAGAAGAAGTTCATATAACCTGGAGAGAGAGAAATAGAAAGCAAAGTGTGCTCACAGCATAAAGAAAGAGTGAAAGATTTTCTGTAGAGAAAGCATGGATCACATGAGTGAGGGCAAACTGGAAGGCTGGCAAGGTCATCCGCTCCAAACATCCTTAGTTAATCATGTGGCATTTACTTTAATAAGCTCTATTCAAGTTTGCCAACAAGAGTGGCTTTTCTGTTGAGAAATATGCGGTGTGTGTCTGGAGACCATACACAAAGCCTCCAGACAAAGTGTTGAGCAAGGTACAACTCCAGATGATCCGGTTCATTATACTCGATGAACCTTGAGACAAAGACCTCCCAACTATTTGCTCATTATCTCTGATCTAACACTAAGTCAACACCTGCTGAGTTCTTTGTGTGACCAATGGAGAAAGGAATGGTGTTCCGCTTATTCCATCACCCCCTTCTTTTCCATGTTTGTAAGTCTTTGTTCTCTGTTTGTTGTCAACCTCTACCCATATTTTTTGATCTGATTTCTTATTGTACAAATTTGAATGGCTATACTGTGTGCATTGCTTAGTTAAGAGATTACCTGGGTAAACATGAAATAAATTGATTTGCACAAACCAAGAGATCAAGTAAGGACAGACCACATGGCTTTGTGGCAAACCCCATTCATGGCATTGCAATCTTACGCAATCTCACGCAATATCTCTCTCTCTCTCTCTCTCTCTCTCTCTCTCTCTCTCTCTCTCTCTCTCTCTCTCTCTCTCTCTCTCTCTCTCTCTCTCTCTCTCTCTCTCTCTCTCTCTCTCTCTCTCTCTCTCTCTCTCTCTCTCTCTCTCTCTCTCTCTCTCTCTCTCTCTCTCTCTCTCTCTCTCTCTCTCTCTCTCTCTCTCTCTCTCTCTCTCTCTCTCTCTCTCTCTCTCTCTCTCTCTCTCTCTCTCTCTCTCTCTCTCTCTCTCTCTCTCTCTCTCTCTCTCTCTCTCTCTCTCTCTCTCTCTCTCTCTCTCTCTCTCTCTCTCTCTCTCTCTCTCTCTCTCTCTCTCTCTCTCTCTCTCTCTCTCTCTCTCTCTCTCTCTCTCTCTCTCTCTCTCTCTCTCTCTCTCTCTCTCTCTCTCTCTCTCTCTCTCTCTCTCTCTCTCTCTCTCTCTCTCTCTCTCTCTCTCTCTCTCTCTCTCTCTCTCTCTCTCTCTCTCTCTCTCTCTCTCTCTCTCTCTCTCTCTCTCTCTCTCTCTCTCTCTCTCTCTCTCTCTCTCTCTCTCTCTCTCTCTCTCTCTCTCTCTCTCTCTCTCTCTCTCTCTCTCTCTCTCTCTCTCTCTCTCTCTCTCTCTCTCTCTCTCTCTCTCTCTCTCTCTCTCTCTCTCTCTCTCTCTCTCTCTCTCTCTCTCTCTCTCTCTCTCTCTCTCTCTCTCTCTCTCTCTCTCTCTCTCTCTCTCTCTCTCTCTCTCTCTCTCTCTCTCTCTCTCTCTCTCTCTCTCTCTCTCTCTCTCTCTCTCTCTCTCTCTCTCTCTCTCTCTCTCTCTCTCTCTCTCTCTCTCTCTCTCTCTCTCTCTCTCTCTCTCTCTCTCTCTCTCTCTCTCTCTCTCTCTCTCTCTCTCTCTCTCTCTCTCTCTCTCTCTCTCTCTCTCTCTCTCTCTCTCTCTCTCTCTCTCTCATGGAATCTGTGAAATCTCCAAGTCTATGCAACGACCAGGTATGCAATCCAATAGGTTGCAATTATGTCAATAATTGACCCCAGAGCGAGACAATACAAAAGCACGTGCATTACTTTTGCACCATTCCATCTGTCCTGCTCAACTTATACAAGATGAACTAGAAGGGCACAAGGTGGAGTGCATATCTCCACCACATAATGCCTGATCCACAAGAACATATCGGGCCCAATGCATTTTTGAAATGTCATGCTATATATCGTTTTGGGCCCTTTCTCTCAATGATGAAGAATCACTAAAAAAAATCAAATAATTCTCGTATCCAGATTTGGATTCAGATTTTCACTAAAATCGAATAATTCGTTCTTGCCACACACAAACACAACGTGTCTACCAAGTTTTATTCAAATACGTCCACAACTTTTTGAGATATTGTGCTCGATATTAGTTTAGCCCAATTTCTCAATGGTGAGGAATCACTTTAAAAGGCATCAGATCCGGATCCGGATTCGGACCTTTACCAAAATTGAATCAGTTCTTCGTTGTCACACACCCAACATCTCCACCAAGTTTCGTCCGAATCCGTTCACAACTTTTTGAGATATCGTGCTAAATATCATGTTTGGCCCTATTTCTCAATGGTGAAGAATCGTTTCAAAAATTATAGTAGCCGCATCCGGATCTGGATCATCACGAAAATTGAATCAATTCAACCTTGTCACACACCAAACATGTACACAAAATTGCCTCCAGATCCGTCAACAAATTTTTGAGATATCCTGCACACAAACAGATAAACAAGCCGGTAGGCGGCGATAGGTCGCCGAGCATGGAAACTATAAGATATAGAGCAAAATAGATGTCATATAGCGGATAGGGAATCACCTTAAGATTATGCATATCAAATCTCATCCAGTTCCATCTAATGATAACTACTCGGTATCCATTTGGATGAAAAGTACCGAAAATGCGGTTTGAAATCGAAAATCCCCGAAGTTCGAGGGGGTGCTGTGGGCGAACAAAGATCTAAATCGAAAATCCGGCTCGATCGTTTGTGCACAATGTATTCCAGACGATTAGTATGAATTTTCATGACCATCCAACCATAACTCTAGGAGGAGTAGCATTTGGTGCGAAGGCACCTCCAGCTCTCGCATATTATCGATTTTTGCACTAATTGACCTTTGACCCCTGACCTAAGCGAAATCGGTCAATATGTCCTGAGGCAAAGTTGTAGTACTCATTGAGTACCATGAACCTGCAAAGTTTCATTCGTATCGATGCACTCACCTGGTCGCTAGGGGGCCTTCAATTTTCGCCAATTTTCGCGCATACCCTACGCTTCGGGTAAAGTATTCCATATATCACAAAAACCAGAATATATTTGATAGAGCATCACCTGTAGATCATTCGTGCCAAATTTCATAACCCGACATGGGATAATGGCTTTTGGAATTGATTTCACATGAACAGTACCGATTTTGAAGGTTTTTCGGTTGTTGCTCGGGAACCAAAGCGTCCCTAGCAACCATCACAATTTCCAAAGCACTAGGTCATAAGATGTACCTACCACCCGAGTTTGGTCAAAATCCGCCCACGTTTACTACCAATTATGCTGATGACAAACGAACAAACATCCAAACAAACATCTAAACAAACAAACAGAATTACTGACAATAAGGGTCACCTATTTCGGCGACCCAACAGATAGAAAGGGGTGAAAACATAACCTCCTTCACCTCCTATGGTGGAGGTAAAAATGATGTAGTAACACTTTCTACAAGCTTACTTTCTGAACACTCTCAAATCCATGCTCACCTATTCAAGGGATACAGACAGCATCAAATGCAGTGTGAAATTTGCTTTTGAAGACCCAAGGTCATGTGTACAGTGACCCTGCCTTTCCAGCACGCAGTGGCTCACTTTAATTAATGGGAATCAAAGTGATTGCATTTCTATTTTGCTTTTGAAATTCTCACGATTTCTTAAGGTGTCGCACCTCTTGATCTGATCCACTGCCTGTATCGGGACACAAATCATGACCAATAAATATATTATGACCACATTGTATGGACTGGTCTTTCGTATCCTGACATTTCGGAGGAATTCTAAAGAACTACAGGATCAAACAGTAATAACTGAGAGTGAATTGTGCGACTGACATGAGCTGCCCTTTCATAAATACAACATTGAAAGCAATTCAAAATTAAAATTTTCATTAAAACTTTCAATTGCATTCAAATTATGCCATTTTTGTTAAGAGTGAGGTTTGGAAGAGGATGGGACCATCAAACACCCTGAAGGCTGTTGAGACAACCAACCCAACCCTGTTACAACTTGTTCGGAGAGGTTAAGCAGTTTTAGGCTGTAACTCAATTACTCAACTAACTGGTGGAATCGAAGAACGTGATAAAAAAAAGAAAAAAATTAAAACAATTTGTTCCAAGTACTTAAATCCAAAGGTCATTCATACAATTATTATTACTCATCTCACTCAATGAACCTCAATCATCATTTAACATTTGAATATTCGGATCATGCAATAACCGAGATCAATGACTCATTCCCATTACTCTTGGCAACAGTTAAATGGAATGGAACCGGGAAAGATATCACAAAACCAGGCTGAACAGTTTACGTTTTGGATCCCACTGATAGGCCAGATCTGCATCCAGACCTGAACCAAAATTGAATAGGCTTGTCATCACATCCCCAACTCATCCTCCAAGTTTTGTCATAATCTGTCCAGATCCTTTTGAAATATAACGTTATCCATAATTTTGGTACAATTTGTCAATGGTGCACGAAGAATCACTAAAAAAACAATCCTAGTATCCGGATCAGGATCTTCACCAAAATCGAATCAATTCGTTGTTGTCACACACCCAACCTGTCCGCTAATACCTTTTTAAAATATCCTGTTCACAGACGCAGACAGACAGGGATGAAAACATAACTTCCGTCCACCTTCATTGGTGGAGGTAAAGCCGCTGTCACACCTTGACGTTTTAGCCAGCGTATGGCAAGGTATCAAAATGTATATAAAACGCTGGCATACGCTGAACTATTGATGTTTTTTTTCCAGTTTTGGGCGTATTCATAACGAGTTGGACGTATGTATAACGTAGCAGTAACGTACACATATATATTCGATCACATATAGATCACTTATACCAATGAATGCTTAGCGTATTGTCGGCGTTCACAACCTATGCCCAACGATAGTCTAACTTATGCATAGCGCGCGGCAGCGTATCGCCGACAATCACGTGGCATAGGCTATTAAAAGGCTGCGGCTCGACGATTCAAATCATAACCGCACCAGACATCAAAGTCAAACCTTGTTACACTGTCACACCTTGAAGTCAAGCCACTGTCACACCTTGACGTTTTAGGCAGCGTATGCCGAAGTCTGAAAAATTTGCCGAATACGCTGGCACACGTCGAATACGTTCTGGGTAAGTTTTGTATACGTTAAGAGCACGCTTAAGCACGCTGGCATACGTATGCAGAAAATTTTTCGACGTATGCCAGCGTATGACTCACACATTCCGCATACGCTGGCCATAAGTTGTAGGCACGTTATGCGATCGTTGACACACGTCGACACACGTTACTTGTAAGTTACTCATAAGTCGAAACACGTCGAGGTAATGTTTCGCGTCAGTGTTCCAGACTCCATGGTTTCCATCCAGACTTCACCATCCAGCCAAAGCTGACCAAGGCGAAATCTCGGGTGGCTCCATATCTAGAATTGTTCGGAATACATTATTCTACATGTGTACCAATTTTGGTGCTTTTATGCAAATTTGAACAATTGGTTTGCCATGCTGCAGTACTATTAGACCATGAGTTACAATCGTCAAATATGGAATCAGATTTTGAATATCCGCTTTTAATAAGCCTATACGATACATTACTCAGTCTTGCCAGGAGCCAATAACATTGCACCTCGCCTCAAACAGCCAATCAGCATAAAGTGTGAACAGATGAATGGACAGCCATCACTGTCATATATATGTATATATATATATATATATATATATATATATATATATATATATATATATATATATATATATATATATATATATATATATATATATATATATATATATATATATATATATATATATATATATATATATATATATATATATCCATCGAAGCTTTACACCCACATGTTTTATGCATGGTTCTCACATGTGACAGTTGACACCATCCTACTATTAATTTGCAATTGATCAATGGCTTTGACACCAATACAAATTTCTGTTATGGATCCGAGGAATCAAAAACCTCCATACATCGAACAAACAATTTCAAATGGAGCACCTCGGCGCCATTCGAGCATTTAAATTGCATCAGATGTGGCAATAAATGTGAATTGTTGCTCCCAGTTCGCCGACTCAATGACAAAACATTCCATTCACATTTTTTTCTGCCCCAATTCCTCGCCCATTGAGAATTCCGTGCGGGCATAAGAAACTTGCTAGTTACGTTTGAAAAGAAAAAAAAAACAGATGTGCATGCTCATGTAACCAATGGCAACGGGTATCAAATTACAAATACCCATCAGCTAATAAACAGGTTTGAATTTACATGATAGTTATGAAAAATGGTGACTCATCAGTTTTAAAGTATGGCCATCTGCGAAGTACATATTTATAAATGGTGGGGACAACTCAATCATAAAAATACATATATAAGACAGCTATGACAATGGGAAGTTAACTAGTAATGTTAACGAGTAAAGACAACAGGTTCAACATGTCCATGTATGAGCTATCTGATAATGCTATCACATTGCTGTAACATTACAATGTGCTAGAGACATTTATGGGAGAAAATACACCGCAAGTGAGCAAAGAAAACATCAATACAATTATTACTCAAGGACTTCACAACAATTCACTGACAACACCAATGTGACCACTCCTCATTTTCATTAATGCCAAGGTGAGCCAATGAAAAAAAGCCAAGAATTCACAAGTTTTCGGAAAAGCGATGATAATAGAAAACCTACAGAAAACCAAGACGCCAAGGTGAACAACGAATAGCCAAGATCTTGTGAAAAGAGCCAAGGAGTGGTCACACTGCTGGACAACACATATGCAGATCTAAACATCTCATACCTGAGTGTGGCACGTCTTGGATTTAAAACCATTTAGTGAACGAATTAGCTTGGCTGCACCTGGATAGGCTTGAGGGTTGTGGAGTAGCACCTGAAACCCAAATGCTATCTCGGTTCCTCCTGAACACTCTCTCATCGGCTGGGAGTTCCTCCGTATTATAGAGCTCAATGGTAGCAGACTCGCATTTGAATTGTCTTGTCTGAGCTCAATTACAAATAAAGTGAATTTGAATAAGAAGCTGTCATCTTGTTTGCAGGCAGGAAGTTGTATCAACTTTAGATGCTTGTTCTTCTTCCTTATATGCAACACAAAACTGCTGCTGGCAGTGCTGGGAAAGTCATTGACTGGGGGGGCATGGCCATGTCATGATGCAATGCCCTCTGTTGGTTAATGCAGGATTTTGGAATTTGTTCATGGTGCCGGCGATAGCTCACCTACTCTTCGCGAAGCACACAATGAGATCTTCAACACCCACAAACTAGTGTCGGTTAACGGGACGCCCAGTTTAACATCCATCCGAGGGACGGCACATATTCATGAATCATCCTGCTTGTGAAACACTAGGATGACAGTTCATAACTGGACAGAGATTCAAACCCAGGGTAGACAGTTTAGAGGCGAGTGTGTGTACCTCTTGTGGAGTCTTGGCCATCCTGCCAACCCACCCGATATGCTATCCTTTGGAGAGAATGTTCCGCTGGCTTTCGCAGTGTCTGTCAGCACTTGCTTGAGGACGTTCTAAAGGTAACACATTGCTTTCGAAAACAGTAGATCAATGTGTGTCTCCTGATTACTCGTGCCTTTGTGTTCCATCAGAGTTTAGTGAATGATGCCAAGATATTGGCTCTATGGCAGCCAAGTCCAGGTGAGTTTGTTTCGCAGGTCGAGTGCCCTCTTTCTGTGGAGGTGCTCACCTATCATCGGGTCGATGCAGTATCAAATCATTGTATTCCTATGAGTTGATACGCAAAAAATATAAAGCCATAAAACAAATTGTAATCGATAAGGGGGCCTGAAAAAAGTGAAAAATTGGACAAAACAAGACATTTTTTCCGTAGCTATTCAAGATTATTAATAATATTGTCATTCAATTTCGAATCAAAAAACTCAAAAGGTGACAAGAGGTGCTCCAATACAAAGGACAATCAAAATCCTTTGAGCTGCGAATTGTCTTGCAAACAGTAAGAAACATCATTGCAATTAGGGTGAAGTATTTGAATTAGGGTGAAGTAGATGACAGCAAGATCATTGAAACGCACGATGAGCCGGTTCTTCGTGTGGACTAAACCTCTAAAATCTCTGCAAAATGAGTCGTCACTTGCAGTAATTCAATGAAACTCGTATCAGAGGATGTGTGAGTACAGAAGAGAAGTACTTTGGAGTTGTGGTTCCTTTAATCTGAACTTTTTTTTTTACACTTTCGGAGCCATTTTGTGTAGTTGTATTCCATAATCATGGAAAGGTGCTTCATTTATCCCATCATCCCCATTTCCATTGTCCTCATCATCTTTTGAACAGGAATTTGTAATTGGTTCAGGGTGCCTGTGATAATTGTACACCGCTACTTCCCAATTCCAGATCCAGGCCATGCGTGACCTCATCGCCGGGCGTCGAATGAAGTACTCAGTTTTTACTCCGTTTGTTTTCGTGTTTTCTTGTTTGTTATTTGGCAATTTTTTTTTTCTTCCAAGTATGTTGGTCCGTCACGTTTGTCTGTTTGTTTGTTTGTCTGTCACACGATTTTTGGCCACAGTTTTCAAGCAATCGATTTGAATTGTTTTACTTGTGTGTAGGTGACCGGCCACGGATGGAAATGCTAAATTTTGGTGAAGATCCGAATCCGGATCCGGATCTGAGAATTTTTTTAATTGATTCTTCATCATTGACAGATGGGGCCAAAAATGATATGTAGAACGATATCTCAAATGGTTATGGATGGATTCACACGAAACTTGGTGGACAGATTGAGAGTGCCACTCGGAAGAACTGATTCAATTTCGGTGATGATCCAAATCCAGATCTGGATACAAGTATTATTTAATTTTTTAACTGATTCTTCACCATTGAGAGATGGGGCCAAAAACTATGTATAGCATGTTATCTCGAAAAGTTGTGGAGGACTTGTGGCAAAATGAGGTGGGAGAGTTGGTTAGGTGACAAGAACAAGCTGATTCGATTTTGGTTAAGGTCCGGAATCAGATCTGACCGATCAGTGGCACACAAAATGTAAACTATTCAGCCTGCCAGAGGTATGTTCTCCATGGAGTGCCGTTCCGTTTCACCAAGTTTTCACTCTGTGAGTGATTTTTAGTTTGTTTAGTTGTTTGTCCGGGCGATATCTCAGCCATCCTTTGTTCTCGGAAGCTGACATTTGGGGACAAAAGTGAAGATGTGCTTTGGCAAAAACAATGTTTTTTAGTTATTTTATTAATCCATTTATTGATTAATTACTTAATTATTATCGATTTATTAATTCCTTATTTATTTTCTTTCTCATCTGGGCAATATCTCAGGCACCTTTTGAGCTAGACGCTGATATTTGGAAAGGACAGTGAACTAGCGAATTTGGCCAGAAAGGGTATTTTTGAATAATTGATTAATCAATTAATAGATTTATCATTCTTTTTTTCTTTCTTGTTTGTCCTGGCGATATCTCAGCCATCCTTTGAGATAGGAAGCTGAAATTTGGGGATAAAATTTAAGATGTGCTTTGGAAAACAATGTTTTAAATTTTATTATTATTAATCAATTGATTGATTCATTACTTAATTATTTTCGATTTATTAATTCCTTATTTATTTTCTTTCTCATCTGGGCAATAATACAGGCACCTTTTGAGCTAGATGCTGATATTTGGAAAGGACAGTGAACTAGCAAATTTGGCCATAAAGGGTATTTTTGATTTATTGATTAATCAATTAATCGATTAATTATTAAATTTTTTTCTTTCTTGTTTGTCCAGCCGATATCTCAGCATCCTTTGAGATAGGAAGCTGAAATTTGGGGATAAAATTTAAGATGTGCTTTGGCAAAAACAATGTTTTAAATTTTTTTTATTAATCAATTGATTGATTCATTACTTAATTATTATCGATTTATTAATTCCTTATTTATTTTCTTTCTCATCTGGGCAATATCTCAGGCACCTTTTGAGCTAGGAAGCTGATATTTGGACACGACAGTGAACAAGTGAATTTGGCTATAAAGGGTATTTTTCATTAATTGATTAATCAATCAATTATTTTCTTTATTGTTTGTCCAGGTGATATCTCAGCCATCCTTTGAGATAGGAAGCTGATATTTGGACAGGATTGTGACCAAGTGATTTGGCTATAAAGGGTGTTATTGATTTATTTATTAATCAATTAATTATTCATTTTTCGATTAATTACTAAATTTTCAAAAAGTTACAGATTCGGACAACACAGTGGTGGTTTAGCTATGTTATTCGGCAATTGATTAAGAAATTAATTATTTTAAGACTATTATTTATTTATTTTAATGGTGCAATTAATCAATTATTGCACACTATTTCCTCTAAATTCCGACTCCATGTGCTGCAAGGCGGCATCGCCGGGTGTCCTGGTGATGTTGCGTGCCAGAGGATTTGTTATTCATTTATTTGGCATGGGGGCAGTGTACTTTGAATGGACCGTGACTTGTTTGTCTACTCTTCACAAAAGACAACTACCATCGACCAGTGCTGGTAGCCAAGTACTGCAGCTTGACATTCTACCAATGGATGGTGTTGACGTCTCGCAGTATACGCAAAACACCAGTATAACAGTTTACAGCTGGGTCGAGATTTAAACCCAGGCTTGATAGCTTAAAAAGTGAGTGCACATACCTTTAAGCTATCCTACCAGCCCATGTTTGTGACGTTACATACATTCAAGGATCATTGATAGAGCCTATACAATACCTCACCTATCTCTCTCCCTTCCACAGATCTCCTCATATCATGTCTCTGTTCCCCACTGGTTTTTTTTCCTTTCCTCTCCCACCCCTATTGTCTCCTGCTCCCTTTATTGCACGTTCTGTGTGTTAGCCCTCATACGAGCCTTGACAAAAAAATTTATATTTGTGGTATTTTCTCCACATATTTTTTCACCAATTTAAAAGTATTTATTCTCAACCCAATTCTTTATTATTGCATTTTAGAATTTTTTTTTAATCCACAAAGTTGAGCTTGTGGAAGAGCTATAACACACAATGTACCAGAACATAACAGACAAACCAACAGTAAGGTAACTAGGACACAACAGAGCCACCCTTATTAGAGAGATTAGAGATAAAGGGGGAAGAGGAGATTGCATGTAGTGAACAAACCGGCCACAAGCTCAAACACAGCAAGAAGAGGAAGGAAAAACCAGAGATGGAACTCAGAAAGCAGGTGGTAGAAGACGGAGGGGCCAAAGACTTCTCTGCAATGTAGGAGCAACAGGTCAGAAACTTAGCTTCATCGCAGGAGATTTGAATGGGTTTGAGGGCTCAATTCCACAGGCTGTATTTCTTCATCAATTTCCACGAAATAAAGTGCAAGGTGTGAGGCAGGTGCACCTTCCCAAAGGGGAGAGCAGCACTCCATCGAGCTGCAGATTGAGCTCTTGAAAGCTGATAGAAAGTTCAGGTTTTCCAAGGAAAGACTTTGCACGATGAAGAATGTCCAGTCGGTTTCATTGAGAGTCTCTTAAGCTTTCTCTTTTACTAAACCCTTCCCTATTGATTTCCCCATCTTGTCTGTACAAGTCTCCTCATTTCAACAATATTTATTGAACGTAACATCTACATCCCTACGTGATTGACATACACATTGACATTGCACATGCATCAGCAATGATTATGTTATTTTGCATCTCCCTTCTCCTGTCGTCCATAAATAAATACTGCTTACATCCTCCTGTAGATGTTTCTGCGTGAATTGCGACTATATCCAGCTGTGTATGTGTGCAGTGAAGAGAGGATTGGGAGGATTCAGGGATTGTATCTGTAGCCTACACAGCAAGTAGAGTTTTGATTCCTTTCTACATTTGAACTTTCACTTTGGCAAAGCAAGAAATTTCTTCAAACAATGATTTTGAGTAGAAACTGATGAAGCATTTTGTGGAGGTCGGTGTTTATAAAGGTAGGGGGTAGATGAGTGGTGTGTGTGTGTGTGTGTGTGTGTGTGTGTGTGTGTGTGTGTGTGTGTGTGTGTGTGTGTGTGTGTGTGTGTGTGTGTGTGTGCATTGATTTGATATTCCACCTGGTTATTGTCATTGATGGTTGATTTTATTAGAAGTAACTGAGGTCCTTGGTTGGGTTTGTAAATAAATCATGAGTGGGACAAATATGAGGAGACATCAATGCACTTTAGGATGAAATACAAGGACATTAGTGGACAATGAATAAACCAATACCATACATAGAATTTCATCTGTGGATTCCAGGTTTATGAGCCATGGATTCATATGGGAACACCGTTTGGAACAGTTTTATCACAGTTCACTGAGAGCTGTGCAACGTTATTGGAAACAAATGGTTTTTGTTTCACTATAGGTTTAGTCATAGTAGAGGATGCTCTGGCATTGGTATAAAACCGCGGAAACAAAGTTCCATTCTTTACGTCGTATAGATGGTTTTACAGATGGTGAAGAAAGTTGGGGGGGGGAGGGGAGAAGGGGACAAACTTTCGACCACATTCACATATACAGTGCTGATCAAAAGTCTACAGCCCATTTCAAAATTTTCACCTTTTGCTGCCTTGTAGCCAGGAATTAAATTGCATCAAATTAGACTTTTTCACCTGTAATTACACATCGCAACCCACAACTTCCAAGAGAAAAACAAATTCGAAAAATTTCAGAAAGTAATTCTTCTTCTTGCGTATGGCAGCTTAGCTGCCAGGGTAGCTATCATTTATTGGAAGCGCAACTGTGTCGCTGATGCAGTGCTCCTCTACAAGTACACACTGTACTGGTACTCATTTCGCTGACCTCGGAAGGATGACAGATTGAGTCAACACCCTGGTGTATTATTTCAGCGGCCAACGGGGCTTGACACTCAGGACCCGAGGATCGCAAGTCACCACCCTAACCACTAAGCCAACACCAGACCTCAGAAAATAATTAAAAATACAAAACTAGAATATCTTGTTTGGATAAGTGTCCACCCCCCCCCCTTAGTTAATACTCGGTGGAAGCACCTTTGCCAGCAATTACAGCTGTTATTCTGTTGGGATAGGACTCCACCACCTTTGCACACTTTGATTGGACAATACTTGCCCATTCTTCTGTACAAAACTGTTCAAGCTCAGTGAAGTTTCATGAAGAGCGTTAATGGACAGTAATCTTCAAGTCATGGCACAGATTTTCGATTGGATTTAGGTCAGGACTCTGACTGGGCCACTCAAGGACATTTATCTTTTTGCTCCTTAGCCACTACAGTGGAGCTTTGCCTGTGTGCTTTGGGTCATTGCAATGTTGAAAGGTGAACTTCCATTTCAATTTCATGTTTCTTGTAGAGGGCAGGTTTTCCTCTAGGATTTTTTTGTATTGTGCTCCATCCATTTTCCCTTTGATCCTGACCAGTGCCACAGTTCCTGCTGATGAGAAACATCCCCATAACATTATGGTGCTACCACCATGCTTCACAGTAGGGGTGGTGTTCTTTGGGTGATGTGCTGTGTTGGGTTTGCGCCAAATGTATCGTTTTGCATTTAGGCCAAAAAGTTATATCTTGGTTTCATCAGACCACAAAACTTTTTGCCACATGGCTTCCGAATCTCCAGAGTGATTCCTTTGCATACCTCAAACAGGATTCAAGATGGGCTTTTTTGAGTAATGACTTCCATCTCGTCACCCTACCATACAGTCCAGGCTTGTGGAGTGCTTGGGATATTGTCACATGCACATAGTGACATGTTTTCA
The DNA here is from genome assembly GCF_056783735.1 of Eptatretus burgeri. Classification (NCBI taxonomy): domain Eukaryota; kingdom Metazoa; phylum Chordata; class Myxini; order Myxiniformes; family Myxinidae; genus Eptatretus; species Eptatretus burgeri. The sequence goes on along the minus strand of NC_140962.1, from coordinate 117,733,642 downwards.
CCATAAAGGCATGGAGCTCTTTCAAAGTTGCCACTGGTCTCTTGGTGGCCTCTCTGATCAATCTCCTCCTTGCTTGGTCATCCAGTTTGGAGGGCCGGCCTGATTTCGACAGGGTCTTGGTGGTACCATGCACCTTACACTTCTTATTGATTGTCTTGACTGTGCTTCAAAGACATTCAAAGCCTTTGAAATATTTTCATACCCATCACCTGATCTGTACCTTTCCACAACTTTATCCTAGAGGTCTTTTGAAAGGACATAGCAGCCATATTGTTTTATTTTTTTTTTAAACCTTCAAAAATCCTCTTCTCTGAAGTGGCCAAACAGATCGAGGTGAAACTTTACAAGTATGACCACTTCTCCATGAGGAACAAAAGGTTCACACATCTGAAGTCATAGGTCACAGGTTTGGCAGCCATATTGGATTCATGCTAAAACCTACAAAAATCCTCATCTCCAGAATGGCTGGACGGATCGAGTGGAAACAAACTTCACACAAATGTTCCCCAAGCCATGGATATTCAAGTTTGTTAAGGAATAATAATTATTGATAGGTTGCATCATTAGGCAGTCATATTGGATTGAAGAAAAATATTAAATAATGTTTTCTCAGGAACCACTTAAAAAATCGATGTGAATCTTCACAATTATGATCTAGTCCTGATGGGGAATACATGTGTTAAATTTCAACTTGGTCGGATGCATGGTCTGGCAGCCAGAATTTTTTTTGTTTTGATCTGGGTTCTTTCTTTTTTTCATTTATTGAATAAGACTTGCCTGTGCCTGGATGGGTTTGAGGGTAGAGTAGTAGCAGCTGAAATGTGAATCCTATCCAGGTTCCTCCTGATGACTTCATCTTTGCTCTTTGCTTGTTTGAGTTCCTTTTGTTTAATCCAATGCAGGACTGGACCTGTTTGGTCTTCCATTTCCGGAGAATTTAATTTATTTTAATCCCATTCTAAATCGAATTTAACAAATATTTTCATCCCATTCTAAATCCAATTGAATAAAAAGAAAAAAAACGCCATGGGTCAGGGTCAGGTGTCCAATTAAAGCGGAGTTGCTTCAAAGCGGGACGTCTTGGTACCCGGTCATCACTGCCAGCAGTTATAAAGTAGCAGTTCTAATTATGTCTCTTATTAATTTCGCAACACACCAGTACACAAATGACTCACAAAATACACCACACAAAACAAGTCCTAGCAAGGGTTTGCAATCTCTGATTGCTCTTTTTCTTGTTAACGCTTGCTATTATAAGGGGGGGGAGGTGGACACTTATCCAACCAAGATGTTGTCGTTTTGGTTTTTAATTAATTTTCTGAAATTTATAGAACTTGTTTTTCACTTGGAAGTTGGGGATTTATGATATGTAAATAAAAGTGTAAAAAGTCTGCTTTAATGCAACTTTATTCCAATTTTGAAAGGGGGTGTCGACTTTCTATAGGCACTGTACATGTATATGTATATATATATATATATATATATATATATATATATATATATATATATATATGTATGTATATATGTATATATATATATATATATATATATATATATATATATATATATATATATATATATATGTATGTATGTATATATACACCTTTTTTTCTCAACAAAGTCTAAAAATATTGTAACCACAATGTGGAATCCAAGAACTGGTTCATGTTCATGTTTGTGCGGGAGGCAGACATCTGGCAAGTCAACACTACATTATTTGCATAGACATTCAAATATGTGTGTGAATTTCAGCAAATATGCAGATAATATAATTTTCACTTAAACCTCACGATCTCATTGTATTAACGATGCCCTCCACTGAAATTTTCCAATATATTCACCGTGTTTGTTACATCAGAAATTGTTGTCTTATGATGTGGCGCCTAATGTTTGATGCATGCTGAGGTCTTGAATTCTGATGTATGAGCAAGATAATTGCATGGCATTCCAAACAATTCTTTCATGAGTACCAAAAGTAGCTATTTCAATAATGAATGTCACCAAAGACGACAGCAATCAATGTAAATTTGGGGTTGACATTTTTAAAATGTGGCTTTAAAGACTAAAAAAAAATCAACATTGAGTGGTTAGATCATTATGAAATTTAAAACCATCAACCATTTAATCCTGTATGTCTGAAACACGAATGAAGGCTATTTTATTGCAAACAATGACATAAAAGGTAGACAATTGTCACGTAGGAATCATTTACATATATAGAGGTAATGATTGTTCAGTAAATTGAGAAAAAACAAACTCCGGATAGTTAGGTAAGGAGTGAAGATATGGGAAACAAGAAAACGAAGGTTAAAGAAAATAGAGGAAGGTGTAAAAACCAGGACCTTGCTCCTGGGGGAGGGGGGGGGGAGATGGAAGATTGGAGCAGATGGGAGTAAAGGAGGAAAATGATGTGTCCGAAAATAAGGCAATTGTCTTTATTTATGGATGTATATATGTATGACTATTCATAATGGGGGGTATGTCGGGGTAAGCCATTAATTGGATCACCCTGTCCTCTGACCATTGCTGATCCTGCCCATGCTCCTGTTTATCATTATACTTGCCTCTGAGCTGTATTACCTGGGATGGAATCATGACACAGCTGTAAGCTGTCACCCCAGTTGTTCATGTGCAGGGTTATGCATCAACCTTCCCTGAAATAAATGTTGAGCCAGATGTTCAGTATGCTAGTAATTAGCTGGTGGACGTTAAGGATTCCACAATGTTTTTCACAAAGAGTAGGCAAGCTATTGCTGGCATTCTCAACAAATTACAAAATTCTGCTTGGACTGTAGGTACCAAGTAGTTTGGACTTCTTTGAGATTCCTTGACACCAGGCTACTCCACTTGCTTTATCAGAGTGTGGTTACTGTTTGGGTAGCAGGTTCTGCACTAGAAACAAATTGGCCAAGTGGTTCGCATATTTCATGTGAACGGCCTGCTTCAGATATAAAGGGCAACCAACAACAATATATTTTTATTATTGAATTTGTATGCAGCCTGTGACTACTTGGCTGCATCGATTTTTGGGGGCGCAGCTGTGCCGCTGATGCAATGCCCCGTTACCAGTAAGCTGGAACTCATTTTTCCAACCTCGGTAGGATGACATGCCGAGTAAACCCACCTGGTGTTAATTCAACAACACAACAGGTGCTTGAACTCAAGACCCGAGGATCTTAAGCCAGCCACGTTAAGGAGTAAGCCAACACCGGGCTTAACAATATCTGAACATTATAGAATTGAAAACAGCTCACCAAAATCCACCAAATTTTGCATACATGCTCGGTGTACCCAGGGTCTGGTTACAGGCACACAATAAAACCCCCCTCCTCATCCCCTCCAGCGAGAATCGGGAGATGACTTGCGATTTTCACCTGCAAACGGAGGATAGTGCAAACGGTTTAACCACTGACCCTTGCCGGATGGAACAGGTATTGACACTTTTTTTTCACTCCCGGAGGGAAGAGGTGTTACTACAGGTTTTCCTGTCCATTTTCATATTTTGGCATTAAATTTGACAGCATGATCATTCATTTCATTTGCAATTGAATGCTCCTCGATGTGATCATTCAAATAACTAAAATGGTTGTTCAATTTCATTTTCTCAGCACTTGACTTCCTTAAACCTGCAGTCAATTTTAAAGTAGCATCAACTGCAGTCAGTTTCACTCACGTCAGCAGCGTTGGTATTTGGGCATTCAAATTCATGAATGTGCATTGGAATTCACAAAATGTGCTTTCAAATTCCGACCGCAGGCGTGTGCATACATGCCATTTGCATGGGTTGACCTATTATGACACTAACAATCACATTCTTTTCTCATATATGTTTCTTCTGAGATCTGATAAACGTTGTGAAAGACATTACACATCTTTATTTGTATTTTTACGAGTAGAAGGGTTCTTTATTTTACAGATTCACAAATAGCAATGGCAGCCCATGGTCGCTCTGGAAGAGTTTCCAATGTAAACAGGGAGAATGTCATTGATAACTTTCAAAACAATGTGCTGGACTAGGTTGAATTGGCTGACAAGTTAGGCATCAACAGAGTAACAGCAAGATCAATTATCTCGATTTATCTGAGAACTGGTTGACGACAAAGGTTGCCAAAGGGAGGGGCACACAACGTAAAGATGGATGATGGCATGCGGCACTGTCTGCAACATCCCTTAGATGTCAATCCTCTTCTGACTTTGTGACTCAGATGAAGGAAACCCAGCAAGCTGCTTTGCCAACCAAGCCCCATGTATCTACGAGCACCATTGCCAGAAAACTTGATGGTATGCTTCTGACTCTCAAACTGACTGAAGACGTGCATGAGGCGTGAAATGCACCTCACATACGACCAGCATATCCAGTATGCGCAATGGTTTCTACAGCATGATGTTACTGCTCAATGCATCTTCCGTGACGAAAATGAATACAAGGTCTGGACACGGCGTTCGTTTGGAAGAGACCCTCATGGACTTCCAGCAAGATGCGTTGTCCACAGACAATGAGGGCATAACTGCAATGTTACATTTGCTGTGTGCACGGAGGTCGGCCTCGTCCATCACAGATTACCTTCGAGACGGTAACTAGACAAAGTTTTGAGAGCTCTCTTGCAAACACAGGATTGTGCCAACGTGTTTCCTGTTGGCAAGCCTGTCTTCCTTACTTACGATAATGCAAGCCCACACATCCAGGCCCAACTCCCACCGTATGCTTACTCAAACATCCAACTGAAGCTGCGCTCTCCATCCTCCCTATTCCTCAACTGCACGGAGATGGCTCATTCTGCATTCAAGGCTGCAGTGAAGAGAGATATTGCTCTCCCAGACTGACAATACCAAGTTGGAGATTGAGAAGCAGCACGCCAAGCATGATTGGACATGCAGCAATGGATGTGTCATCTTCTTCAAGAGGTGGCTAGGCAAATGCAACCCGCTTTGATGCAACCCCGCTTTAATTGGACACCTGACCCTGACCCATGACGTTTTTTTTTTCTTTTTATTCAATTGAATTTAGAATGGGATGAAAATAATTATTCAATTCGATTTGGAATGGAATTAAAATAATCATCTTCATGACATTTTCAAACAATTCAAATGAAGCACTCCTGTGAAATAAAGAATCAAAGTAATGAAAAGAATATATGTACATGAATAAATAAACATTGAATGCATTTCCAATATGAAAAAAACAACATTTGTAAAAGAAATGAATAATAAAACCATTTTAAAACAAAATGAATACGAGTGCAGATGTGTTTGAAAAAGGATGAAAAAACATGAAAAATTGAATAAACCATGCGATTAAAGAAAAAGAAAGAAAAGAAACAACACAAAGACTTATGCTGGTGTGCATTTCAATCAAAACAAATAAAACTATATATATATATATATATATATATATATATATATATATATATATATATATATATATATTTATATATATATATATATATATACAGTCAAAGCTCGTTACTATGCCACCTGTCGAGACCGAGCAAAAGTGGCATAGTAGCGAGAGTGGCATAGTAACGAGATTTTGTAAAAACGGCCTTATTTTCTCAAGTTACCCATCTGTAGTTAATCTTTAGACAAAATTTATTCCAGCAAGTAAAAGGCACGACTGTTGTATAAGCTAAGCGAACGGAGAACATACACACACTAACAGAGTTCACACACTAACACATGGCATGGCGAGAAATTCACGACACACAAAGCTTTCAAGAATCGTCGGCTGGCGCATCTTCTTTCGGCGGATCTCGTGCATCTCGTTGTCTAGCCGATCGCACGCTTGCATCACACCGGGCTTCCCGCTTCTCTGCTGCATGAACTTCCGGACGGTGCTACAAGCGCGCTGGGCTTCCTCGAACGGAACGATTTCCTCCTCGACAGTTACCTCGTCATCTTCACTTTCCACCGGCTCCTCACTGCACAGAATCTCCTCCGCAATCTCCTCCAGCGTGAAATACCCGCCAGTCGCGAGGCGCTCGTCGGCTTCGAGAAAGTCAGACAGCTCGATCTCCTCGTTCTCGTGCATCTTTTCCTCGGCAGGCAGAGCTTCCCAGATGTCGGGCAGCTCCGCATCCTGTGGCTCAGTTTGGATCTCCTCATCAATGAACTTGGCCTTCGCGAAACAGTTCCTGATCGTCGACTTGCCGACCTGCTCCCAAGCACGCCGGGCGACGTGTAGAGCGTCGAGCAACGTGAACTTGAACTCCTTTCCCTCGTCTATGGCCTCAAGCCGGCGGCATAGCAGGAGCTTCTTGTAGTGGTGCTTGAGGTTCTCTATGATTCCCTGATCCATTGGTTGCGAATTGGCTGTCGTGTTGGGTGGGAAGACGACCAGTTGGATGTTGTTCAGCTCGAGCTTGGGAGGGTGGCCAGAGAAGTTATCGAGACAGACCAGCACTCTGCGTCCCTGCTGGCCGAGTCGTCCGTCCCACGCACGCAACATCTCCTCCAAAAGCTCCGCCGTCATCCACGCCTTCGAGTTCGCCTTGTACTTGACCGGGATCTCTTTGTTCTTGAAGGCACGGGGTTTCTTGGAATTGCCAATCACCAGAAGAGGGAACTTCTTGCTGCCGCTCATGTTTGCCCCAACCAGAAGAGTGATCCTTTGCTTGCTTTTCTTTCCTCCAGTACACCGCTTTCCCCTGAAAGCCATGGTCTTGTTCGGAAGCAGCTGCCAGAAGAGTCCAGTCTCGTCCAGGTTGAAGACGTCGTCTGCGGAGAACTGCCCGAGTAAGGGCCGGAGAACCTGTTGTTGCCACTCAAGAAGGGATTGCGAATCCACCGCTCCAGCTTCGCCCTGCACTGTCTTGAACGTGATGCCGTGGCGCTTCTTGAAATTGCCCAACCAACCGTCGCTCGCCATGAAGTCTGGGATGTGCATCAGCTCGGCCAGTTTCATCGCCTTCTCCTTGATCAGATCGCCGCTGACAGGCACATTCTGTCCTCTTGATTGCTTCAGCCACATGAGCACTCCCTCATCAAGCTTCGGGTCGTGAGCCTGCGTCAACTTCATGCGCTTCGATGGAAATCCAGCTTTGATTGCAGCCTCGATTGCATCCTTCTTGCTGAGAATGCCCTTCACGGTGGTTCTCTTAACTTCGACGCCCCATTTCTTGCTAATCTCCTGGCCAACTTGGACTGATTCGGCTCCTTCTTCGCGGCATCGATGATCTCCTTCTTCTCCTTCAGCGTAAAGTCGGTTCGCTTGCATTTCTGAGCTGACATTATGGGCTGAATTTGAAAAAAAATGATGCCACTGTTGTACGTGTGCCTGCGTGTCTGTGTGTGTGCTCGCGCTTTTTTGTGTCTCGTTGTCCGTGTTGTGATTGGCTTGTTGTGGCTGGCATCGGGGAGAAGAATCGCGTGTTTTGACACAGTCTGACTATGCGCGTACGTATTGAGTTATGTTGTGTGCAGCTGGACTGTAGTTCGTCGCTTCGCCTTTGGACGTGAGTGTGATAATCGAGCACTGCGCAATACAGACTTTTTCATGACTCGTGCCTTTTAACAGTCACACAGTAGTGGCATGGTAGCGAGAGTAGGGGGTGGCATAGTAAATTTATTTTGTATTGAATTTTGTCGGGACCGAGCAAAAGTGGTATAATAGCGAGAGTGGCATAGAAGCGAGGTGGCATAGTAACGAGCTTTGACTATATATATATATATATATATATATATATATATATATATATATATATATATATATATATATATATATATATATATATATATATATATATATATATATATATATATATATATACATATATATATATACATATACATAGTGGTAGTTATAATAGCCTGGTGTTGGTGCAGTGGTTAGGGCAGCAGCTTGGGACCCAAAAAGTCCTGATTTCAAGCCCCGTTGGGCCACTGAATATATATATATATATATATATATATATATATATATATATATATATATATATATATATATATATATATATATATACATACATACATACATACATATATTGTTGCGGTAGAGGAAATTCGCAAACCACCATTCAGGTCCCGTAGGTGAGATATCTCTGTCAGTACATGTGTAGTTCGCCCCAAACCCGTTGTTTAGAGGGGAAAATGTGTCATTCGGGCTGCGACGCTTTGAGAAAGTCGTTTTTCTGTTCTATCTTTATTTTGAACCAACCACGTCTCAACCGCCATCACACAACAACCACCAACCGCAACGCCGCTTCACAACAACAACGCCAACAGCCACGATATTTATCTTCACAACTCGCTCCCGCAGGCATCGCATCACCGCCGTTCCGAACGGCACCATGGCCATGGACCACCACTTTAAACCCTCCACCACCTTCGCCTCTCCGTCTGCGGCCATTCCCGCACCGCTTGTGGGCACCGAGCGTCAGGCTGTCCTGGCCTCGTGCGGGACGCACGCCGAGCCGCGGGTGCAAAATGTGGCCTTTCCGAGGAGAATTCGAATCAGGAATGATACACGCTCACTTCTGATCCGTCCAATCAGCAAGCGTGGGGCGGTTTGGCCCCCCCTCCAGGCACGTAGCAGTAGAATCGGGATATGCAAATTCGAGGATCAGGGGAGACTCACGCCCCTTTTTCTCCGTCCAATGGGCGAGCGTGGCTCCACCCCCGAGCTCGTTCTGATCCAGAAATTTGCATATGGGTTCTCCTGCCAGACAAGAAAGCGCCGAGCGCGGTGCGAATTTGGTCAGTTTTTCAGTCAAGTCAGTTTTGGAGAACAGAGTGTGGCAGCGGCAGAGTGTGGCAGCGGCAGTGAGTTTGAGAAGGGTCAAGGCGAGTTGGAGGCAGTCGGAGTTGGAGAAAAGGTCGAGGCAGTCAAGTCGGGTCTGGAGAGGAGCAGTCTGTGGAGCCGTGAGTCAAGTCGGGTCTGGAGAGTGGCAGTCTGTCGGGGTTCGGAGTCTGTCGGGGAGCTGCAGAGAGAGGAAACCTGGAGCCTGGAGCGCGGTCGAGGTGATTTGCTGCAGTCGGCTGAGGAGAATTGGGGAGGAGGTCGAATAGCTCGGGTCCGAGGCAAGAAAGACGGCGGTCGGCGACGAGGTCGCAGTGGAGTCGCTCGTTGCGGGACCCAAGCAAGCCAGCTATTCTCTTTCCCCAGAGCATCAACAATTCCCCCCTTTTTCCCCCCCGCGCTGAGATAGTGCGAAAAGGGGGCCCCGTTCCCACCCCACTCCAAGCAGTGCCAACGAAACCCGCGAAGGAGCGCATTTGCGGCTCATCACAAGACACGGGTAGGATCCACCTGGTCTCGCGGCCCACAGGCCCCGTCTGCCCCCTTGTCTTTGAGGGTGGCCCTTTTCTTTTGCTTTTGAGTAAATGTGTTGTCGGCGCCGTCTGTAAAGTAAAACTGTGTAAGTGTTGCCGTGTGCTCGCGTAGTCGGTAGTAGATCTGCATTGTTGTGTTTCTTTTGTAACATTTGCTTTTGGTGCATAATTGTTGTAATTGTATATGTGTACTCTCCGTGTGCCGCGGAATAAATGTGCATTATGTTGAACTGTTTTTCCCGTTTCGCTTCGTCTTTTCTTTAATTGAATCTCCATCTTGCTTCACCTAAAGGGTTGGTAGTGGGCTTAATATGCCCGATAATTAATTGGAACCGTCGAGGACGACGATAACACCGCTCGGTTGTCCCGATAGTACGGAATGGGTCGCTTAAGTGGCCCGTGTCCGGAGTCGACCTGCGGCGAGGTGCGATCGCCCGGTCTACCCTCCGCGTGGGTACTTAGGTAGGTCGAGTTTGGCGAACAACCCTATCCCACGCGGGGAGCCGATTGGCACGATCGTGGTGAGGCCGAAAGGCCCACCCGTGACTAGCTCCCGGCGTTAGTCCGAGAGGGTCACGACAGAATTGTCCGTCCAGTGGGCGACGTGCCGTGATTCGAGTTACGTGGCCATTCGCACGCCGGCGGGCGCGATTTTGCAACACTATATATGTATGTATATGTATGTATATATATATATATATATATATATATATATATATATATATATATATATATATATATATATATATATATATATATTTATATACATATATATATATATATATATATATATATATATATATATATATATATATATACACTGCATATGTGTGTATATGTACACATATATATGTATGTATATATATATATATATATATATATATATATATATATATACACATATATATATATATATATATATATATATATATATATATATATATATATGTATGTGTATATATGTATATACCAAGTCGTATAACACCAGGGGGTTGACTCAGCCTGTCATCCTTCGGAGGTCGGCGAAATGGGTACCAGTGTACTGGGCCGGTATATACCCCGGTTAAAATAGGTGTACCAAATCCCTGTGTCGTAAGAGGCGACCAGGGTTGTGTCAGGAAGGGCATCCGGTGTAAAAAACATGTGCCAAATCACTATGCGGATCATATCGATGATCCGCTGTGGCAACCCCTAACGGGAGCAGCCGAAAGAAGAAGAAGAAGAAGAAGAAGAAGAAGAAGAAGAAGAAGAAGAAGAAGAAGAAGAAGAAGAAGAAGAAGAAGAAGAAGAAGAAGAAGACGAAGAATATATTGTGGTAGTTTCATTCGTGGAAAATGCTGCAATAGTTAAAACCGCAATAGTTAAAACCAAGGGCCAATGGGAAAAGCAGGTTTGGTTCCTGGTCTTTGAGAAAATATAGAGGAAGGTAGGCGGCAGCAAGAAATAAACCCATCACAAGTTAAACTCGCAGGGCATTCGGTGGAGCGCATACCTCCGCCACGCAATGCCTTATCCACGATAACATATCGGGCCCAATACATTTTTTAAATAACATGCGATATAGTACTGTATCATTTTTGGCTCGATCTGTCAATGGTGATGAATCACTTTAAAAATTATCACATCCGGATCCAGATCCTCAGCAAAATGGAATAAATTCTTCCTTGTCACACACCCAACATGTCCATCAAGTTTCATCCAAATCAGTTGAGAGCTTTTTGAGATATCGTGCTATGTATCGTTTTTGGCCCGATCTCAATGGTGAAGAATCACTTAAAGTATTCTCGTGGTCGGATCCAGATCTGGAGTTTCACCAAAATCTAATCAGTTCGTTCATATCACACACCAAACCTGTCCACAAAATTTAATCGGATCCATCCACAACTTTTTGAGATATCCTGTACACAACCACAGACAGACAGACAGACAAACAGACAGAATGGGGTGAAAACATAACCTCCTTCACCTTCGGTAGTGGAGGCAATAAACGTATAAAATATTGTTGCGGCTATGCGAAGCCGACACTCCGCCAAGGTATTGGCACCCAACATACACTGGTCCTGAGAAAGTAATATCATTAGTAATCATTTTGGAAGCCGTTTCATTATGTCTCGTGGGTAAATGGGACAATATGCGTTGCGTAGGGCTTTTAATTAGGTCTTCAATCCCCCTTTGCTATTCTTTCATCTATTTTATCTCACACACAATTTCCTTCATGCATGCCTGCATGCCAGACAAGACAGGAATGAGCAGCGCTAGTCTCATTAGCATATGTGCACCATTTCCCGGTTTGAACTGCGTGCCATTCACCAATGGATGCCTCACCTTGGACCATCACTTTGCTCACCACGACGCTACAACCATCACCATAATCACCACAATGCCTCCTAAAAATCCTCAGAGTAACCTATGCTCGACTTCCTTGCCACACACATCACACAGCGCTTTCCCCACCTCACTCCAGCTGACGCAATGACCGTTAATTCCCTGGACGCTCACCACCGTTCTTCGAGATGCTTGCGAGTCAGAACACTTTGGCACATTACTCAAAGCATAAAATATTGCTGGTACTCATTCGATGATGTCTGGATAGCTTTGGCACTCTGCTAATTAACAACGCTTCAACGGAGCCCAGCGCAAGTTCATGGCCGGCGAGCGCTCCCGTAAACCCAGGCCAAATGTAAATCTCGGAGTTCTGTTGCGTGGCCAGGCTGGGGAGAAAATGAAGCCATTTTGGGCTCCGGAGTCTGGCGGGGCGGGGCTACTCCTCAGGTTGGTGTCTACGCTCCAATGGGAACGCTCGGGAATGCCTACAGGGCCTTTTGATCCGTTTTCTGGCTCCTCTTTCGCCCGGGCTCTATAAATATAGTGACAGAAAGTCGAGAGGAAGCTGTTTAGATCTAGCTCACCCACCAAGCTCGAGCGAACGCCACTCACCAAGCCTGAGCCGAGAGAACAGCGCAAGTCATCAAGCAGTCAGCAAAACAGAGAACAGCGCAGTCATTGAGTCACAGTCATCAAGGGTGATCGAGTAGTGACCAAGCAGGACAGAGCGAGCAGTCAATTGGCATTACCGAGACATAGCTGGGGTCATTGCAGGGTCATCAGCGCTCAGCTGTGTTCCGCGGCCAATACTCATTACCATTTATAGACTCTCTTCCACACCCATTTAAGCTGTCCTCACACATCGATCTCTCCCATCTACTGTCTCATCTACTGCGGACGCAGAAACTAAATGAGCAACAATAAGCGATACACATCCTCTACTGCATCACATGCACCTAATTCGCACCTCCATTTCATACACTATAGACACCCCTCTCCCCTCCCAGTTTTCTTCCCTCCTCCCCCCTCCTAAGTGATTGGGGTGTGTTGGTCCGTCGACCATGCCAGGTTCCAAGAGGATACTTACACCTCAATTTCTTCTCCTCTTTCTAAACTCTCCAGCTTCCTCAGGTGTGTGTCTGATGGTGCCTGTATTGTTTGCATAAGTTCAGATCAGATTAGCTCTGCACTGTCTCCTTTTGTAAATTATAACTGTATTTTCCTTTTGCCGCACCCACGATTCTTTACTTTCCCTTGCTGTACATATTGTAATAAAACCTTTTATTGTGCCACATCACCTTTCCTCACCATCACTTGTAATGAATTGTTTATGTTATAAATGAACCCAGTCCGTTTCGTCATTTCCTTTATTGGTCCAGCATGGTCCGCACATTAGATTATCTAGGAAGTTTTGCCCCACCAAATTTGCTCTCGTTAACCAGCATGCACTCACTGTATCACTCGGCAGTAATCCGGATGTACCCTGAGGGCACGATAACCTTAATTGGTTCGGTCGTCGACAGGTAAGGCATCATGCAAGTAGTATAACCCTGCCGGGATTGGCAGTGCCAATCGGCGCTCGTGGTTTATTAGCAAAAAGAATAAATAAGGGTTTGAGAATGGGTGTTGGAGAACGGGGGTTCAAGTACGGGTGTCGTAAGGCGAAGGTTTAAGGAATGGGTGTTTGAGAATGGCAGTTCGAGTATGGTTGTCGGAAAATAAGGGTTTGGGAATGAAGTTCAAATATGGAGTTCGAAAATGAAAGTTTGGGAATGAGGTTTGAAAGAAAATTAAGATTTGGGAATGAGGAAGAGAACAATTGGGAAGGTTCTACGTACAATTTTATTGACCCTGTAATGGTGGCTCACAGATGCCGCATTTTTACCTTGAGCCAACTGATCCAACAACTCAATATTTTCGCCCAACTTCATAACATTTATCTGCCTTTTGGCACAACTAACTTTCACTTTATGTTTGGACACCATTAAAAACGGAGCGTGAGAAACACCAGAAGACTTGTAATGGGGGGGGGGGGGGTACCCTTTCACGCACGGGACACAAACGATGACCCATCTCAGCTCAAAAACCGCGATTGGTCGAAATGAAATCCCATGACAACGGAATCGGAACACAATAGGTTGCCGGCGATTGGTTGTAATCCACGATATTTGAGGGTTCCAGTGGCAACATTTTCGGTTGTAAAATGAAATTGAACATGAAGCAAAATCAACATTTTCAATTCACCAAACATGAAATAGATTGCTCGTAAATAAAAACAACGAAAAAGCCACGTCGAGTCTGATGTCACTGGATAACATCTGGTTTGAGATTGAATGGTGAGAATAGGAATTTGTGTTTAAAATTTCGAAATTGAATGAGGGAAATGCGATGTTGACTGGCAAAACTTAATTCACTGCTGCCCATAAATGAAATTGAATGCTTCAAATTAGAAATTGCCACGTTAATTTGTCCAGCAGGTGTGAAAATGTGCGAATCTGAAATGTTCAAATGTGAAATAACTATGAAAATTGCCTGGAAAAACCTATGAAAGGAGACGTGTCCGTCCGTCCGCCATGAGAAGAAGAAGCAGGAGCATGAGCTTTAATGTAGCGCTTCGTGCTGTCTTCGAATGATTAAAATGGATTTCCTTGGAACAAACATTTCTGTTCACTTAATCATGAGGGTGCCCATTCTAAACGTCCATCTTTCCTGGATTGAGGAAGTAGAAGAAGTGGAACTGGAACCTCGATGCATCCTGACTTTAAGCGGGAAGTGCAATTTTTTTCTTCAATAAAAAAATATACAAAAATGCGGGAATGGACTAATTCCATCTTGTCTCGTACATAATAATGTAACATGAAAATTGCCAATGTTTTGGTTTTTTTCTTCTAAAAATTGGCATTTCGAGTCTCAGATCATATTTAGACGTTACCTTGCCCCGTGCATGATATAAACATGGTAGCTGTGACCTCCAGTTGACAATAAACACGCCTAGAAGAACTTCATTTTCGTGCTTTGACGTAATCAGCTGCCAACTGAAAATAGATGTGAAATAGCAAGCTGACACCCTCGGAGCGTTTTGCATGTTTTAAAGGCGACTTGTGAAACTTTGATAATTTGGAAAGTTTCTTCGGCTGCATATAGATCTTCCTCTCCTTCCTTCTTGGCAATGGATAACCCATGCTGGTGTCAAAGTGACATAGTTTCGCCGGCTGTATTTGACATTTTGTCACGAAAGAGACTCTACGTGTTCCATATGGTTTTTATGATTGCAAAACTAATCAGGAACGAACAATTGCAAGACTTCAAAGGTAATAACTTATCTACAGTTATATAAGTGAATACTAATCTTCAAGACAATCCATAGTTATCAAAGTGTGTACGCCTTTACAACTTGCGTTTTCGAATCTGAGCCAGGAAGAAATACATCATACTTGGCAGTCTGAACTAAGCGTCGCTCAGATACTGCTGTGTATACAAAGCAAAAAAAATAAATAAAAATCTACGCCCCAGCTACTCCAGCCTGCAATCCATTGCAAATACTCCACTGATAGTTCCCTGGGTCTGAAGGTTTCCACATGAAAACTGGGATGTGATTGATTTTTGGGGGGTGGGAGAAGAGGGAAGAGAGAGAGAAAGCAAGCAAGAAGAAACCCGACTCAAAACTGCTGACACAGACAGTGTCGCATGCTCCATAGTAGTACTTGGTCAAGCCACCTCCTTCCCCTGGACAATAATCCTTTACATTCCAACTTGTTTGCTCAGGGTTTCTGAAACTTTCCAAGTGCTGGGAAAGTGTCCCGAACACTAATTGGGTCATTTATGTAGCCTTTCCGGCTTTTCCTCTTTATCAGCAAAGCGGTTTTCGAGATAAGGTCTGGTTCTGCTGCCGGCGCAACGATTATGGTTCCAATTCGTTCATGTCTGACACTTGAAAGCCACCTCACTCCTCCAATGCCCTCACCCCCAACCCCATTAAATATCTCAGTGAACCTCATTAGTGGCCCCTGCGAGTTTAAAATGCGGAGGTATTAGTGAGGGAATAATGAGGGGGGTGTGGGGAACCCATCCTGATCACACACTTTCATAATCTTGCGCCTACCATCACACTCGTCTGGTCTACATGAAAGCCCTTGCAGTGGCTGGGTCCATCTGCCCTGTGTTTATTTTCCCGGTTGTCTGCCGTGGCACCAATAATTCGCACCAGGAGGGAGTTCGGCCCTGCATGTGCTTTATTAATGGCTCCTGACACTGATATATAGGTCTTCGTGCTCCAGATGTTCCCTGCACGACAGCACCACCCACAAACAAACATGGACGTGCGAATTGATGCTCTTGCCAAACTTCCGAGACTTTGAAAAACTTTTATTTCCACATATGATAGATTTAGGGGGGGGGGGCACAGGGTGATGAAAAAGACAAGACAAAAGTTGTGTAGGTTACTTTATCAACTTTTAATAAGAAGAAAATAATTAAAATATACCAAGTATTGAATGTTGTTGTGAATGAATGTTAATTCAATGCAGAATTATTAATATTTTCGCCTTTGCTCCCACAGTCTGGGTTACTGAATGTGAAACCTGCAGGTCACAAGGGGGTGCCGGTGCATGAGCAGCATAGATACCTCATGGGGATGAAGTTCGTCATCATCATGATCATCATCAAGATCATCATCATGATCGTCATCATGATCGTCATCACCATTGCTGCCAAAAGAGCTAAAGGGAAAGGGTTCGGTTAACTTTGGGCGGTTTTGCTATTGCTTTCCCAGCAGTCAGTTTGGGTTCATGCAAATGAATTTGCAATTTATTCAGAATGCCGGCGATAGCTCACCTCTTCGCAAATGACACATTGGGGGATCTTTAACATCCGCATAGATAGAGCCAGTGCCGGAAGGTGTGTCCTCCGGTTTGGCGTCCATCCGAGGGACGGCACACACATTGATGAATCACCCTACCTGCGAAACACCGGGATGACAGTTTTTATAGCTCGGTCGGGATTCCAACCAAGGCGAGACAACTCACGGGTGAAGCTCTTAGTCTTGGCCATCCTGCCAGAAGATCGTTCGTGGTCCAGTGGGCGCCAAACGAAGCGCCGGCTCCAAAGACAAATCCCTCACGGCGATGGTACCGGGTCGGGACCTGCAGCAGGGTCGGGACCTGCAGCAGGGTCGGGAACTGCAGCAGGGTCGGAACTGCAGCAGGGTCGGAACCTGCAGCAGGGTCGGGAACTACAGCAGGGTCGGGAACTACAGCAGGGTCGGGAACTACAGCAGGGTCGGGAACTACAGCAGGGTCGGGAACTGCAGCAGGGTCGGGAACTGCAGCAGGGTCGGGAACTACAGCAGGGTCGGAACTACAGCAGGGTCGGAACTGCAGCAGGGTCGGGAACTGCAGCAGGGTCGGGAACTACAGCAGGGTCGGGAACTACAGCAGGGTCGGGAACTACAGCAGGGTCGGGAACTACAGCAGGGTCGGAACTACAGCAGGGTCGGAACTGCAGCAGGGTCGGGAACTACAGCAGGGTCGGGAACTACAGCAGGGTCGGAACCTACAGCAGGGTCGGGAACTGCAGCAGGGTCGGGAACTACAGCAGGGTCGGGAACTGCAGCAGGGTCGGGAACTGCAGCAGGGTCGGGAACTACAGCAGGGTCGGGAACTGCAGCAGGGTCGGGAACTGCAGCAGGGTCGGAACTACAGCAGGGTCGGAACTACAGCAGGGTCGGGACCTGCGGCAGGGTCAGAACTGCAGCAGGGTCGGAACTGCAGCAGGGTCGGGAACTACAGCAGGGTCGGGAACTACAGCAGGGTCGGAACCTACAGCAGGGTCGGGAACTGCAGCAGGGTCGGGAACTACAGCAGGGTCGGGAACTGCAGCAGGGTCGGGAACTGCAGCAGGGTCTGAACTACAGCAGGGTCGGAACTACAGCAGGGTCGGGACCTGCGGCAGGGTCAGAACTACAGCAGGGTCGGAACTGCAGCAGGGTCGGGAACTACAGCAGGGTCGGGAACTACAGCAGGGTCGGAACCTACAGCAGGGTCGGGAACTGCAGCAGGGTCGGGAACTACAGCAGGGTCGGGAACTGCAGCAGGGCCGGGAACTGCAGCAGGGTCGGAACTACAGCAGGGTCGGAACTACAGCAGGGTCGGGACCTGCAGCAGGGTCAGAACTGCAGCAGGGTCGGAACTGCAGCAGGGTCGGGAACTACAGCAGGGTCGGGAACTACAGCAGGGTCGGGAACTGCAGCAGGGTCGGGAACTGCAGCAGGGTCGGAACTACAGCAGGGTCGGAACTACAGCAGGGTCGGGACCTGCAGCAGGGTCAGAACTGCAGCAGGGTCGGAACTGCAGCAGGGTCGGGAACTACAGCAGGGTCGGGAACTACAGCAGGGTCGGAACCTACAGCAGGGTCGGAACTACAGCAGGGTCGGGACCTGCAGCAGGGTCAGAACTGCAGCAGGGTCGGAACCTACAGCAGGATCGGGAACTACAGCAGGGTCGGGACCTGCAGCAGGGTCAGAACTGCAGCAGGGTCGGGACCTGCAGCAGGGTCAGAACTACAGCAGGGTCGGAACCTACAGCAGGATCGGGAACTACAGCAGGGTCGGGACCTGCAGCAGGGTCGGGACCTGCAGCAGGGTCAGAACTGCAGCAGGGTCGGAACTACAGCTGAGTCGGAACTGCAGCAAGATCGGAACTACAGCAGGGTCGGAACTGCAGCAGGGTCGGGACCTGCTGCTGGGTCGACGTGACGGGGCTCTCCGAGTGCACAGCGGCAGCACCTCAGCCGTGACGTCAGCACCTCAGCCGTGACGTCATCAATGCCGAAAGTTGAACTCAAGTCCCCGACGGCAAGTTCGACGACGACGACATTCATCCCTTTTTAATAACCAATCGGCACGGCGCACGGACCGGGCACGGCGCCAACATTCCCACAAGTCTCCATCACTGCCGTGTCGACCGAGAGTTTGCGTAAACAATTAAAACTAGTCAGAAATTAATTTAATAACTTTACTCTCTGCTTCATTCTGAGTTTCTTCTCTCGTTTCGTGTGCGCAGTTCTCACCGAGACACCACAGAGAGAGAGAGAGAGAGAGGAGTCGATGCGCTGATGGAAGAATAAATATTTCGCGAAATAAGCGAGGCCTTGTTTGTGAGATAACGTCATGTGGCTCGCAGCATCCCAACTATGCGGCCGGACCGTACCATTCGCGCAGCCGAGGGGTGCGATCGCTACTTTTAATATTGCACTTCTACCGTAAAACACTTCGCTGGAGCGTACCACGTGCGAACGGGATTAGCGACGTATGCGGAGAAATTATTTGTATGAAAAAGAAAAAAATAAATAAAAAACCGGCTTAATTACTCATCGTTGAAGTTATCCTCCCCGACGACAGCACCTCCGCGTCCGCTCGCATCCCCTGTCTGCGTAATGGTTGACGCCCGAGGGGGCGGGGCATCCTCCCCCGGTGGGTTCCTCCTTTCTACTTGCATTCGTTGAGTCGCCGCGCAATTAAAAAGTTGTTCCAACTGTTGCTGTCGAGTTCTCGTCTCCACGGCTGCACGGACAGGGATAAAGATTACCTCAGGGAGGCGATCGCTCGGGTCCACCTTACGGCGGGCGGCTCGACGAGACGAGCGCATCGGGGGATTCCGCCGAGTTCGCCGCGCGCGTTCCTTTTCCCGCGGGATTGCCGTCGGGATTCGCGCTCCCGACACCCGAGGAGTGACGTTCGTCCCGAGACGTGCCTGGGAGCCGGATTTCTGTTTTTTTTTTTTCTTCAGCAGGGGATATGATTTTCCCCCACGGAACCTCGCGCACGCCCTCTCTCAAACAGGTGAGCATCTCCTGGGCGGTGATCCCGGCATTCCTGCGCTTTATCCCTGCGCAAAGGACGCAGTGGGAGAGCCCTCTCCGGGACTCCTTCGACCACTTGATGTTGACGTGTTAAGAGTTTATACAAACTCCTGTTGTCATCATTCATATGCAGCTGATAACATTATTTATTTTACATACCTGTCACATTTTCTAGTAGTAGTAGTAGTAGTAGTAGTAGTAGTAGTAGTAGTAGTAGTAGTAGTAGTAGTAGTAGTTGTAGTAGTGAATCTCACCTTGTGGGTTCAGCCAGGGAAAAAAATGTTTTGACCCAAGTCTCTCACGAACCGGCTGGCCAGGCTTGACGTTAGACCGGAGCTGATTTTGTCAGGAATTTGGAATTTGTTCCAAGGGGTCACAGCGACAGCTCGCCCAATCATCATCACAGCCACCACATCTGGATCTTTAACGTCCACCGACTAATAGTGGCAGACAGGACACCCGGCTTTAAAGGGCAATCCGATGCTACGTCTCGCCCGCGAAGAAGCACCAACCACACAGTTTATACTGTAGTTGGGTAGGAATTCGAACCCAAGCTGGACGTCACATAGCCGGACACACCATCTTGTCGGACACGTCCGGAAAGTTTCAGAAACGTCACGTATTTGTGAACATCTAGTTGGGGGGAAAAAAATGAAAATAAATAAATAATTCTTTCTCTGTCAAATAATATTGCATACCTTCCCTGAACAACAAAACATTGTTTCAATTATTCGCACAAACTTTTCTCTGATCTTCAATGTTGCTGGTTGATGTGAGTCACCCGATGCCTTCAAGCCACCTCGTCGACGTGCGGACAGAAGTGCTGCCAATGAAGCCCCCTCGAGGTCGTACGACCTCTTTTTATTTGCGGACAGGGTGTCCTCTTCAGTCGAAACTCACGTATTCTTTCAATTAAACAGTTAACCACACTGCACTAAGCCATGTAGTTTGTAGTGCAGCCCCCCCCCCGGCATTCGACATCCAATTTTTGTGTGTACTGGAATTTCATGGAATTGGCTCGATTTACATTCCCATTTGGCATGGGGCTACATTGACTCAGGTTCCTGTTAACCCCCACCGACTCCCCCCCCACAACTTCTTCGGACCACCAACGAACAATGGAGTTGCTGATGGGTTGGGGCCAAGATTGGAAGGTAATAAGCCCAAATTACTTTGATTAAACCCACCGGTAACTGCTCGGTGTATTATAATTTGAGAGTTAACCTCCATGGGGCATCTTCACAGCTCGACCCGACTGTTTGAAATGGGATTCGCTCGGTGCCTTTGCAAATTTGACCCTGATTTTGTTTTGTTTGTTTTTTTTTCAGTTCAAAATGCTTCAAAACATCACAACTCTTGGTTACGGAGACCTAATTAATGTAATTTTGACACTTTCACATTTCTTCGTTTTATTTATATTTCTCTGCTTTATGCAACAAAAAGAATTTAAGAAACGGTCTTGGAGGTCTTAATTATTGGAACGTCCGCTCTGAGTCTGGGAAGTCGGTGGTTCAAAGTCTTACCAAAAGCTTTATAAATGGCACATGCTGCCTCCTTGCTTGACATTTGGAATTTAACAAGGATGGAGCAATCATAGGTTGGCAACCATTGCACAGGCTTGATGGGCCGAATAGCCTCCTCCTGTGCGTCGACGTTCCTTGTAAAAGGAACTTGTTCATTTTCAGAAGTTGATGTTAGTTCGAGAAGGTAGAGGAGGAGCACATGTTGCATATGTCTGCTCCAAGTCTTGGTAGTTTGGTCTGGTCTTAAATAGATACGACCCGGTTGCTAATGCAAGTAACTGGAGACATAATAAACAGAGCCATTGACGGGAGAACGTCATACGTCAGGAAGATTCACAGCACACTGCTGGCATCTGCCCTGTTTGCACACGGCAGCAAAATATGTACAATTGTTCCGCAGTGCCCACATTCTCAAGATTTACTGTGACACTGAGAAGGAAATCAAATTGTCTCTCCCATATCCAGAAAAGAACGAGTACCTTTTCCCTAGTGCTACGTCTGTGCACCATGATTTGGAGTAAAAGTTTGTTTCTGTCAATGGTGTTAAATTCAGCTCACATGTCAAGGAGATGATGCATCTCTAAGTATTCTGGGAAATGTAAAGCTTGTTACAGTAGATAAGACACTCAGCTTTAAGATGTCTGCACCCCTTCCCCCCCACCACAAAATCATTTTTTTATTTTAAATATATATGGATATATACTGGCGGGATGACCTTGAAGTACAAAACCTGACCCAACTATAAACTTCCATCCTGGTGTGCCACAGGCAGGGTGGGTGATTCATCATTTTGTGTGCCGTCCCTCGGATGGACGTTAAACTGGGCATCCTGTCTGTTAGCATTCATTGGTGGACGTTAAAGATCCCACGGTGTCCTTCACGAAGAGTAGGCGAGCTATTGCCGGCACCATGAACAGATTCTAAATCCCTGCCCTAATTCGTTGACATCAGTTATGGCCAGCTGGTTCATGAAAGACTTGGGCCTAAAATTTCTACCGGGCAACCCCACAAGAACGTGGGAATAATTGTTGCCATTAACGAACAAGAAGAATAAATAATAAATATATATGTCAATATATACCTTCTCCTCTGTTGTCATGCCCACTCCTCTCCATCCCCACCCCCACCCTCACCACCTAGTGGATTTAAGTCGATAAACTGATACATTGAGTGAATATAGCGTTGTAGCACAGTTTATTTCTATATCTAATACGAGATGAGCCAAATGGTCTCATCCCACGTAAAAGTTCCTTAGTGTCTACCTGCATTGACACTCACAATACCTGTCTGCTAAATGCCGCAGCAATTGTCGAAGCAACCTTTACTCATTGCACACCTGCCATTCACGATCACCGAAACATCTCTCATGTTGTGCTTAACAACAAAAAAGCCAATTGTGTACGGTCTGCAATTCTCACCTTGGTCATTTCCTTTTTGCTGTTTCCCTCCACTTGCTGAGTGTGTACAGTATTTGATGCAAAGCTGCACAGCAGATTTTATCTTTGCTATAAAATATAGTTCAGAAAAGATAACCCGAGTTGCTACTTCCACGGATGGATTGAGACGCATTGCTTATTGAGACTCATATATATTACAACTCTTGCTTTATGATTATCATGCAAAGGTCTGGATTCGAAGGGAAGATAATTATTTGCAAATTAGCTTTTGAGTTCCAACTATGACTGACTGTCGGAGCTGTAATCATATATTACTGAAATGTTCAATTGCTTACGACTGCTAAATGAACAATATTGAATTCAAACCCTGTTATTCCATTCCCTGGATGCCAATCTGCCACAATTGCTTAGTTTTTCCTCGAATTTCCTGATCAGCTCGAAAAATCTTACTCCTTGTTGTTTTCTACTGTCATTTAATGTGAAGTTTATTCTTTACTCACGGAGTGTGCTTACACATTGTAAGCAATAACGAACTACGTTTTCCCCATTGTCTCGGATCGCTCACCTGCATTTGATTTTTCATTTATTTATTTTCATTAATTTATATTTTTATTTACGGATGTTGTCCGACGGTTCTGTGATTTTTTTTTTCCCTGTGTATCAGCTTCGATGTACGTCGGCACGCACAATTAGTGTGCTTCTCCATTGTCTCTGGTCGTTCACCTGCAGTTATGTTTTGTTTTTCATTTATTTGTTTTCATTTACGGATGTTGTCCGACGAATCTGCGATTTTTCCCGGTGTAATCCTTGCCATGGGGGCAGTATTGGCAGCATTTAACTCTCCTGGAGGCAGAGATAGACACAAGCAGAGATCAATGTTGTTTAAGAGGTTTATTTGCCTCATCTCGAGGAAACGAAGCCAAAATGTTTGAAACCATCATGATGGAATGGTCCCCTCCAGGCTCTGATTGCTAAAATCTAAAGCAGCTCTTTTAAAATCAGAAAGTCAATGTTTACTATTTGCTAAAATATCAAATTATTGTAACCTAGTCCCTTATTTCAGGAAGGAGGATTGAAATATAACTGGCATCTTTGTATGTCAACCGAGGCTAAGTTGCTTTAAATGTTAATAATCTCACCCTGAATGTGCTTGAGAGTTCGGATACAGTTTAGTTTTGGCGAGTGATGAACGAGGTGTGATGTAATTGGCTTTGGTGCTAATGAACTCAAAATTCTGAAACTGAGCAACCTTTTTCCCCGTGGCAGAAAAAAAAAAAGAAAAGAATAACACATTTCACTGGACAGGTGAAGTAAATCTTACACACAGTCTTGATTTGTCATTTTATTCCTCGACTTTTGTCTTTTCAACTTGACTGCAGTACCGCTCGCTGTGGCATCTCTGGTTTGGCCAATTTGCGGGACGGATGGCCGGTATTTCGACGGGTGGGTAAAGCTTTGAATGCAAGGCAGAAGCTCAATGGCCTGACAAAGACAATCTATCGTACGCTGGAGGTCACGACCAGTTATACGCAGACGTGTGTGCCAATTTGGCTTTGGTCTCGCACTTTGTAGTGGGTTATGATTCATAAAGGGACATCTTGTCTTTTGCTGATTGCAATGTCACTGAAAATAGTACTTTCTTTTCGTTTTTATGATCTTGTAAAAAGTGCTTTCGACTGAAAATGAAATACCAGGGAGCATTGACGGTGGCTTCCTCAATTTAGATGTGTTTAATTGCCTTGTATAACATCATTAATTGATTGTCTGATGGTTGACAATGAAAGTCTCCATAGATTTGCCGCTTTTAATTATTTATACAAATGTGTAGGTTCAGGGAAGAGCTGAACAAATAAAGAGCCGATTGTGGCATACAGACCGACAGAGAGGGAAGGGCAAGCACAAGAGCGACTAAGTCTAGCCAAGTTATTCTGAGACTATCGCACGTGATGCATTCCAATGAGGAAGAAGAAGCATTCAATCCCGTGAGGACGCAGTGCAATTTCCCAAAAGGTAAAAATTGGGTTCGACCAGGACTTTACCAGTGGATTCAACTCGTGCTGACTGACATCGTGCATCCCTCGTGTCATATGTGAGAATGGTTTACTGATGCAAGTTATTAATTTCGCAAACTGTGCACCTGAAAAGTGGGAATCATTCAAACTATTCGCATTCCTCCCTGATACTTCGCATTGTTATATAGCTTTTCTGATCTCGGGAGCACAAAAGGTCATTACAAAATTGGATTAACGGATACTTGTAATCGACCGCTACTACTAACTACGACTTCTTTAACGCTCCAAGTATTTCCACGTTGTGGGGTCAGCCAGGGAACATTTTTGGCCCAAGTCTTTCATGAACTGGCTGGCCAGCCATGATGTTTGACATGAGTTTGGAATTTTGCCATGGTGTGTGCGATAAATCACCCACTCTTTGCAAAAAAACACCATGGGATCTTTAATGTCCGCCAACTAATGCTTGCAGATTTGTAGCTGAGTCCATCTTCGACCTAGGCTAGATAGCTCAGAGGCGAGTGCGCATACATCTGGGCTTTCCTTTTAAATATTTATATTTTTCTCACATGATAGGGATTTAGATTGTGCCCAAAAATTAAAAAAAAGTTGAAATACAATTACTTTTGTATGGCAATTCAGAATTAGTTAAAAAAAAATATATATTTTTTTGTTCACTCCAGAACACTCACTGCACTCGAACACATTGTCACTTAAGTTATCCTTTCTGGGACAGGTCTTTGTAGTTTGCAAGTGGGAAATAACTGGCTAACAGGGCACAGCCTATGAACAGATGATTCATTGGATGGAAAATGACTGTTATTACCCCACGTGCATAAAGTGAAAAGTGGGGTTAAGGAAGTGGTTCACTTTGTCTGTCTGTCTGTTTGTCTGTCTATCTCTCTGTCTGCAGATGTCAGTCTATGATTGAGGAACTACTTTTAAAATTTCAATTTGATTTTATATTGTTAAACACTGTGGAACGTGAATCATGATGTGATTCAGAACATGAATCTGCAGTTTAGCAGTACTTTTCTCTGACATTGGCAAATTGTATGGAATCTCATCCTGATCGCACATACTTACAGAAGAGTATTTTTTAGTAGCGTCTCGCGTAGCAAACGCTGCTCATAGAGAGCTCGGCGTTGTTGTTGTTGTTGTTGTTGTTGTTGTTGTTGTTGTTGTTGTTGTGGTTCTTCTTCTTCTTCTTCTTCTTCTTCTTCTTCTTGTGAAGACAAAACCTTAACCTCTAGGATTCTGCTCTTGTATAGACAAGATCCGGATCTCCTTAAATGCTAAGCACATGTACACATCCTCGCATTGACGGTGCCTTTTGAGAGCATCTATCATGAACTTTTAAATATATTCGGACATTTGCTTTAAAGTTTCGAAAAGTTCACGTTACTATTTAAAGATTATTCCATTTATCGTATTGTAATTTCGTAAATACACGATATATCGTAAATACGTAAATACATTCTGACAGGTCTCACTATTGGCTTAATCAAGGCACGTGACGAAATATCGGAAGTTGTTGTTGTTGTTTTTTTTGTTTTTTTTTAGCCGACAAAACCTTTAGGACGCTGCTCTTGGACACATTTGTCCTTGTTTTTTTACTTACTGTTTTTAAGGACGTTATAAAGGACACAAACAACAGGCATCAATAACTAATGTGACGTGTTAAGATGGTGTAAAAGACAGTGCATCAATGGCGGTAAACTTCCGAAAAGAGTTTGTTTTTCTACAGCTATTAAAACATTTATGTACTTTCAATTAAATTATATTCATGAATACTGTAGAACACGAATCACCCCCTTGGCAACTCAAAAAAAAAAAAACCTCCAGTTCAGCATTATTTGGACAAAATATTACGCCGTCTCGACCAATCAAATATGCTGCTTGCACTCAGCATTGGGGAACATCAAGATTCAGACAAAATCTCGGCTCGACAAAAATAATCTCGGCTCGACAAAATCTCGGCTCGTAGGAATACAGATCGTGCTCAGAAACGCAAAGCAAGAGTTGAAAAGACCCTTCCCATGTCCTTTTTCTCAAGACTGCGCAGGGGAAGGTGTTCTGTGAACCCTGTTTATTTATTTATTTATTTATTTATTTTTTCATACTTTAATATCTTTGAAACACATCTTTGCTCAGCAACTCACTTAAAGGTCCACAGAAATTCATGTTTTGTTTAATGAATAAATATGGCTTCACTTAACACTTAATTATTGTTTTTTATCTTGAATAAATATCTTGAAGGAAGGATTTGTGTTTATTTGGTGTCTTTGTACTCTCAATTGACCCCCCCCCCAAAAAAAAAAAACGGCGATGGGATTACATCACATAATCACGTGATCTGCTACGTCGACTTCAGAACACTTTTTCTTCTGGACTCGTGTTTACGTGCGGCCTACTTACGCTTTATACATAGAAAAGCGTAATCACGTCATCGACCAAATAAAAATAAAATAAAAGCGAAGCTATTGAAAGCTAACGCGATTCTCACGAAGATTATAGATCATTATATTGTAATGGAAAATACGAAAAACGACAGAAAAAACTGCTAAAAACCACCAGAAACTGAGGTTAAGTAGCGGACTGTTGTCTTGGCGGTTGTACTGCTATGCTCAATCATGTTAATTAAACTTCTTGTACATCACTCACTCACTACATGTACATGTACATTGCAAGGATAGTCCCATCCAGTATGGTAATACACCACACCACCAGTGTTGACAATTGTATAACCTTTGCTTTTAATTGAGCGCAGTAGCCTGGTGTTGGCTTAGTGGTTAGGGTGGTGGCTTGGGATCCTAGGGTCCTGAGTTCAAGCCCCGTTGGCCACTAAATTAATACACCAGGAGGTTGACTCAGCCTGTCAGTCTTCCGAGGTCGGCAAAATGAGTACCAGCGTACTGGTAAGGGGGACACTGCATCAGCGGCAAAAGCCGCGTCCCAACCAATGATGGAACCAGCAGCCACAGGCTGCACTCGATAGAGAGAATTGAGTGCATATCTCATTACTACAAGAATTACAGTACAGAGAAGTGTTCCATCAAAATACCACTCAACTCCACATTTACCACGTTCTAGCTCTATGATTTACCACTTACAAGTTGTTATTGATGAGTCTTTCTTTGACGTCATCCCTATTGTTGTGCACGCCAGGTATTTCATGAGCGATGTCATCCCCAATCTCCACCTCGGGTTCATACATCTACATCATTATTTTGGCTATCGTCGTAATCTAAGGGTTGTTGATCAGAAAATTAATTGTCAAATTCACTTTCTGACGAGTGTGAAGCAAGTTGTGTACCCATTCTTCTTTGCGTGCTGAAACAATCGCATTGCTGATGATGTCACACAGGACGCAATGACCATGAAGGCTTTCTGGAAGTTTTTAGGGGCGGTACCAGGCAGGTTTGGTTTTTTAACTTTAATGTCTCAGAAAATTATTTGTTTATTTCTTACAAATCAATATCATCACATTAAGAGCCTGGTGTTGTCGTAACAGTTAAGGTGGTTGGCTAAAGATCTTAGAGTCTTGAGTTCAAGCCCCCTGTTGTGCTGTTAACACCAGGTGGGTTGACTCAGAATGTTATCCCCCTGAGGTTGGCAAAACGAGTACCAGCTTACTGGTAGCAGGGGGCACTACATCAGCAGCACAGCTGTGCTCCCAGAAAATGATGCAGCCAAGTCGCCACAGACTACATACAAATAAATATAACTTCAAAAAATTTTTTTTCTCCTGTTATTTTAAAGTGTTTATTTACAAAAAAAACAGAAGAAGAATAAATGTCATGTCTGGTATTTGGGAAGCCATCAAGTTTCTTTTAGCCTTTTAGTTATGGTAAAGATTTACAAGGGAACCTCGACGAAAGAGGAGGCCTTTTGGTCCTTCATGCCTGTGCCATATTCGCACAAAATTAATTTCATGCTTCATGTCCTAACCCCATTCTTACCGTTGATTTCATTTGAATTCACATCCGTAACCCCGTGTATATAATTGACTTGCATATCTGATTTACACTCGAGGAAGGGAACTTAGCCAGGGCACGGACACACATTGGCCTTGTTCTTGAGAGATATCCTTGGATCTTTAACATCTCCAACCCAAAGGCAAATTGGACAGCCAATTTTACATCCCTGTTCAGCTTCTCTTTGTAATTCATCATAACTGCAGATTTTTAGTTCAATCCTCCTTCTTTGAGGATCAAAGCCAAACCGATTCATTAGGATTGCAGATTTTTAATTTTTTTTTCATTGAAATCCTCCTCTTCTGAGGATCAAAGCCAGACTAAACAGAGATGGAACACTCCCCTGCTGGCAACACTTCAGAACTGCAGATTTTTAGATAAATCCGACTCCGCTCAGGACCACAAACAAGACAACTCAAGGCTGTGATTGCTGTTTGAAATAACCTTCTACCTCAATTGACTTTAAAAATTGTACAATCTTGTAATGACCATTCATCTCATGTGGGAAACTTTATCACATGCTTCTTGCTTGTGGAGTTCAGTTCATTTGGCCCATCATGCCAGTACCTTCTCCACACTTTTGTTCACCTGACCTGTCAGTTGACTTCTTTTTGATATATCGTGCTGTACTCACGATAATATAAGAACTGATATTGATGCAAAGCATTGACGCAATCAAAACAGTCAATGTATTCTGATGTATCAGCCAAATAGTAAAGCCATCTGAGGATATGATATCTCAAGAAGCACAATGTTACATTTCATGTTTAATCTGAAACAAGATACAATCAGAAATGAGAGAGAGAGAGAGAGAGAGAGAGAGAGAGAGAGAGAGAGAGAGAGAGAGAGAGAGAGAGAGAGAGAGAGAGAGAGAGAGAGAGAGAGAGAGAGAGAGAGAGAGAGAGAGAGAGAGAGAGAGAGAGAGAGAGAGAGAGAGAGAGAGAGAGAGAGAGAGAGAGAGAGAGAGAGAGAGAGAGAGAGAGAGAGAGAGAGAGAGAGAGAGAGAGAGAGAGAGAGAGAGAGAGAGAGAGAGAGAGAGAGAGAGAGAGAGAGACAGCGAGACAGCAGACAGACAAAAAAAGAAAGTGGCTGAAATCTTCCAGTCATGGTCATCATACTTTATAGTGCATGAATAAGCACCAGGTGGGAGGTAAAAGCTCCTGCCCAAAATGGGTTTCTGTTCTTTATCAAGCTTCTCGTGAACACCTTGCATGTTGAGGAACACCAAGTGATAACTTGGCCTAATTGAAGATGCCTGCCTCTTCAGACAAGCTTTGGAATTTAATCTGCTCTGAACAGGTCCTTTATGGTGAAGTTATCCTTTATCCACTAACTGTACTTTTGTTTGAGTTGGCTACAATATATGATTGAGTGGATTTACTTGACATCCTTGCTGTGATCACATGAGACTTGTCCGAGTTGAAAGGCATGCTCCATATGTAAGACCACAGCTCTGATCTTTCCTGAAGGTCAGCAGACAGATTCAGCTGCAGCAGTTCTGTTGCAAGGATGAGAGAATGTGTGGCACAAGTGGGAGTCTTCAACAAAGTGGTACAGAGAGTTATTATTGGAGATGGGAGGTTCTTTAATATCGGTCACGAAAACCCTACTGTAGGGAACATGAGTTTTAGGGGGATGGGGTAGAGGATGAGAAACAGCCATGCAGAGTGATGTGCTGCCTATGCGTATGGAGATAGCCTGTCAACCCTAGATGCCAACGGATGTAAGTTTTGAGAGCAAAGCAGGATGACAGATTGTGTCGATTGTTCAGGATACCTCCCGCTTGAGATTTGGGCCTTGATGCACTGCTGAGTCAGGAGAAGAAGCCCATCTAGGACTTAGTTGTCTGCCCTAATATTAAATAGATGATTGTGATCAGTGAGTTAGAGAAAATGAATGGCTTTACCTTACTGTCTCCCGCAACGATCAATTTGATCATTTTTCTTCGATGAGAGAGAAAGCTCCACTGTCCAGTAGTTTAAAGGATCTGTTTTGTTGCCCTATTTATTTATTGAAATGACGTTGGTGTTCCTTTCGAACGTGTGGTGGGAAACTAGAGGTAAAGGAAGAGGAGCAGAGACAAAGGAGGAGCCAGTTGTTTGTCCCAATAGAATGTTACTGGATGAGACTTAAAATGGGCAGATACGTAAATTCAATTGGATGACAAATTCTGAACGAGGTTTTCAAGTCGGCGGTCTTTTATTCTGTAAGGTGAAATGGAAGGGTTGGTGAGTATGAGAGCATTTTTGTGAAAAAGGTAGTTTGGAATTGGTTTTAAAGTTTTCCACCCACTTTGTGCTGAAAAGCTGCCGCTGCTGGTGTTTTGCCACAGCGTGGAGATAATACAGAGGCCATCGGAGGGTTTTAAGGCGACGTAAAAGATGATGAAGCAAGACAGCAAGTAATAATGAGGACGGAGGAGATGTAACAACTTGTCGGGTGGCGCGAGGATTTAAGAAAAATCCTCGAGCCAATCACAATGAAGAAATTTCAGGCTTTTTTACATGTGTTTTTTTTTTTCAAGCAGCTTGAGAAACGAAGTGCAAAGCTACATCACATTTATTGATATATTTTGTCTTTTTGCATATTTTCACATTCATTGATATATGTCCAAGTACTTTTTTTTTCACAAATACCACTGAAATATTGAGATCATGCTAATACCGATTGCTTTTGCCATTGGGCAACTTTAACTTGAACGAATCGATGCAATAAGGTGCGTTCATTGGTTTTCCTCGTGAATTGTAAAGAAATCTCCAACAGTTTGCTTGTCCGCAGAGATTACTCGATGACTACAGTATATGGGCTCGCAGCGTTCAGCAACAGGATGAACAATGCTTCCAAAAGCAGCGCTCTGTTCCAAAGACAATATTTCCTGTGTTTGGGGCCCCGGAATAGGTTGTATAGTGAAAAGGTGATTCTTTGGCAGCATGTTTGTTCATTTTCTACTTGAATGCTACTCTACTTACAGCAAGCAAGAAAAATGCTCATAAAAGCAAATTAACAATGTCTAGTTTTATCCAATTTCACTTGGTTTGGAACTGAGTAAAAAAATATTGAGGCTCTCAAGAAAAACTTTGAACTTCAGAAGAAAAAAAAACGGATACATTTGGAATGCTCATTAAAATGCTTTACGTGAAACATTTGCAGCTCACTATTTATGTTTTGAGAGGAGACTTAGTGTTATTGTTTCAGCAGTACTGAGCGAGTTGCCTGATAGTGCACTGAAATTTCGAGATCATGGTAATAATTACACTGCGCAGGAAGCGGCCTATCAAACGTGCATACAATTTTGTTTTGCCTTCAGTGAGAGCAGAGAAATTTTGTTGGGCCCATTGCCACAGAGCTGTGAGGAAAAGGGTTTGATGCTCTAACTTTGTTAGCATAAGGAAGTCTCTGACCCCATAGTGACAGCATTCCTTGATACCCATTGGGACAGGTCACAAGCTGTCTGCCCCGATAGCATGCCGACTGCCTTGTGATGAGCCTTTGAGATGGATGCCTCCAAGGGCCTGGACTAGCGGAAGACGGGCCTCGGCTGATAAAGCAGCCCTGAAATTCTTGGCATGGTTTGGCACGACCTACTGTCAGATCTCACTTGATGCTTTATGGAGAGTTACACTCCATTTCCACTGTAGTATGCTTCAAAATCCATTGACGTATGCCTTCTTACTGTTGGGTAGTTTGCTCTGGGATGCAATATGAGAGACAGTTTTGTTGACTGATACATCTCATCGTTGTTCTTTGTGGATAGTGTTTCCACGATCACGGGATCAGGGATTCTGAGGTTTAAACAAAGGAACATGAGTTTGGTGGAGCAAAGCTGCACCTGATGGTAGAGTTAATGCCATTCCATGGAAACTGTCAAATTTAATTTCCAGCCCAAAAATACTGGTGGTCTTCCATCTTTCCTTTTTCAATGAGCCTTGATGTCTCCAAATAAATAAAGGTCTCAAACCTCTTGCTGTCTTCGACACCCACTCTTTTGTAATGGATTGTGAAAACTCATCGGAAACTTTCTGTCTCTCTCTAATATTACTTACACTGTTCCATTGCTGCACTGGGAATGCTCAACCACTCATGCCGTTCTTGGTGGGATTTGTTTGTGCCGTTGGGAGAACACTCACCATGAATGCCCACCATTCTTCTCGGTGGATTGGTCGTGCCTGACCAACTAAAAGCTTTCCTGAGAAGTCGTATTTCTTTGAGAAGGATTTACCCACCAAAATCATATTACAACAAGGACTTTAAAAGGTTTTATCAACAATCGTGGAGATTTCCAGGTGTGAGTCATCTGCTGCATTCCTACTTGTGTTTGGGTGCATTTGTTCCTTGGTTCTGTAGTGACGGGGTATATATATATATATGAGAGGAGCTGGGGGCTGACAATATTCTTTAATATCTTATTATCCCCATGCTTATTGAAATCATCTTGTTATCCCATGCCTCGCCAGGACTTGTTTTGTGTGGTGCATTTTGTGTGCTGGTGTGTTATGTAATTAATAATAAACATAACTAGAACTGCCACTTTATAACTGCAGGCAGTGATGACTGGGGGGTACCAAGATATTCTGCTTTGCAACCCCGCTTTGAACGGACACTTGAACCTGACCCATGACGTTTATTATTATTCAATTGAATTCAGAATGGGATTAAAATAAATTTCAATTCAAATCAAATGAATCAGTCATCAGAAATATCCTGAACCAGCAAAGAGCAAAGACGAAGTCATGAGGAGGAACCTCGATAGGATTCGAGTTTCAGATATTACTCCTCTACCCTCGAACCCATCCATGCGCAGCCAAGTGCGCCTGATTCAAAAATATTCACATACATATATAAAATAAAATAAAAACTCGGGTAGCCGGACCATGCATCCGATCAGGTTGAAATTTAAAACATGTATTCCCTATTTTTATTCCGAGATCATAATTGTCAAGTTTCACATCAATCAATGAAGTGGTTCAAGATAAATATATATATATATATATTTTAAGATTTTCGCTTAATCCAATATGGCTGCCAGATGATGTGACACCAATTATTTGTGAATACCCTGGTATCCCTAAGGCTTGGAAAACATTTGTGTGAAGTTTCCCCTCGATCTGTCGAGCCGTTCTTGAGAAGAAGGTTTCTTTTTTATAGGTTTTAGGGAAAATCCAATATGGCTGCCAAACCATGTGACCTCTCACATCATATGTGTGAACGTTTTGTTCTTCATAGATAGGCGGTCATACGTGTAAAGTTTCGTCTCGATCTGTTCAGCCATTTCAGAGATTTTTAAAGGTTTTTATTTCTTTCTTTCTTTAAACAATATGGCTGCCGAATCACTTGACTGATAACATCATCAAATTTTTTTTTTCTGTGGACTAATTTATCCCTGGATGACCCTCAAATGTTTTCATACTGATCAGATGTAGTGTTCCACACATACAATTATGATGTCATAATGAAGGCATCTATGGTTTCATAAAAAAAAAAAATCGCACTCATTCGCCATGAGAAGTACTTGCAGAATGTCAAGTTTCAATTTTTTTCCATGGTGCGGTTTCAGAGATACAGAGGTCCAAAATTTTCTGTTTTTCCAACATGACTGCCACACCACGTGACCTATGACGTCCTAATTATCATTGAAACATTCTACATAAGTAATCACTTCTATGGTGAAAATTTCATCTCAATCCGACAAGCTGTTGCGAAGAAAAACACTAAAGTTCTGTGCAGACAGACAGACAGACAGACAGACAAACAAACGGACCCAAATACCCTCTTCTCGGCGAGGGTAATGTAACTTTGTATATGCAATCCACATTGGGGGACGCATGAAATATATAACGATTTTTTGGATTTGACCCCCAGTTCATGCCCCAGGTGGCAGGGACTAAGGATGACAGGGGTCAAAACGGGGGGAAAAAATTAAAAACTCAAAATTAGATATTGGGTCATTCCCCGTGGAACTTTATGCCATCTTGCAGCTTTGCTTTACGTGGGAAGCGTGGGGATTTGCGATGGTGCGCCATTGACTTTGCTCCAGTGAATTTTGGTGGTTGGATTTTAATCTGAATTAATTCCTTCAATTTACTTGATAGAGTTGTTGACTGATCATGAAAGAGCTGATTCATGCTATTAACTGGTTGTGTAAACCACCGTAAGAGTTGTGCTTCTTTCTGGAATGGGGAGGTTGTGTACACCCGGGAGTGGTTGTATTATGAGGAGGGGTTCATATAAACCTCATTATCTTATATACACATAGTTGGATTTTAATCATGATTTAATCTTGTCATTTGTCTCATATTCCTGTATATGTATGTATATATGTATGTGTATATATATATATATATATATATATATATATATATATATATATATATATATATATATATATATATATATATATATGTATATATGTAAAGCCTGGTGTTGGCGTAGCGGTTAGGGTAGCGGCTTGGGATCCAAAAGGTCCTGAGTTCAAGCCCCGTTGGCGCTTAAATTAATACACCAGGGGTTTGACTCAGCCTGTCATCCTTCCAAGGTCGACGAAGTGAGTACCAGTGTACTGGGCCCGGTGTATACCCTGGTTAAAATAGGTGTACCAGACCCCTGTGTCGTAAGAAGCGACCAGGGTTGCGTCAGGAAGGGCATCCGGCGTAAAACATGTGCCAAATCATTATGCGGATCATAACGGATGATCTGTTATGGCGACCCCTAATGGCAGCAGCCGAAAGAAGAAGATATACATATATATATATATATATAGTTATATTCAGTGGTGAAAGCAGTTGTAGACTTATTTCTGATTGTAGATTCTATTATTGTTCTACTTATTGTAGAGAAATTTTTTAAAAATCTCAAAGTTGTGGTTTCCATCCTCATTTCTGATTATTATCAATGAAAAAAATCCTAAAGTTTCTATTTCCAAGCCCCCATGCTGTGTTGAATTGCAACAAAGTCTTGACACGCCCTTGTGTACAACACCCAATACATTACAGTGTACATTACATCATCAGTTTTAACAGACAAGGCAATGGAAACAACTTTATACTTTTCCAGACCACAAATTGAATGGAATGAATGTTATTTGGTGTTAGTCAAACTTTGGCAATGACCTCCAATGTGTTTGCTTCTCTCTCTCTCACTTTTCCTAATCAGAGGATCACGTTTCTTTTCATTACTGCTCTCTGTAACACTTTAAAGTACATTCTTCATCTACCTTGTATTGGACCCAGAACTGCACCCAACTATGATATATTTTTCAAAATGAACTCAATAATGTTGTCTGACTCTGTCTATGTCTCTGTCTGTGTCTGTCTGTCTGTGTGTCTCTCTCTCTCTCTCTCTCTCTCTCTCTCTCTCTCTCTCTCTCTCTCTCTCTCTCTCTCTCTCTCTCTCTCTCTCTCTCTCTTTCTCTCTCTATCTATCTATCTATCTCTCTCTCTCTCTCTCTCTCTCTCTCTCTCTCTCTCTCTCTCTCTCTCTCTCTCTCTCTCTCTCTCTCTCTCTCTCTCTCTCTCTACATCTCTGTTAATTTTGTATGAGTGCCTGCATCTGTGAAAAGCAACATAAATACTGTATAATGGACAAATTTAAGGAGGCAGGTAGTGTGTGTTAACCTGAAGATAAAGCAAAGGAGGCTGGGAAGAGATGAGAAAGAATAGGACTTAATGTGATGTGTTATGGGAGAGGACTGGGAGGGAGGGGGGGGGGATTCCATATTCATTGTGCATAGAAGATGATTCCACAAGGAAACTAGAAGGGCACTCGGTAGGGCGCATACCTCCACCCCACAATACCTGATCCACCAGAACATGTCTGGCTCAACACATTTTTGAAATATCTTGCTATACATCGTTTTTGGTCCCATCTATCAATGGTGAAGAATCACTTTAAAAATTAAATAATTCTCGTATCCAGATCCACATCCGGATCTTCACCAAAATTGAATCAACTTGTCGTGGTCACACACCCAACTTGTCCACCAAGTTTCATCCGAATCAGTGTCCAACTTTTTGAGATATTGTGCTATATATTAGTTTAGCCCTGTCTCTCAATGGTGAAAAATCACTTTAAAAATTCTATTCGTCAGATCCGGATCTTCACAAGAATCTAATCAGTTTGTCCTTGCCAAACACCGAACCTGTTCACAAAATTTCATCCGGATCCGTCCACAAGTTTTTGAGATAGCCTGTACACAAACAAACAAACAAACAGACAAACAGACAGAAAGGGGTGAAAACATAACCTCCTTCATCTTTGGTGGCGGAGGTAAAAAAAAAAAGCACGAAAAGAAACATTTTGTTTTTCAACCTTTCATCTACTATTATTTTTTTGTTTTTCCATTGTGTGCGTGCGTGTAAATGCTTGCAGGATCGGGTGGCGCCGACAACCCGTAAAGTAGACGCTAAAATATTTTCAAATTGTATTTGTTCATTTGAGGCTCCTGCTTATGAATTTATTTCTTTGTTCAATGTGCTTTGGTTTTTTTCATGTTGAGGACCAACTGCTTCGAGTTGTCACTGCTCTACTTTTGAGTCTTCCAGACCGGCGTGGTATTAAACCAAATAATGCGGCTGTGAGGAACCATTGTTACTTTTTCCCCTTGAAAGTGCCAATAATAGACTAAACATTCTTTGCCTTGTAAACGCTACCCACGAAGAGGCCATCTATTTATTACGTATGCAAACATGGTTGAAATTTTATAAATTTTAAAGTTGAAACCATGAAAACATGGTTGAAATTTTAAAGCTACACAATATGCCACATAATTAAATTTTTGCGATGAGAGAATTTTAAAAATATTTTCAAAAAGAAGCGATCACTGCCAAATTTTACTGTTGTTGAAATATGGACTTGATTTGTTTTGAGATTTGTCAGGTTGTTCTATGTCATGAAATGTCATTATTTAATTCTGCTCTGAAATGTAATTGTAAAAAGATATTAATGTACGTGCATTTTAATGTGAAAATATTTATAGATAGTTCATCCTGTTTGATCACTTCTTTAACTTAAGAAAAACTAGAATCAAAGACATTCGCAAGCAAATGTAATTTGGCTCCTCATCCCTCCCCTGCCCCCCCCCCCACCCCTCTCATCCTTGTAAAATCAAAAGGCTCATGCGTGGCAAGCCAAAAGCCTAAACCTTGCAACCAATTTTGAACTTTGATGAGTGTATAATCCTGAATATCAGTCTTATCTGAACTTCTTATATGGATCCTTTTAGGGGCTATTTCGAAAGCACCTCTCCGCCAAATTTAATCTATTTTTACCCAAATACAAGGAAACTGCAAAGAAACTAAAGCGAAGTCGATGGTGCGTCATTTCCAATCCCCACACTTCCGACCTGAAGCAAAGTTGAACAAGAGAAAGATCCATCGGAGATTGCAGACCCTTGCCAGGACTTGTTTTGTGTAGTTCTGTCTGGTGTATTTTGTGTAGTGTTTGTATACTGGTGTGTTGCATAATTATTAATAGACATAACTAGAACTACCACTTTTTAACTGCTGGCTGTGATGACCGGGTACCAACACGTCCCGCTTTGATGCAACCCTGCTTTGATCAGATATCTGACCCTGACCCATGATATTTATTATTATTATTCAATTGAATTTAGAATATGATTAAAAGAAATTCAATTCAAATAAAGTGGAAGACCAACTACTGCAGGTACAGTCCTGCATTGGAGTCATCAGAAGGAACTCCAATGAGCAAAAAGCAAAGATGAAGTCATCAGGAGGAGCCTCGATAGGGGTCAGGTTTCAGCTGCCACTCCTCAACCCTCAAACCCATCCAGGCACAGTCAAGTGAGCCTTATTCAAAAAAAAATAAATAAATAGGAACACAGATTCAAAAAAAGAAATAATTCTGGCTGCCAGACCATGTGTCTGATCAGGTTGAAATTTAAAACATATTCCCCATCAATACTAGATCACAATTGTGAAGTATCATCTCGATCGATGTAGCGGTTCAGGATAAAAATTTTTTTAAAAAGATGTTTGTTCAATCCAATGCGGCTGCCAGACCATGTGACCTCTCAATTATTCATGAACACGCTGGTATCCCCAAAGCTTTGGGAACATGTCTGTGAAGTTTCCCCTCGATCTGTCGAGCTGTTCTGAAGAAGAGGATTTTTAAAGGTTTTAAGATAAATACAATGTTCCTGCAAAACCATGTGACCTGTGACATAATAGGTGGGAACAATTTGTTCCACATGGATTGGTGATCATAGCTGAAAAGTTTTGACTTGATCTGTTCAGCTGTTTCAGAGAAGAATTTTTTTTAAGTTACTTTCAAAAAAAAAAGGCTGCCAAACCACATGACTGATGACATCATCAATTTTTTTTTTTGTTCACTAATTTATCCCAAGATGACTCTCAAAAATTTTCATATTGATCGGATGTAGCGTTCTACGTACATACATTCATGACGTCATAACAAAGGCACCGAAGACATCATGCAAAAATCACACTCATCCTCCATGAGGAGTACTTGCTATGTGCCAATTTTTATTTTTTTCCCTTGGTGCGGTTTCTGAGATAGAGGTCCAAAGTTTTTTTCCTTTTTAGCCGCGTCTCGCTTGTGAGACGTGGCTCTAAGAGAGCTCGGCATTGTTGTTGTTGTTGTTGTTGTTGTTCTTCTTCTTCTTCTTCTTCTTGTGAAGACAAAACCTTTAGAACTCGGCTCTTTTACATACAGGATCCGGATCTCCTTAAATACTAAACACCTGTACACATCCTCGCATTGAGGGTGCCTTTTGAGAGCGTCTATCATGAACTTTTAAATATATTCGGACATTTGCTTTAAAGTTTCGAAAAGTTCACGTTACTATTTAAAGATTATTCCATTTAATGTATTGTAATTTCGTAAATACACTATTTTCTCGTCATGAACGACGATCGTCCAGGACGGGTCTCGCTATTGGCTCCATCAAGGCACGTGATGAAATATCGGAAGTTGTTGATGTTTTTTGTTTCTTTTTTTTTTTTTTCTTCCTCTTCTTGTTCTTGTTCTTCTTCTTCTGGTGAAGACAAAACCTTTAGGGCATGGCTCTTGGACACATTTGTCCTTGTTTCCAACATGGCTGCCAAACCACATGACCAATGACGTCATAATTAACATTAAAATATTCTACATGAGTCGTCGCTCTTCTGGTGAAAATGTCGTCTCAATCCGACAAGCGGTTGCAGAGAAAAACTGTACTCAAGTTCTGTGCGGACAAACAGACAAACGGACCCAAATGCAGTGGGTAACTAGAACGGTACTCGGGACAGCGTAGACTTCCACCAGGCTGCACAGTTTACTTTTTATATCCCACTGATAGGCCGGATATGCGTCCGGACCTGACCAATCTAATTGGCTTGTTCTTGTCACCTACTCAATGCATCCACCAAGTTTTGTCAGAACTCATCCACAATGTGAGGCAGGGCCAAACATGACACTGCTCTCACACCTTCTTGCCATGTGGTGATAATAACTATCATGTTTGGTGAATTTCTACACAACCGTATAGGAGGAGATAGTATGATGGACGGACAGACACAGAGCCAACACTGAACTTTTGAAATGACTTATGAATGCTAACGATGCCTTTTGCACGTGTGCTCTGTGTTTTCAGTGACTCAGTTCTGCTTGCCGGACACTTTTAACCTAGCATTGCTGCCGTGAAATCTGTGATTCAAATAGTCTTTTCAACATAATTTTAAGCATTTCGCCGAAAGAGTAGAAATTTTAAAATGGTTAACCACAATTGTTCTGTTCATAAGTACAATTCAGACTCAAGGACATATAGGAAATGCAAGAAACATCTGTGGATGAGAGTTGTTGAGTTTGTACCATTTCCTGTTAGTACAAGCAAGCAGCAGCAGTCGATATAAGTATCACACCCACACACACACACACACACACACACACACACACACACA
This sequence comes from Eptatretus burgeri, assembly GCF_056783735.1. Classification (NCBI taxonomy): domain Eukaryota; kingdom Metazoa; phylum Chordata; class Myxini; order Myxiniformes; family Myxinidae; genus Eptatretus; species Eptatretus burgeri. The sequence goes on along the minus strand of NC_140962.1, from coordinate 117,693,372 downwards.
CACACACACACACACACACAGACTCTTCTCCTTTTACCAACAGATGCAAAAAAAAATCTAGAAAATCTGGAAAAAAAATTCAGAACGATTGCTTGAACTGTGGCCAAAAATAATGTGACAAACAGACAGACGGATAGACAGACAAACGCTACAGACCAACATACTTGGCAAAACAAATTTTTTCACTAAGTAACAAGAGAGAAAATGGAGTAAAACTGAGTATTCCCTTCCTTCGGTGCCCGGTGATGACGTCATGCATCACCTGGATATAAAATTTGGAAGGAGCGGTGTGCAATAATAATCACTAGCATAAGCCGTGCTCTGCGCGACATGTTGGGGTGGGTGTGTTTGAGAAAGGAACTGATGCAGAGTATCAGTAGTAATTTTACTTTAATGCAGAAAGTGGAATATGATTTCACTGTTTCAGAACCATTTTATTTACTTTTTTTTGTACCATGCACCTCATATGGTCTTTGAGATAATGTAAGCCGAATATCACGTTACTCGAGCGCAGAACAAAGTCGAAGATAGCGCGACACGAAACCACAAACTCGGAAATAATATATAAGATAATAGCTGGAGGAATAACATTCATAATAATAACATTCCCTGGAGGAATAGGTCTTCCATTCGGAAATGTAGGAGGGAGAGACGGTGATGATAAATGGTTATTTATAAAATGCCATCCATGAAAAATCATTCCAGAGAACTGTAAAAACAAAGTTAGAAACAAAACAACCGGTTAAATGCCCATTTTATAACATTCATTGAAATGCAGATTGAATTTGATGAGGTGTAGAAACCTATCATTTCCAGGAAATAAAGGATAGATTTCTGTTGCAGTTCAAGGAGGAATAATACAAGCCCAATAGTGTTTTAATGTCGAAGAGAAATTGATTTCTGTGAACTGTTTACTCGTGTTGATTTAAAACACTCGGTTTGAGATAAATTGGAAGTTTGAGTGCCAAATTGCAAAAATTCTTGTGATTTTGTATCGTCGTCGCATTGCAGGAAGGCCATGGCACATCTCATTGAGGGAGAGTCTGGTCCTTCGTGCGCTTGGTAGTTTGCATACCTCAATCATAACTTAACAATACCCGTCGGAATACTGTGGTATAAACTGCATGTTCACCACATCTTTGTTGCGCACACATTTAATTTAATTGTCCTTTCACATAATAATAATAATAATAATAATAATAATAATAATAATAAACCAATGTCACCCGCAGGGTGACCCGTATCTTGCCAAAAGGTGACCACGTGTGACTTTTTTAAGGTCACACTGAGGTGAACAGAGCTGCTATCCACCAGGAGCGACTCCTTGAGGAATATCTGCCTACGAGAGATTCCGATGAGAATCGTTCTACAGAGTAACCATGAAAAATATGTTTGCCTCATAACGTCACCAAATGACGTCATAATGTCTCAAGCTTGACATATCTAGAAAGCACTCATTGAGGTGTTCAATTTGAGGTACTACACGATATGGTTCCTAAAACTTGAAAATTTGACCTTGGGGTCAAATATGTTTGACCTCAGGCGCTAACCATGAAGGTCAAGGCCAATCGCTACCAAAAACTAATCAGCTGAGCGCCAGACCATATACTACATTCCCATAAAGTTTGGAGACGATTAGATTAAAATTACTCAAAAAATAAGGGTTTCGTCGACTCCCCTGATTTGCGACAAAGTGACCTTGACCTTTGACCTTGACCTTCAAAATTTTATGTCCTGAAAGGGACCTCTATAGGCCTCTGATTTGTGAAGTTACAAAAATTTCCAATGATAACTGTGCTCTGCAGAGTGATTTAGACGTGATTACAGACAAAAAAAAAAACATATGAAGGTCAAGGCCAATGGCCACCAAAAATTAATCAGCTGAGCGTCAGACCATATACTACATTCCCATAAAGTTTGGAGACGATTACATTAAAATTAATAAAAAAATAAGGGTTTCGTCGACTCCCCTGATTTGCGACAAAGTGACCTTGACCTTTGACCTTGACCTTCAAAATGTTGTGCACTGAAAGGGACCTCTATAGGCCTCTGATATGCGAAGTTACAAAAATTTCCAATGATAACTGTGTTCTGCAGAATTTTTTATACGTGATTACAGACAAACAAAAATGGCGAAATGGAGACGGTTGATCCGCTGTGGCGACCCCTAACGGGAGCAAGCCGAAAGAGGAAGAAGAAGAAGAAGAAGATTACAGACAAACAAAAAACAAAACAAACAAACAAAAAAAAGCATACAAGCTGACTAACATATCTTGCAAAAACTTCGTTTTGGCATAATAATAATAATAATAATAATAATAATAATAATAATACGGTTCCTTTCATGCCGTAAAGGCACATAGGGCTGCCGAGGCAGTTTCATTGGCAAGGAGTACAGTCCTGCATGAGTTGCCACTCCGACTCACGGTGTATACTTCAAATGGTTATTTTCCCAGTACACTGGTACTCCTTTTGCTGACCTCAGAAGGATGACAGGCTGAGTCAACCCCTTCTGCTGTTAATTCAATGGTTGATAGGGGCTGAAACTCAGGTCCCGAAGGTCCCAAGCCAGCCACCTTATCGTCTAAGCCAACACCAGGCTCCTTTCACAGAAACAGACACTTTATTTACCTATTCCGCCAATCTCATTTCCTCAAAGGGATAATCATGGCTTCATTTCACAACAGTTACTCTGATTCTTCCATTTGGAAGTATCAACAGCAGAGGTACGATTCAGACATCCAGCCATCGTGATTGCCCTCCAACAAACTGACAATTTTCGCTGTAATTGGGTTTTACCGCGTGCACATATAACAAATGTATACCTGCTACTCTTGAAAACAAGGATATCTGAAATTTTCTCGGTAATTCCAGCTCAAATTTCCGATAGCCACGAAAGGAAGCCATTCTTGCAAGCTATTATTTGCATATTCACATTCAGATTTTGTTTACTTCTCTCTTTCGGTTTCTTGGATGCCACCCATGACGTGGAACGTGAAAAATTCCGGAGGTGAAATGGCGTCATTGAGCTACGGGAAATGAACTCGCCGTGCTGTTGGGTAGGAATAGAGGGAAAACTCCAAAGGATGTCGTCTTTTTTTTAAATTATGAAGATATAGTCAAAGGTCACTACTCTTTTAAAATGTTGTCAAATTGAGTTGACAGATTTAAGAACACCTTGGATTTGAACTTTAGCGGACCCTCAAAGTTTTGGTTTTCCTCGTATCGCATTTCAACAGCTGAAGAGAAACAGAATGTAGACTTGTATTTCAGTGGGAGTCTTTCAAAAAACACACAAACTGTAGTAGTCTTTTTGTGAAATAGTGTCAAAGGTTGTTAACATGAGGAAATGTACTTTGTTTGAGTTTTTTTCGTTTTTTCTTAAAGAGCTTTTATGCATTCTCAAACTTTGCATTTTCAACATATATAAGTTAATTCAATGCAATGGGGACTGTACAAACTGCAGGTCATAATGGGATGCAGCTACTACATCTGGTTAATTGCTTCCATTTATTGCTGCTGTTCATCCCAGCAAAGGTGTGTGTGTGTGTGTGTGTGTGTGTGTGTGTGTGTGTGTGTGTGTGTGTGTGTGTGTGTGTGTGTGTGTGTGTGTGTGTGTGTGTGTGTGTGTGTGTGTGTGTGTGTGTGTGTGTGTGTGTGTGTGTGTGTGTGTGTGTTTAATGCAATGTTGCCACAACGAATGATCAGTTTTCTTTTTTGTGTTAAAGGCTCATTGGATATTGGGTGTGTGCTTATATGTAATGTGGCTGGCAGGATGGCCTAGGCTTGGGAGGTATGCACACTCACCTCTGAGCTGTATATCCTGGGTTGGAATCTCGACCCACCTATAACATGTCATCCTGAGGTTTCGAGGAATCAACATGTGTGCCGTCCCTCAAAAATGGATGTTAAACTGGGTTCGCTCTCAGACTACCAGTATTAGTTGGTGTATGTTAAATGTCCTGCGGTGCCCTTCACAAAGAGTAGGCAAGATATTGCTGGCATTCTGGCTAAAGTCCAAATGCCTGTCCCGACTGACTGCTGAGAAGGCAATGGCAAACCAACCCAGCATAACCCTTGCCAAGAAACTGCTTTTCAGTAAAGAGTGTGGTACATCTCATCATAACATACTGTAATTACAAGTTGAGTCACCCGATCAAGATCTGCTTCTTTAGACTATGGTGAACCATCAAGATTATTGATGTTTAAAGCTGTCGCAAAAATTTACCCAGGAGGGCACCACAGCAAGGATGGGCCAAACCACCTCATTTCCTTATTTGAGGTCTTACAGGATTGTGCGCCAACTACTTGTACTCAGTGTAGTCCTATGGCGACTGTGGATGCTTTGCATATTAATTTCCATTCTGCATCCGGAATATATATATATATATATATATATATATATATATATATATATATATATATATATATATATATATATATATATATATATATATATATATATATATATATGCAGTACTGCACTTAAATGCAATTGGTTTGTTTCCTGACAAATAATTCACCTTTGAACGTGATGTGGAAGTGCCGAGGTATAAACTCAGCTCCGCTACTTGGCGGAGACCCTGACGTCCGACGTTTGTTTATGCTCTTTTGCCCAGAATGTTGTTATTTCTTGTTTTAACATCAATTTGGTTAACGAATGCAATTTCTTGTTGTGATTTTGACCTACTGCGTTATGTGTTAAAATAATGTGGGTTCGCAAATTTTGGGGCACTTGCCCCAGGCGTTTGGAATTGTATAGCAAACAATAAAGAACACACACACACACACACACACACACACACACACACACACACACACACACACACACACACACACACACACACACACACACACACACACACACACACACACACTGGGGGTGATGACTCGCTCTTATATTTATAGATACATAATTTTACATGTGAGATTATATTTCAGGAGAAATACTTTTATTGTCCTTCTCAACGATATTTTTTGATACCATTTCGATGCTTTGTTGTTTTGAGATGAACAGTGTTGGCATTTCCCAAAATATAAGTTTGGATCTCCAGTTCAGGTTGATGTTGCCTTTTGTCATTGTGGGTTGACTTGTTTGATATTTCTATCCGTGTCATAACTCATGATGGTAGGACCCAAGATTTGTAACCCTGAGTTTTCAACCACCTGTGAATAAATAAATAACTATGTATGCATGTATGTATGTATGTATGTATGTATGTATGTGAATTCCCTTTTGGTGAACTTTGACATAGGATGAGGCCATTAAACCCATCAAATACCATGGTATTATTATGACCTTATGGTTGTTTCTCCTTGCTCTATCCTTTTTAAATGCTGAGCATCAAACGAGGAAGTATCATGTACCATGTATCTTGGTACGACTCAGGTGGTGTTGAAACCGCCGATTATTCCAGACTCAGAGTGGATGCTCTAACCATAAAGCCACCATGTCTGGTATGGCTGGTTTACTGACCGATGAAGTCGTAATATGTCGATGAAAGTTGGCAGCGGTTTAATGGTGGGTGAATTGCAGACAGTTTAACACCATGGACTTATTGAATGGGAAGGTGTATTTCTTTGTAATTCCCAGTGTCATGTACATTTTGATACCATTGTTTACGTCAGGATACGTGTAGACATGTTTGTTAGAGCATTTGATACTTACCACTTCAATCAATGATTTGGCTTCATTTTTATATGCCAGATATATATATATATATATATATATATATATATATATATATATATATATATATATATATATATATATATATGCATGTATGTATTGGGGCGTATTATGTGATACCGGCCATCCGTCTCTGTCTGTCTGTCTGTCCGTCCGGCCGTTCCTGTCCGCACTCTAACTCCCAAAGTTTTCAACTTTCACGTTTCATATTTGGTACATAGGTACAGACTGTGGAGACGGTGTGTCGCGACATACGTTCGTCATCTAAAGTGGTTGCCATGGCAACCAGGATGCTGTTTTCCATGTAGTAGCACAATTCTGTATATACCTTCTTGTTCGGGCATATATTGTGCTCACTTGAGCTCTTGTTTATTTTTATTTTGCTGTGGAAAATCAATTTCATGTTCTGAAACTATCCACTTTTGTAGAAGTTAGGGGTTTTGGCCGGCTTCCTTACATCTAAAATGTATATTCCTGAATTATTGTAGATCAAACGGATCTGGATCTGATGAATGTAAAATCGCAACAACTCGACGCACCAGCAGACGATGTGCCAAGCTTGTGATTAATTCCTTACCAGTGTTCAGGAGAATCTCCCTCCATCTATAAGTTCCTGTATTTTTGTGTGAAAGTACATTATGTTTGTGCAATATCAGTTGTGTTGTGGAAATACTGGAGTATAGAATCTAAAACTGTAAAGGTGCGCTATTTTATTGCACCTGATTTATACATGTTTGGTACGATGAATAAATAAATAACAAACAAACAGACATTGTGCACTTTGGGTTTTGGGGTTTTTTTGCCTTCATGTTTCAACTCCTAGTTACCTCCACCACCGAAGGTAAAGCAGGTTATGTTTTCACCCGTCTCTGTCTGTTTGTTTACTTGCAAAATCTAAGATTTTTCAAGTATATTGGTTAGTCTATTTTGTTAGTCTGTCTGTCTGTCTGTCTATCTGTCTGTTTGTCTATCAGTCTTTTTGTCATGTACAAGTTAAACCGATCTTCACAAAACTTCACCACACCGTAGAGTTTGTCTGTTGAAGAAGCCTGTTGTTATTGAGATCAAAAGGTCAATATAAGCCAAAGGTCAACAACTTAGGTGAAATTTTTAAATTCTTCAATTTTCATACGATTGACTTGAAATTTGAAGAGGATTTATATTTCAGGTCACTGAATTCAACCAGCCAATTATTTTTGAGGTCAGCATCGACGAAAAGGTCAACATAGGCCCAAGGTCAACAACTGAGATTGTATTTCTAAAATCCTCAGTTTTCATCTGATTGACTTGAAATTTGAAGATTTATATTTCAGGTCACTGAATTCAACCAGCCAATTATTTTTGAGGTCAACATGGACCAAAATGTCAACATAGGCCAAAGGTCAACAACTAAGGTGGTATTTCTAAAATCCTCATTTTTCATCCAATTGACTTGAAATTTGAAGAAGATTTATATTTCAGGTCACTGATTTCAACCACCAATTATTTTGGAGGTCCACTTAGGCCAAAAGGTCAACATCGGCTAAAATTGTAAAATTGTCAATTTTCTTCTCCGAGTCACTTGAAATTTGAAGAGGAGTTGCATGTTTGGTCATTTAATTGAACCAGCAATTATTTTTGAGGTCAAGTTTGTTCTGATGGATTTTGCAAGTATCGTGCTCTGCACGACGTCTTCTTTTTTGTTTGTCTGTCTGTCTGTCGGTCTGTTTGTGCACAGGATATCTCAAAAAGTTGTAGATGGATTTGGATGAAATTTTGTGGACAGGTTGGGTGTGTGACAAGGACGAACTGATTCGATTTTGGTGAAGATCCGGATGCGGATCTGAAAATTTAAAAAGTGATTCTTCACCACTGAGAGATAGGGCTAAACTAATATATAGCACGATATCTCAAAATGTTGTGTATGGATTCAGATGAAACTTGGTGGACAGGTTGGGTGTTGTGACCTCAACGAATTGATTCGATTTTGCTGAAGATCCGGATCTGGATCTGAATATGAGGATTCTTAATTTTTTTTTTTAAATGATTCTTCACCATTGAGAGATAGGGCTCAAAAACGATATATTGCATGATATTTCAAAAATCTATTGGGCCCGATGTGTTCTTGTGGATCAGGCATTGCATGGCAGAGGACACGTGCTCCACCGAGTGCCCTTGTAGTTGTAAAATTAATGACAACTGTATCTGTTGTTAAAATTGGGAATTCAAGTTCTTGGAAAAGGTGTCATTACCTTTTGTAAACGGGGTTTTTTCATCACGAAAACTTTAGCAGAACCTTTATTTGAACACAATGTAAACACGAGAAATAATCAGAATGCAAACTTTAAATTGGTTGTTGGAGGTGATGGCAAGGTTCATCTTTTGTGATAATTCTCAATTGTAATAAGCATGCTCTTTCAAATCAAATGTAGACAGGTTATATTTTTATTTTTATGGTTTTCCCTCTCCCATTGTGCATGCTCGTTTTTCAAAGTTTATTGTTGGGTTTAAAAACAATATCGTATTGATTTAGGAATGCATTACCAAATAGAATGGAGTTAAGATGCAAAAGGGGAATTTTGTGAGCAGAAGTGGAGAACTGACCATCACATTTAGTTAATTTCATTTGCGACACAGTGTACCTATTTTTATTTATTATGATCAAAACACCCTGCAGTGATATGCAAAGTAGCTGGATAAGTAAGTGGCTGGCCACCAGATTTTATGGAGATTACAGAGCAAAAATGAAATAAAAAGGAAGCCTTTAACATTCTAATCATGTCGGTGCTAACTCCTAACTTATCTTTGCGACTTGCCACGATGAAATAAGCTAAAGGTCGCAAAGAATAATCATTTTGGAGATATCGGCAGTCATTAAATCAACAGAAAATATGCTTTAAAATGATACCGAACATACATCGACAACATGTGCAGTTCTCGAGTTCTCAACAAACATATACATTTGGCAGTTTTCAGAAATATGAAACCAAGAAATCGAGCGTGAAAGATTAGATACCAGTTTTGCACATTTCTCTGCAAGCTCACCTTTGCAATGGGCATTTACAATGACGACGTCTCTATGAAATATTACATGCTTTCAGATGGAATGTTGCCTTCAGTTTCTGCCAAATTTAATTTCACTAATACGATAAATTAATAAATCTCATGGTGTGATGACTAATGGGTGCGGATTCATTATATTGATATATATTATTAAACAAAATCTTTTTGAAATACAAATATAAATTGAACAAATTATCGTTTGACGTGGGTTCAGGGCTCCATAACAGTTAGATGATATTTATTTAGATATGATCCCAAGTGAGACAGCTTTCCAGCTCAATTTTTGAGAGGAATGCACTCCACAATGATGATTACCAGTGAGCCAGAAACATGTCTGTGGATTGATTCCTTTTCCTGAAGAAGGGAGGACGCTTCCATGAGTGCTTCCAAAACCAGTTTTAGACTATCAGACTGCTTACTAGTGGATGGTTCAGTGTCTTTCAGGGAACCTAACAAATATGTTAACTTTCATGTGTGTATGTACATAATATATATTATATATATATATATATATATATATATATATATATATATATATATATATATATATATATATATATATATATATATATATATATATATAAAGCTCTTTCTAACCATTGACTCACTGACTGACTGATATTAAAGATCAGCACCTTCTAGGTGATGTAGAAGGCTGGAATTTCGCATGCCCAGCATCTGTAAATGAAATTACAAAATAAATGAAAATAAATAGATGAAAAAAAACATGCAGGTGAGCAACCTGAGACAATGGGGAAGCATGATAATTTTGCATGCCAATGTACATCGAAGCCAATACACTGGGAAAACATCACAGAACCATCAGAAAGCATCTGTAAATGAAAATAAATAAATGAAAAATCAAATGCAGGTGAGTGACATGAGAATGGGGAAGCACACACACTTCATTATTGCTTACAATATATAAGCATACCGTGTGTGTGTGTATGTGTGTGTGTGTGTGTATGTCTATGTATATTCTTAAATGGTGTAACTTCGATGGGATTTATGAAATGTTAAAATTATCATGTTGATATTGTAGAGAACCTGGGTCTTGTCCTACGGACTCAAACTCAGCTCACCGAGACACTGGGGTCTCGCAGAATGGATCGAACGAGGATGCGTTAGCCACAACTCAGGGGTGAAATGTTAGTGCTTTATAGTACATGCCATTATTGAATCGGTGTGCATGGGATTGTCCCAATCCTTCAATTGATCAATGCTTGCTGCCCCAAAATGCTTACACATCTTTAAAGAAGAATCAAATTGAAGACCAAACACGACAATGGAGTCATTCGGAGGAACCTGCATTATAAGCAAAGAGCAAAGGTGGACTCATCAGGAGGAATCTCGATAGGATTCGGGTTTCAGCTGCTAATCCACTACCCTCTAACCAATCCAGGCGCAGCCAAGTGAGCCTTTTTCATTTTTTTTTTTTTTTGTATACCTTGTCGAGGCTTGTATGAGAGCTAACACATGACATGCAGCGAGGGGGGCATGAGACAAGAGGGGTGGGAGTGGGAAGGACAAAACAGTGGGGAACAGAGACATTTGGAGATCTGTGGAAGGGAGAGGGGTGGGGCACGGAACATGTGGTATACAAGATGGACACCATAGGGACTTTCAGTTTGGAAAGTAGGGAATTTAAAGGAGGTGGGTTTGGGGTAGATCAACCGGGGTAGAAAAGATTGAGGATTTGGATGAGGGATGATAAGAGGTGGTGGTGAACAGCTGTTTTGAAGGCCTGGAGGGAAGAATGGGATTGAACAGAGTGAGGGAGTTTATTCCAAAGGTGGGAAAAAAGAGGAATGAAAGAGTGAAGGTGAGCAGTGATTCGTGATTTTGGTAGTTTTACCAGAAGGGGGTTGTTGGCAGACCTTGAGTGCTCTGCGGAAATATGGTGGGGATAAATCGCAGAGAGAGAGCAGGGGGTGAGGGGGGGAGACCAGAGAGGAGATGGTAGAAGACAGAAAGACCACCGACCTGCCTGCGGTGAGAGAGTGAGAGGCCCAAAGACTCGGCCTCATCGCGGGAGATACCAATAATCCGAAATGCCTTGGTTTCCACAGTGTGAAGCCAAGAAAGGTGAGAGGCAGGAGCAACAGCCCAGAGGAGAGAGCAGTACTCCATCAGGCTGTGGACGAAAGCTTTGTATGTGGTCAGGAGCTCAAGTGGGCCGAGGAAGGACTTTGCACGACAGAGGATTCTCAGTCGGTGACTGGCTTTGGAGGCCAGGTTGGAGATGTGTCTTTCCCAGGAAAGATCATGGCAGATAGTGACACCCAGAAGCTTGAAAGAAAGAACTTTTAACAGAGGATTGTTGAGAATGTGGATGGGAAGGTTTTCCAAAGGTCCTTTTGGAGAGACATAGTGAGAGTGTGAGAAATATTTATTTTCTGCATACAGAAATATTTCTGCAAGAATTCACTTCTTTGGACAAAGAGATCAAGAAAGCGAGAAATGCAGAGTAAGTGAGATAAAAGAAAAGAAAATGCAAGAATTTTAAGGAATAAAGAGAAATGTGAAAAAGTAGAAGGTAATGTGAATGGAACAAAGAACAAAGATGTCAGGATGAACTCGGATAGATAGTTTTCAGCAGTCACTCCCCTAGCTCAAACACGGCAACAGGTCAGATGTCCCACACATTTATATTAGAGATGTAAATTAACCTGACGGCACAAGCACTCGCTTATCCTCGACAAGTACGGCTCTAATATGGCTATCCCAAACCTAAATTACCATGGGGAAGGGGGGGGGGATTTGGGAAGGGGGTGGAAGAGAGACAACATGAGCAGGCAAAAAGAGAGTGACAGTGAAGTAAGGAGAACTCGTGGTGCGGGGTCTTCCCTGGGAGGATCTGCGGCTGGCTACCCCCTCCCCCTCCACCCTAGCTGCTGAAATCATGGCACCAGTGCGATGTGGAGGCGGGTCTGGGCTTGTCCAGGCTGGTGTGGCTATGCTTTAGCAGATCAAGGTGGGTTTATTCTCCTGGTGTACATTGGGCAGGCGGGTATGACAACAAAAGAGTGGATTGGAGATCTCACTCATTGTGCATGGTCCCCTGAGCTCCATTTGCTTCTCTGACCCTGGACCATTCAGCTCAGTCTTTTTATGTCCGCCGGGCCTGCACACCACCCATTGGTCAGCTTGTTGCTATTGTTGCTATCAAGTCTGGTATCAATTGTTCCCTTTCACCACTGATCCCCATTCACCCTGGAAAGCCACGTGCTTCCCCAGACCATACTATTCCACCAAGAAAAGACACATATTGCCTAATAGGCTGCTTCAAACCCCCTTTTCAAGATGAATAAAGGTGAAAATAGCACATGTACAAAGATAAATTACACAATGGGGTTTGGGAAGGAGGACAAGAACATTTCTCACTGTACATTTGATCTCTGGCAGCCATAATTGGGTTATACAATACAACTAATCTGAACATGGTATATCAAGAGATAAGCCAACTATTTTTATTGCATTTTTACCCCTTTAAAGGGCCATTTTTGGAACAATATGAATAGTAAACTACCAGATGCAATGGCTTACTCTTCCATATTGTTGTTTTATCACAACTAGACTTGCAAAAAGTTCTATGAAATATGATTATAAAAAGAACGAGAAAGCATCTGAAAATGCAAAGCCTTCTCAGTGAATACGTCCGCTTTTATGTCTGCTTTGAATTCGGACTTCCTCTTTCGGATGCTAAACGGTGCCTTTTGACTGAATTCTTAGTTTTTTTTCTCCATATTTTCATCATAAAGCTTTGGTGAAAATTTGATGACAAAAGCTCAAATTAAAAAAAAAAAAAGTTACAGCTCACGAAAGCTCAAATGATAATTAAAATTTCAGGTCAATTGGATGAAAATTGATGGTTTTATGTCATGCTGACCTTTGACCTTTTGACCAAATTATTACTTTGTCTTCTCCACATTCCCATAATAAAGCTTTGTTGAAAATTTGATGACAAAAAGCTTAAATTGTAAAAAAGTTTCGGCCCGGACAGACATACGTACAGAAGTGATTGCAAAACCCATTTGTGCTGCGTGGGGGACGAGCTAATTACTCATTGGTCAGAAGGTGATTTCCATGCAGACTCTCTCCCACCCCTTCCCTCCAACAATCCACAGTAAATGCACTCTTACTTGACATTTGGCATTGCGATTAAATCTAACTTAGGATTGCATCACCCTTTCTCAAGTTATCGAAGGATTATGCTATCTGTTGTGAAAATACATAAGAAAGCAGTAAACAGTATGGTCTTAACACCATGCAGTTTGCCATTTCAAAACAACTTGTGCAACAAGCTTTTAGAGATTATCCAAGTTTGCCAACTGAATGAATTTTTTGTTTCTCTACTTGTAGACAAAGGCCACCCTGTAAGTTGTTTCTGTCTGAGCACTTGACTTGTGCAGTGAGTCCAATATATATATATATATATATATATATATATATATATATATATATATATATATATATATATATATATATATATATATATATATATATATATATATATATATACATACATATATATACATATACATATACATATACATACATATATATATATATATGTATATATATATATATATATATATATATATATATATATATATATATATATACATACATACTTTCTTGATTTGTTTAAATATTTTTCCTCTATGTCCTTTATTTTATGTTGTACTCACAAAGGTACCCGGCATGGCTCGCCAACACTGTGTCCCTCATCCCAGCCCCTTTCCCTCCCTCATCCCATCCCACTCCTGCCTCCTTCACCCATCCCCTCCCTCTGGAATCCCACCCCACCCATTCCCCTCCCTCCTCTCACCCCTCCCCCTGCCACCTCCCTCCCAACTCACACCCCACCCCTTCCCCTTCAGACTTCCACCCAACCCCTTCCCTCCCTACTCCCTACATCTCCACCCTTATCTTCCCTCCTCCGACCCCAACCCCTTCCCCTCCCTCCTTCAATCTCCACCCTGCCTCTCCCTCCTCCAACAAAGGAATTTTGGCACGGTATATATTTGGAGAAGTTGGCTAAGGTGGTAACCTTTTTTCGACAAACTCTTCTTTCAACCTTGAATTATTTTGTGAGATGAGTGGTAAATTGGCATGCCGCCATCTTGGTAAGACTTTTTTTTGATCTTTCACGATGAGGACCCCGTTAAGTATCTTCAATTGCGGTGTTTAAATTTATCCAAATACTCAGTTTTTATTCATGCATTTCCTTGGAGTTCCCTTGGTATGCATGCAAAGTTTCAGGCCGCTGGGTTTAATAGTCATGGAGTTATGGAGGAGACACACACACATACACTGATATTTATTACAAGCAAATACAACCCACCGTTTTGCTGACGGGGATATTAAGGGTGGGGGCAGAAAGAGGAATGGAGAGAGAGGAGGGAGGGGAGGGGGAGAAAGAGAGAGGGGGGAGAAGGGGAGAGAGGGTGAGGGGAGAAAGAGAGAGAGAGAGAGAGAGAGAGAGAGAGAGAGAGAGAGAGAGAGAGAGAGAGAGAGAGAGAGAGAGAGAGAGAGAGAGAGAGAGAGAGAGAGAGAGAGAGAGAGAGAGAGAGAGAGAAAATGGGGAGAAGAAAGAGAGAAAGAGGGTTGGGGAGAAAGAAAGAGAGAGGGGAAAGGGGGAGGGGGAGAAAGAGAGAGAGGAGGGGGAGTGAGAGGGGAGGGGGAGAAAGAGAGAGTGAGGGGGGGAAGAGAAAGAGAGAGAGGGGGAAAGAGAAAGAGAGAGAGAGGAGGGGGAGGGGGAGAAAGTGAGAGGAGGGGGAGGGGGAAAATAAATAGAGAGAGAGAATGGGGAGAAGAAAGAGAGAAAGAGGGTTGGGGAGAAAGAAAAAGAGGGGGGAGAAAGAAAGAGAGAGGGGGAAAGGGAGAAAGAGAGAGGGGAGAAGGGGGAGTGAGAGGGGTGGGGGGGAGAAGAGAGAGAGAGAGAGAGAGAGAGAGAGAGAGAGAGAGAGAGAGAGAGAGAGAGAGAGAGAGAGAGAGAGAGAGAGAGAGAGAGAGAGAGAGAGAGAGAGGGGGTGAGAAAGAGAGAGGATTGGGGGGTGAAGAAAGAGAGAGAGGAAGTGGAGAAAGAGAGAGAGAGAATGGGGGAGGGGGGAGAAAGAGAGAGAGAGAGAGAGAGAGAGAGAGAGAGAGAGAGAGAGAGAGAGAGAGAGAGAGAGAGAGAGAGAGAGAGAGAGAGAGAGAGAGAGAGAGAGAGAGAGTGAGAAAGAGAGAGGTTGGGGGGGGGAACAAAGAGAGAGAGAGAGAGAGGAAGTGGAGAAAGAGAGAGAGAATGGGGGGGAGAAAGAGAGAAGGGATCTATCGATCTATATATCTATATATATATATATATATATATATATATATATATATATATATATATATATATATATATATATATATATATATATATATATATATATATATATATATATATATATATATATATATATATATATATATATATATATATACATATCGTGAGAGATAGAGATAGATTCTGACAGATGAGACACCAAGTTTAACATCCATCTGAGAGATAGCACACACATTGATGAATTTCCCTGCCTGTGAAGCACCAGGATGCCAGTTTATAGCTGGGATGGGATTTGAACCCAGGCTAGACAGAGCTAATATGCGTACCTCTCAGCTTTCCTGCCGTGATGTGGCAATTCATTACTTCATAACAATTGAAAATATTTTTTACTCATTGTGATCATATAATTTATTTTGCCTTCCAACCTCTGATATCGAACCGCGGTATCGCCATTGGTTGAAGTTTGTAGAACACGTGCCAAGTGGCTTCACCAAGTACTCCACAAAACAGTTGAAGAAACTTTTAAAAACGAAATGTTTAATTTTTATTTGTATAAATTTATGCCGAAGTGACGGGTCATATAATAGAAGATCGTACATACTGGGAAAATCCATCCATCCATTTGGACCATACTCTGTGCAGAGTGTTGGTGCTTCCTAAGCAGTCCCCTTGGCTATTGGGCACAATCCTAGACGGGTCGCTACTCCAACACAGGATACCAGCAAGCTGGCACTCATTTTGCAGACCTCGGCAGGATGGCAGGCAGAGTCAACCCCGCCTGGAAATAATTCAACAGCCAAGGGTGATTTTAACTCTGGATTCTAGAATCCCAAGCCCACCACCCTAACCATTAAGCCAACACCAGGCATATACATCCTGGGGCAATGTGATGTAAAATAAAATTTTACATTTTCAGCGAACCAGTCATCACCTGTTTCACTGCAGAGCAACACGTGGCCAATGCACGCGAGTGGCCCCTGAACTTTGTTCAAGCCGATCGATGTAGTATTCAGTGATGGTGCGAATATATTGTCGAGTGCTCTCCAAGTGGCTAAAGCACTTCGATGAAACAGATTATTAGAAACGGTTCGCTTGGCACGCGATTAGCAATCACTGAACCGTAATATTAAACATACACCTCCCGGAGATGCCCAAAATGTCAAACATGTCTAAATTGGACAAATGAACCTTTTTTAGGAGTCGGAACTTCTGCTAAGTTCAAAAATTCAGCTTAGTTTCCCAGCTTCTCGAGGTGATCACATGTGTGGAAATTAAATAAAGCCATGACCACTGCTGTCTCCGGGTGTTTCTAAGCATTGCAATATACCCAGCGATTCGTACCTTGATGAACAGGCATTCAATAATATGAGTGAGGAAAGTGAAAATAAAAAACTTTATCGTTAAGAAATCGTTGCAGTCTGCTCCAAGTCAAGTGAGCAGGCGAAAAACCACGGTGGTTTCAGGCCCCAGCGTGGTAACCCAGGATACGCCTTAAGGCCCCATAGAGAGCGGTGTCCGAGGATGCACCGGAAAAAGGATATAATTAAATAAGGCCATTAATTATCTTCAAAGGGGTGTTCTAATTCGCCCAAACACCCAACTTCCTTGGAGTTTCCTCAGTGTGCAGGCAAAGTTTCAGGCTCCTAGGTTTCATGGTTTTGGCGTTATGGAGGAGACACACTGACACGACACACACACACACACACACACACACACACACACACACACACACACACATGACACACACACACACTTATTAGTTTAGCTTATAGATATATATGGACAAGACCAGACTTGGTGGCATAATGGTTGGAGTATTCATGCTGAGTCTGGGTGATCGGTGGTTCAAACCTTGGCCGAGTCTTGCCAAAGACTTTACTCATGTTACGTGCTTCGTCCTTGTTTGACACTCAGCATTTAAAAAAGGTAGAGCACAGAAAAACAATGATGAAACGGCAATGCCAAACCATGGCCAGTGTAACTTTTGCCAAGAAACTGCTTTGGCAGCAAAAACTCTCTGGGAAGAGTAGGGTATGTAAAAATATTTACAAACTCTTCCATGAGCGTTGGATGCCTCTCAATGCCCTGCTAATGTCTTGTATTTTCATACTTGTTCAGCTGCAGTATTGTTGTTATTGACATGATTGACATGACTTAGTTTTTTAGGCCAAAGCTGTGGCTGACCAAATTGTCTCAGAGGGCAGAATGAATCGCTGAGGTTACAGATACAACCAAACTGTAGACTCTGAATAGCATAATCTTATCCATGTCCTTTCCAAATTGATTAAAAATAAAAAGATTTTGGAGGAGGAACAAATTCACCCAAACATCAACTTGCTTTGATTTGGAAGTTTCCACTTTCATCATCATGCATGGCACCATACAGTATATCAACTGCCCATCCAGTCTGTGTGATACCATGGAATACTTTGCCTCTATATCCAACATTCTGTTTCTAATGTCCCTTCACAGAGACAGTATACATATCATTTTTAGCTCGCCTGTTCGAAGAACAGAGTGCTATAGCAATACCCCCGGCGTGAGCGTCAGCGTGAGCGTGAAAATGTAAAAGTTTTTGGTGCAAGTTATTTTTTCCTTTCTAATGTTTTTATCGACCACACTATTTTTTATACGCCCGATATATATATATATATATATATATATATATATATATATATATATATATATATATATATATATATATATATATATATATATATATATATATATATATCGGGGTGTATTATGTGATACCGGTCGTCTGTTTGTCTGTCCGTCTGTCTGTCTGTCTGTCCGTCTGTTCCTGTCCGCACTCTAACTCCCAAAGTTTTCAACTTTCACGTTTCATATTTGGTACATAGGTACAGACTGTGGAGACGGTGTGTTGCGACATACGTTCGTCATCTAAAGTGGTTGCCATGGCAACCAGGATGCTGTTTTCCATGTAGTAGCAAAATTCTGTATGTACCTTCTTGTTCGGGCGTATATTGTGCTCACTTGCGCTCTTGTTACTGATTACAATATACAAATACATATATTGCTTTAAAATTATTTGGATCACACTTTACTGCAATGCTTTATAAAAAATATTGATTATTAGACGAGTTTTAAAAACGATTAATGTATAAACAGGCGAGCATTGGGTGGCTTTGACACCAACTCTGGTTGAGGAAACTGCTGGCACAACAGCAAAATAGCAGCTTTCAAAATTTTAATCTGGACTTAAGCAACAGTGTGGGAATAACATTGTGCCATTTGGTAAATTTTTGACTTGAATATGCCAGAAAAGACATTTTGAAAAGGAATAGAGATAGCAACATAGGTGGTTGGCAAGGAAAAGGTAGATGTTGCAACAGTGGTATGTCAGAGGAAATGTGTGCATACTTGTATCTCCTGGCTGAGGAGTGCACCTGTGCCTTTGCATGCCTGCTGCTAATGCAACTGCACAATCATGCCGGATACTCATTGTCTGACTTGTATTTTTAGAATACTGAACTAACCTGATGGTCGAATACAGAGATAGAATGGTATTTAATATATCGGTATCATGTAGCAACAAAATTTTGTGATGTCATTGTTTGTTATTAATCTTGTTATGCGTTTCAGACTCCATTACAAAGGTTCCCACACAACTTGAAACTCCCTTATAATCGTGGAAAAATATAGACTTTTTCAATGCTGGAAAGCTCTGGAAAACTTGTCAAAGTCCTTGAAACTCCTGGAAATAATCAATGAAATTAAACTAATGTCTGATGTTGGCATATTCACCTTGCTCAGACTGCTGTCAGGGGAATTCGAAAAGTAATTCAATTTGTTGACGTCGCTCTCCAATTCATTCAGTATTCGTTTATAATAGATTATAATAAAAACTCAGCTAATCGTGAAGGGTAAGTCCTCCGAGGAAGAACAGGTCCTGAAATGTTCGCACTTTTATGTTTTTCACGGCAGATAGCCAAAAGTGTTTTCTTCTTTTATTAATTTTTTTTTGTACAAAGAAACTTAAAATGTTTAATTCAGCCTGGAAACTTGGGAACTCCTGGAATTTTGGTCTTTCTTAACCATGAGAACCCTGTATTAATTTGTGTGTTTTCCTCCTTCTGAATTTTCTTTTATCTACCTGCTGAACTAATAGGGCATACTCAAGGTTAAGAAAGCCTTTTTTTAAATTCAGGAAAATATGTTTTAATTACCTCTGCCACTGAAGGTGAAGGAGGTTATGTTGTTTTCACCCCTTTCTGTCTGTTTGTTTGTCTTTGTTTGTTTGTGTGCAGGATATCTCAAAAAGATGTCGACGGACCCGGATGAAATTTTGTGCACGGCTTGGGTGTATGACAAGGACGAATTAATTCGATTTTAGTGAAGATCCAAATCCGCTTCTGGATACGAGTTGTTTAATTTTTTTAAGTGATTCTTCACCATTGAGAGAAAGGGCCAAAAACGATAAACTGAAAAATTTCATGCTATTTCGAAAATGCATTGGGCCCGATATATGTTCTCTTATCTCTGGCATTACGTGGCGGAGGTATGCGCTCTACCGAGTGCCCTTCTAGTTACGTACTTTATTAGCTGCCAATTTTCTGTTCCTCATTTGTACTGTAAAAGTCTTAAATTCGTTTTGGTCCCTTAATTATGCTTTAGCTCTTGTTTCTTTTCAGTTATATTTTCATATAATATATGAAGCATAGATGGGCATGAGAAACTTCCATGTTTCCTTAGATATCCTCGTTTTTGCCTTTTCTGAAGTTCTTCTCATCACTCGTGCCGTAATTTGCAAAAGCTCCCTCTTTGTTGCAGAGTCGATGTTGGTCATTCACATAACTCTCTATATAAATATATAATCGAAAAAAAATACCTCACAATTACATCACCAGCCTCTTGAAAGAGATGAGGTTAAAGTATGAAAGCCATGAAAAACCATGTATCGATGATCAGTCACATTATGATACGACACCATGAAAAAAGAGGCTGAAAAACTGAATGTAACCAATTGCAAATTTTCAGATGCTTACACTGTATTTAAGTTTTTCTGTTCAATTAGGAAAGGGAAATTAACTGCAACCAAAATATTGCTGTCAAATCAAGGCTCAGCTAGTATGGTGAAAGGGGGGAAACCTCCCTCTAACTCTCCCACCACCCCTCAATATTTTCTTATTAATGTGTATCACCAACTAGGTTAAAATTTGTGGGGTTAATAGTGGTGTGTTTTTCTAACTTCCTTGATTCCCACGATAAATGTCCTATCTTGCAGTATTTCCCTCCTTTTTGTTTTTTTTCCAAACTGAAGCACTCTCATTCTTATTTATAGTGGAACGAGGTTGCTTGGTTGGTAATATTCTTGCTTTTGCACTTTCACTTTGGGTTTCACCCAATGTGTTGCTGAATACGCATAAAGTCGTTGTCAACGACTTTGGCAATGAAATATCCCATATCATTGAGCACCCTGTCCATCAGAAGGGCCACCGAGCACTTGTGGATGTTAAAGATCCTGTGGTATCTTCAGAAAAGCAAAGACCTTAAGGCGAAAAACCCTGACCAGATTCCAAATTCCTAGCATGCCTCGAACTGCTGCAGAGAGGAAGAAGGAAGATCAAAGGGGCAGGGTAGCATTGCAAACATTGGTAAAGCCACGCCTGGATATTTTGTACAGCCAGGGTGATGAATGATCAAAAAATCAGAATTAATTTTTAATCAGGCTGACGGGCGTGAGATAACGCACACTCACCTCTGAGCCGTCGAGCCTGGATTCAAATCTTGGCCCACCTACAAACTGTCAACCTCGTGTTTCACAGGCAGTGTGATTCATCAATGTGTGTGCCATCCCTCGGATGGATATTTAACTGAGAGTACCAGTTCCCAGAATTTGTTGGTGAGCATTAAAGATCCCATGGTGCCTTTCGCAAAGAGCGGGTGAGCTATCGCCGGCACCCTGAACAAATTCCAAATTCCTGCCCTTCCCTACAGAGGGCATCACGTCAGTGGCACAGCTGCACCCTCAGCCAATGATGCTCCTTGCAGCCTTGTGCTGCAAATGAAAGAAGAAGAAGAATAGGTAATCGCATTATCCCACTCGGCTGTTGAATTAATACCAGGTGGGGTTGACTCTGCCTGTCATCCTTCCGAGGTCGGCAAAATGAGTGCCGGCTTGCTGGTATCTTGTGTTGGAGTGGCGAGCTGTCCAGGATTGTGTCCAATAGCCGAGGAGACTGCTTAGGCAGCACCAACGCTCTGCAAAGAGTATAGTCCCAATGGATGGATTATCCCATATAGATTTTCCATTTGCTAAGCAGATAAACAGTGATGCATCAAGTGCATAAATGAGAAGTACATGGTCGGAAAGACAGTAGGAAAAAATGTAAAATGAACCCCACCTTTTGGAAGGTCATTGGAACTAATGATTCAAACCTGAACCTATTCCTTGCACATTATTGGTGTCAAGCAATCAGACCTTTAGGTTAATTTAAAGAAAATTGTATAATAATCCAGAATATCGGTGCAAAAGTGCAAAGTATTTCTTGAAGAACAAGTATAAAAGCACCTCAAAAATGATGGACTGGAATTATTTTATTCAAAATAGTCAAGGAGATTGGAAGATATGATCCTTCGGAGCAAGAAGCATTCCTTTAAAACAATACACGTACAAATGAGACCTTGTTTTATTTACCTTCCGGGACATTTAGGTTCGATAGTACAGCCTCGCGAGCATGCCAAGGTCTGAAGCCTCGGCCTAGCGTCAGGTGTGCTTATATAGTCTTCATTTATTAGACATCCTACGAACGAAAATGAACACTCGTTTTACTCTGTGTGCGTTCCACATCATATGCAGTGAATTTCACCTTCCTACACCTTATATTTATTGTCATTTAAAAAAATGCTTCTTTACATCGCCCTTGATGCCTGGTTTCCAAGTCACCATCTACATTTCCAATAGAAGAGATGTAATTACTCTTTTATGGAAAATATTTTTTGATTTTTTTTATCCTGAAAAATATATCGTAGTGAACACAGTTGCGTTAAAATATTGGCCTTTAAAACCCTACTTAAATTGTCCTTATTAAGGGGGACAATAGATACACAAATACCGTATTTTCCGGTACATAAACCACACTTTTTATCGGCAAACAAAGGCTAAAAGTTGGGGGTGTGGTGAACACACGGGAAAAGAAAAAATAATCAGTCTCAAAAACGATCAATGCTGAATTTCAATTCTATTCCAAATGAACACTTTTTATAGCCAAGGAGACTACATTTGGAACTGCTGTTAAGCTCAATTCCGCCATTTAAATTTTGAAAATCGGTTCAGGTTAAGAGTTTGTCCAGTGTTTTATTAACCGTGTATAGAAATTAAATAGTCATGCTCAGAAACACCCAGAGACACCTGGAATTTTGGTGCGTGGCATATATAAAGCCTCATGGCTCTGAAAACGTCATTAAACACAAAATAATAATAATAAGAAAACTGGTCTTGCATCAAAATAAAAAGTATTCATTATAGTTAAGAGTCTAATAACGGACCGCCCACTTCAAATAAGCTTGCGTGCAAACTTACGTGCATCCGCCAACAGGCTGGGGGGGGGGGAGTGCCGGATTAATAGACTGAGCAGAATTTGGGAAAATGTACATATTTAAAGTTGTGCAAGCATTTCATGTTTACGGCTGGCAAACAAATTTTTTAGGTGTATTTCTATGTTCTAAATCAATCTAGGGGGTTTGCCCGGCTGTATTTTCAACGATTAACCCATAAACTTGACAAATCCAAGATGGCCACCATCGCTTATAGAAAATACCTAAATTATTGCATCTCTGGAACTACTTGACCAATATCAATGATGTTGATATCTATATTAGGGTTTTCACACATGCTTGATCATTTGGAATAAGTTTTAAGTTGATTGTAGGTCAAGGTCATGCATTGGGACAAAGGTCTAGGTCATCTTTTGACCTTGGTGCAGAAATAAGCATATCTCAGGAGGTAGACTAGCTCAATTTTCAGAAAATGTTATGTGCAGTGTTCTTGTATTGGAGAACTTGATACCATCAAGTAGATTCACTTTGGGTGGGTCTCTCTGCCATGCTGCAACCTGGGTAGCATGAAAAGTTCCTTTTCCATCCAAAGTGCTTCATTTATGTCCACATTGTCAGTTGAAAAATGAACAAAACATCCTTCAACCAAGTTGGGAGGCACGACCGAGCCATTGTCATCCATGGTTGTTAGTGTTTTTTCAGCTAGGGCCGTGGCCAGCTTGATGAAACATGTCAACTAGCTCCTTCGAACGTGTTGCTTGGTGAAGAGTACTTCCCATTCCAATGTGTTTTGGGGTATGAATTTTGTCTCCGCTAGCAGTATAAATAAGATATTGAGCAATGCTAAGTATTCTGGTTTGGCAGAGTGAATCATGCTTGTAATCACAATCACTGTTCACTTTATTCTCTAAGAGTTACTGTCCACCCAATAGTAAGTTGAGGAACATGTACAGATTGTCTGGCACATAATCTATTGCTCTGTCCTCACTGATTTCAATTCCATCAGGCTTCGGATGTGATAACATATCACCTCGTATGCGTAGTGCAACATGCACCATGGAGAGAAACGTGTCATCCGTTTGATGCTTGAATGGGGGAATAGTGAGCTTTACACCATCATCCTTCACCATGTCAGATAATGGGATGTGGCGGAACTTGGTTGGGATGAGTATTGTTCTGGGTTCTGTGCGTGCTTGATCATGGAGAACTATAACTTCATACACACCATCCACACGTTCAGCTAACTTATCTTTGAATGTGCTCCTTCGACTCATAAATGATGATGGAATGGTGATGTCCGCTTCATTAGCTAGTGTACAATATCTTTCCCACACATCTGTAAGCTCTAGAATATCAGCATGTGATGCTAATTGCTCAAGCTCATGACAAAGCCAAAGCAATACTACATCACTGGCATTTAGTGCTGATTTTCTTATTTTGTCAGTGCTACGTTTGAACCTGAAATGGCAGGTACTGTGATGTTTGCCATCAGCTGCTATGAGATCATTTACACAAGCCAGTTGTGTCCTCAAACTCGGGTCATACTTGGCTGCTTCTAGGATTTGTTTGCTAACTTGCTTCTCCTGTATAAGGTGGACTTTTTCCTTGGTCTCTCGTTGGCAAAATATGCACAGGTTCCTGTTGATCTGTGTCACCTTACTTCGCAGGAGGATTTTTTCTTCAAGGGTTGTGGGGGCTGAAGAACTACATTGAATTTGATCAAGTGTTGTATCTGCAGCTTTCAGTCTTTCGAGTTTGTAAGCACTTGTATAGGAGGCACGGCATCCATTGTGACATGTTATTGATGGAGAAGAACATGCAGCTAACACATCAGTAAGCCGATCAGTTGCAGATCTAAAATTTTCATTCCGTAACTTCAGTCAAATTTGTCTTGCGTTATGGATTGTCTTAAGGCCATCACATGTAGGTGTAACAAGGTGTTGTTTGTTATCTTCTTGACATATTATACATTTGTCATAATTTAACAAGACTTCCTGTTTTCTTGAAGCTGGGTCAGCATCTATTGCTACAAGTCATATAGCCACATGCCTGCAAAGACAGATAAAACATATTAGTGAAGACCAGGTTCCTCGTGAGATATGCCTATTTCTGCACCAAGAGGTCAAAAGATGACCTTGACCTTTGTCCCAATGCATGACCTTGACCTACAATCAACTTAAAACTTATTCCAGCTGATCAAGCATGTGTGAAAACCCTAATATAGACATTAACATCATTGATATTGGTCAAGTAGTTCCAGAGATGCAATAATTTAGGTATTTTCTTTAAGCGATGGCGGCCATATTGTGTTTGTCAAGTTTATGGGTTAATCGTTGAAAATTTAGCCGGGCAAACCCTCCAGATTGATTTCGAACATATAAATACATCTAAAAAAGTTGTTTGTCAGCCGTAAACATGAAATGCCTCCACCATTAACATTTTCTGAAAATTGACCTAGTCTATAAGCCTCGGCTGGCCCTGAGGCACATTTTGAAATTTTAGAGAATGGCCTGAAAATTTTAAATTAGATCTCGGGCTCATGGAAATGGACCCAAGACAAGAGATGAACTTATTCAAGAACAAAATATTTAATACAAAAAAAGACAAATATTTAATGTGAAAATAATTTTTGGCTCGAATTTTTGGCTGGCCCTAAGGCACATGCCTTGTCTGCCTAATGGTTAATCCAGCACTGGCTGGGGGTGGTCACTTGACCCTCAAGGGGTGGTCACGTGACCCTCAAGAAGGGCTGCTTTGTACTTCGCGAGTGCTTCGGCTTACGTCACCAGATTACGTCGCGTATTATCTATTCGATCTTTCAATATGTTAAGGCGCTCATTCACCACAGCGTTCAAACTCTCCGTCTGCTGGTCTGCAGAAGAATTTGGGACCCAGGAAGCTGGGAGACGATTCGGCATGGATGAGTTCATCATTTGGCGCTGGAGAAAAAGCAAGGCAATGCTCGAGAAGATGCCAAGGAAGAAGAAGGCACTGAGTAGAAAGTCAGCGATGTGCCGTCAGTTCGAGGAACGTCTCGTCGCTGGGGTCCAGAAGAAGAGAGCAGAGGGTTATGCTATCTCAACGCTTGCTCTCAGGCTGAAGGCAATTAGCTTAGCTAAGAAGGATGACATTGGGGACTTCACGGCCAGCCCGTTGTGGGCCTACAAGTTCATGGCACGCCATAAACTGTCAGTTCGATGTCACACACATCCACATCTCCCAACATCTACCCGATGATATAGCTGATAAGAAGTCCATAAGTCAAGGTGTGGGAGGAGATACCATCGGACATTATCAAGCGAGCATTTCTCAAATGCTGCATCTCCAACAACATGGACGGCACGGAGGGCAACATCATTTGGGAGGAGGAGGCTGCTGTTCGACGAGGAAAACATTGACGAGGATTTCCTCGGTTTAGCTGAAAAGCTTCATCAAATGCATACAGCCCTTTTCAGGGCCACATATCCACAATAAATTTGTATGATACCGGTATGAATCCCTTTTCTTCCTTTTTCTAGTTACAAAAAAAATCCTCTTTGTAATATTAAAAAATAAGAAAGAAAAATATGAACTTCTTGGTATCCTCTCCTCTCTCTTCAACTTCTTGAAAATGAGAATAAGACTGCTACACAAAATTAAGCAGACATGGGAGTTAGCATGTTGATACCTCCGTCACTTTGTTCTGTACAAAGTTAATGTACAAAGGTATTTAGATCTAGATTAGAACACAGAATGATCAATATATTCATTTTGTTTGAGGGTGAAAAACAGGGGTGCTATTAATACACGGCCATGGTTTACACACCGGAAATACGGTACACAAACACACAAATGTACAAACACACATTGTGTTTTATATCGGTAAGATGTGGTCTGTTGGCATTGCAACATTTAAATTCCACTTTGATATTTCAACAGCAGTTCATAAAACCATCTTGTGTGGCACATTTTTCACGAGCTTTCTTTAATATTGTATTTTTCATACAACCAGTTACTATTTAAACCACGATTTGTATGTTTAAATTGTCATTGAAAGGTCGCATTTGTTGGGGGAAAAAATAATTGGTGACTCGTTTTGTCCTGGAGGCCTTGGTTACTAAACAGCAAGTGATACAGGTTTGAGTTGTCTTCTCCTGTTGCTCCTTCACATTGCTCCTTTTTGTTGAAGATAAGGTGACAATCATCTGAGCTTGTTTACTCCACAAATGTGGCATATCATGACAGCAGGTTTTAATTATCATTTATTTTGCTCGATTTTCTGTTGTACTTTTACATGCAAGAATGTATGGATACATGCCCATTGGCTTGGAGTTTCTGATGCTATCCGAGAATGCTAGTTTGCAGACAATTTGGACTTTGTGAGTTGAGCTAACTAGTCGATGTTGTGTGTGCAAGTCGCAAAGCACATGGCACTGTAATACTTGAGGATGCCTTGAAATGTGATAAAAGTAACACTGAATCAGGATGCAAATTGAAGCGATTTGGTTGTCAACTAATAGGAGCAATTTTAGCCAATATCCTATTAATAGTGTGTGTATAAAACCAAACATGTCAGATCTTTGCTCAAAAATGCGGAGTATGTCATGCTGTTTCTTGGCACGCATTGTTTTTTGTGGTGTTTGTTTTTAAAAACTACTTTTTCTGCCACCGTTATCTCGTTTTATGGTCGTTATCTAACTCTAATCACCCTACACAGGTCTCCATGCACACAGCTCCGAGTCCTGGCTACCGAAGTTCATCAGGAAGCCCCGCTGCCATCGAGACGCTTAGCAAAACGAATCTGTACATCAGGGGTCTTGATCCTTCGACCACTGATCATGACCTCGTAAACCTTTGTCAACAGTATGTCCATCTGACATTCTTCTTACTGTCTTATCTTTTTGATGTTTGCATTGTGATGGGCATATAATAGGTAATCATATTATCCCTTATCTTTTTGCACCACTTTTAATGGAACATTTAATACTTTTGTGGATTATAGGCCTTCTCCTGCAGTTTTGTACTTTCTTTTTAATCTGTCTATCCACACCCACCTGTCCTCACCTTTCCTTTCTTTCCTTTTGATTAATCTTTTGTTGGTATATTTTAGAAAGGTTCTTGGTACGCCGAGGTTGCTAAGTGTTTTTTGTGGTTGGATCAAACGAGATTTGCATTTTAATAACATCAGTTGCTTTGCCAGTTTTGAGACTTGAGTTTCTCATCTGAAACAAATGTGCCAATTCCATCATCCAGCAATTGCATGGCTGTTGCTCATTCAGCAGTACAAGTATGAAACAAGAAAAAGAGTAATCAGAGGTTGCAGACCCTCACCAGGGCTTCTTTTCTGTCGTCTATTTTGTGTGGTGTTTGTGTACAGGTGTGTTACGTAATTATTACGAGACATAATTAGAACTGCCTCTTTACAACTGCTGGCAGTGATGACCGGGTACAATGACGTCTCGCTTTGATGCAATCCCGCTCTGATCGGACACCTGACCCTGACCCTTGACATTTATTATTATTCAATTGCATTTAGAATGCGATTAAAATAAATTCAATTCAAATCAAATGGAAGACCAAATAGGTACAGCACTGCATTGGAGTCATCAGAAGGAACCCGAACAAGCAAAAAGAAAAGATGAAGTCATCAGGAAGAACCTGGATAGGATTTGCATTTCAGCTGCTACTCCTCTACCCACAAACCCACAAACAAGTGAGCCAAGTGAGCCTTGTTCAAAAAACAAAAAAAACCCAGATCAAAAAATTAAATAATTCCGGCTGCCAGACAATGTGTCCAATCAAGTTGAAATTTAAAACATTTATTCCCCATTACTAATAGATCACAGTTTTGAAGTTTCACGTCAATTGATTAAGCGGTTCCAGAGAAAACATTTAATATTTTCTTAAATCCAATATGGCTGCCAAACCATGTGGCTTGTCAATTATTCTGAAACACCATGTACACATGCCTTGGTGAACATTTGTGTGAAGTTTCTCCTCGATCTGTCCAACCGTTCTGGAGAAGATTTTAATTTTTTTTCGGTTAAATCCAATGTTGTTGTGAAACCATGTGACCTATGACATCATATGTGTGAACCTTTTGTTCCTCATGGATAGGTGGTCACATGTGTAATGTTTTGCCTCGATGTGTTCAACCATTTCGGAGAAGATTTTTGAATGTTTGAAAGAAAAAAAAAGCAATATGGCTGCCGAATCATGTGACCGATGACATCGCCAAAAAATTTTTGTGGACCAATTTATCCTGAGATGCCCCTCAAATCTTTTCATACTGATTGGATGTAGTGCTCTACATATGCTATTATGATGTTATAACGAAGGCACCTGCGTTGTCATTAAAAAAAATCACTCATTCCTCATGAAGAGTACTTGCTATTTGCCAAGTTTCAATTTTTTCCTTGGAGTGGTCTCAAAGATGCAGCGATCTAAAGTTTTTCCATTTTTCAAATATGGCTGACACACCACCGAACCTATGACATCATAAATATCATTAAAACATTCTACACGAGTAGTCGCACCAATGGTGAAAATTTTGTCTCAATCCGACAAGCGGTTGCGGGGAAAAATACGAAAGTTCTGTGCGGATAGACAAACAGACAAAGAAACTGACACCAATGCAATACCCTCTCCTTCGGCGAGGGTAATAATCACCAGCATGATATTCAGACATGGGGAGATGGATATTGAGACAGAAAATGTGATGTTGCATCCATAATACAAAGTAGTGTTGGTTAAATTGAAGGGATGTTGATGTACTTGTTCAATTGTCCACTTGTTCAAATTCCAGACGAGTGCAAAGATTAAGTCAGTCGATTATAATCTCAATCTTTTGTTTAAGACTTTAACTGGATTATGGAATGATGCAAAGTTTTTTGTAATACAGGGTTGAGACATCTTTGGAGTGAAACAAAAGTCCAATAATATAAACCTGAGAATTTCTATGTCTGCAATCAAAACATTCGCTAATCAGCCATATTTGACAAAATAGTAGTAGTCCGGGAGCCAACCTGTGTACGAGGCTGTTTTAGGGTTGGACCTTACAGCCTCTGCTATAAAATTTTACACCCCAGGATGTTTAGATATATGTTTGCAGTTCATGAAAACCAATGTTGGCAATTCATAAGCTCTTGCGAAAAATTTTGGCGGCCGTTTTTGTTTGAGGAAGATTTGAAAAATTTGATAAAACAGCAATTGTCAATAAAATTTCTAAAAAAATTAAAAAATCACATTCATGAAAAATAAATGTGAACTAAATGTAAGAATTCAATCAGTGCATTGTAAAATGACAAAAAAAATTGCCTTTGTGAAAGTAAACCTCGTAAAAGTACATAATTTTGTGAAAAATGCCTTAAAAATAACGTTTTTTGAAGATGGCCTTTAGAACTTTTCTTATCATAGGCAGATGCTGCATTAGAATACTAATTTCTCTTAATGTGATATGAACATGGTATCCATGGCTAATTAAAACAGCAAATTTGATTGAGTTCTATCAATTTTTAAAGAGAAAATTAACATTTTTGTCAACCAAAGTTACCCCTACCCCCAAAATCCTCTTACTCTATTGAACACAGTTCGGTTAAGGTTTGCTGGATCCAGGTTGGGTACTTCACAGTTCACTCTTCCAAAGGAAAATTCAATGGTGTTTGGAGTGACATGGCCCTGGAGCAGACATACAACAATGAAGGGAAGACATCTCTGTTCAAACGCATATCTCAGGCACCAGCTGCTCGAGATAAATATGTGAAAACAGCACCATTTCTCACAGCTGTATCAGAGAACATAAAGTCTATGGCTAATCTAGGCCAACAGGAATCTACTCATCATGGAGAAACACAGAAGCAGGCAACAGAAGAACATATGCATGTTGAGGAGATCAAGAAAGTGATATGCCAGCAGATGATAAACCCATTCCAGTGTAACAACCAAGTGTATCTGCTCAATAGAGCAACTAGTGAGAAGGCTGCTTCAAAAGACTTGGTCCATGCTCAAGCTAAGGGCATGGAAGCCATTATGAAAGCAGAAGAGGTGGTCTCTATTAAGATTGAACCACTGAAGCTGGTAACTTTCTCCTCACAGAAGAAATCAAAACCATCAAGGAAACAGAGTTTAATCAGGATCTATCAAGATGAGACTGCAACTACACGTGTGCTGTGTTTCTATCGAGATGCCGACCCAGTCACAAGACAGATTGCATTTTCCCATGAGTGGACAGACTATCCATCATCCCTGTTTGAGGTTGATCCACGCTTAGCACAGGGGGTTGTAATGCGCAAAGGCAACGAGTCTGATTTTGTGGCAGTGCTAATTGCTGAAGCTGAGCAGGATGTTGTTTTACAGCTGCCATCATTACCACAGAGTGACCTATACACAGTTTATCTGGTAGACACAATGGCATTTGTAAATAAATACCAAAAAATGGGTGCGAAAACATTTGGTGAACTTCCCCAGCTGTATCTTCGCAAGCAGGTGTATCCTGCAGTTGAAACCTGAAATGTGCAACTGTGTCAACATCATTGGTGATCAGTATGATTTTGATGATAGCCATACTTTGAAGGGTCATGAGCAGCAGAGGAGAAACCAGACAGACCAGGCAAGACAATTCTCACCATCCAAGAGTCTAGAAATTCCGGTCTGGAATTTATTCATGAAGAATCCAAGAAATAAAGGAAATCTTCAGAACTTCATTGGCACTTCCCTTTGTGAGAGTCCTGAAGCTATTCCGGATGGAGTGACCATCATTCTTGGTAGTATGATGGAAAACAAAGGTCACACTCTTTCCATCACATCAGCATCAAGTTCAGTTCTGGACTTACCTTGTGAAGAACATGAAGAGGCAGACACAAGGATTATTGCTCATCTTGCGTATTGTGTGGAATATCTTGATCACCATCAAGCTGTTGTGCATGCAACAGATACAGACATAATTATGCTGTGTATATATCACTTCTGCTGCTTGAACACATTGCAAGAACTCTGGATACAACGGCAGAATCAATACCTACCTATTCATGAGCTGGTAGAAGTGTTGAGCAAGAAGTACCAGAAAATCCTCTTGATGTCGCAGCTACACTTCTGTGCACATATGTGTTGTGTGGATGTGACACAGTGAGCTACCCATTCCGAAGGGGAAAAGAAGAGGTCAGGTCAGGTATGGGAGCATGTGCCAGACCAGCCCGTCGCTTCGTCCTCTTCCGCCCGGTACTCCAGGGGCCTCCGTCTGGCCATCCCCCAGGCAGATGCCAGGCCCATCCCCATCTCCTTGAGATGATGGTCAACCTGCTGCAACCATGAGGCACGTGGTCGGCCCACTGGCCTCCCACTCATGAGACTCCCTCGCTGAGAGAATCTGGTGAGCAGGATCAGCGTCAGGAAAACGAGCCACATGTCCATACAGCCGCAGCTGACGCTCACGGACTATGCAGGTAACAAATCTCATCCGAGTCTCTCTCAGCAACCGCTCGTTGGACACAAAATCCGACCAGCGATAGCCAAGGATTCTCCGAAGAGACCTGGTACCAAAGGAATTAAGTCTCCGTCTCAGATCCTTGGTCAAAGTCCAAGTCTCGCACCCATAGAGCAAGACTGGAAGTACCAAGGACCTGAAGACTCAGACTTTCGTCCTCCCGCACAGGTACCGGCAGCGCCACACCCCATGATCCAGTGAATCCATGACTCCCCAGGCCCGACCCAGACGTCTATTGACCTCCGGCTCACAACCTGCGGAGACATGAATATCACTGCCAAGGTAAGTGAATCTCTCCACGACCTCAACATCCTCACCACAAACAGACACAGACAGGACAGCAGCATCCAAGATGTCACCGAAAGCCTGGATCTTAGTTTTGACCCAAGAAATCCGTAATCCCAACGGCTCCGACTCCTCATTCAGCACCTCGAGGGCCCCCAAGAGGATGTCTAAAGTCTCCGCAAAGATGACTGCATCATCTGCAAAATCAAGGTCTGAGATCTTGACATTGCCAAACGATGCACCGCAACTTGATCTCTCCGACATCCTCCCTAGAATCCAGTCCATACAAGTGCTGAAAAGTGTGGGGGCAAGTACACATCCCTGACGAACTCCAGTAACAACTGGAAATAAGTCAGAGATGGTACCACCACACTTCACAGCACTCTCAGTACCAGAGTAGAGTTCAGACATCAGATCGATCAGTTTCGGTGGCACCCCACGAAGACCAAGAATCCTCCAGAGGACATCCCGATTCACTGAATCGAACGCTTTACAGAGATCAACATAGGCTGCAAGCAGCCCCTGCCGAAACTCTCGTCTGCGTTCGGTGAGGACACGAAGTGCAAGGATACGGTCAATCGTTGACCTCTTTGGTGTAAAGCCTGACTGCTCTGGACGCTGGTGCTCAAGCAGATGGTGGCGAACCCTATCAAGAATTATCCGAGCAAAGACCTTGCCCGGCACTGAGAGCAGCGTCACCCCTCGGTAGTTTTTGCAGTCTTGGCGATCACCCTTCCCTTTCCAGAGAGGGACAACAAGGCCCCTCTTCCAGTCAGTTGGGATGATGCCTGTGTTCCTGTGAAAAGAAGAGCGGCACAGGTTTCTCTGGGACTGATAGGAAACCTTCCCCACCTTGTTGATTTTGGAAGAGATAGTGAAATGGCAGCAACAGAATGTGTCATTGATGAGGCCAGAGTATACTGGACTGCTCTGCATGGCCAAAAAGGGTTCAGCTGTTTGGATACCCTCAGGCAGCATATGTTTGTCTCTTCAAAATTAGACCTTAGGTCACTGCCAGCAACAGAAGATGCGTTTTACTTCCTTGTTTTAAGAGCATTGTATCAATTGCTTCTGTATAGACGTGCACATCTCAGTGACCGAGCACTTCCCCAGCCACAACATTTGGCAGAACCCTTATCAATGGAAAACTGGTCCCAATTCTCATGTCTAAGCCAGCCAAGCCAAACATAGACAAAACGGTGTCTTGCATGTGCAAATTATCCAAATGTCTGAAACGATGTTCATGCAAAAGGCTGCTGTGCCTTGCTGAGTGACATGCATATGCCTTGGTCAGAGAGGTTCATGTGGTGGAGTTGTTTCAGAGAGTGACTCTTCCTCTGAAGAGGATGTTTCATGTCACAATATTGTGTTAATCCATTTCTAATTTTATCTTCCTTAAAACCATGGCATGTAAAAGTATGTTCTTGTTCCTGACCCCATTGATAGTCAAGCATTTCTGAGTTACATAAATCTTTTGTTGTTTGACATATAACCTTGTCAATTGAAGGTAGGTTAAATCTACACCAATTGTGATATAGGAAATGAACTCCTCTTTAATATGAGGGGTCATTTGTGTATATAGGTTTAGTGGTTATGATTTTAGGACAATATGAATTACCCCTACCCCATCCTACATCTTCGCTTTTGCCAACATTTTGTTATCAGAGGGGGCTCGCAAAAGTGTTGACTGTGTTGTTGCGCAAGAGTTTCACCATTGCCAACATTGGTTTTCATATACTCAAAGGGTGTCTCTTTATGAAAATCAACACAAAAATTTTATAGCAGACCGGGCAATTTTTTTTAATTTTGATCGGTTGGCTCCCGGACTATAGGTGCACCATGGCCAAATTCCAAATTCCTGCCCTAACTTCTTCGTCAAACATTAGACTTTGCCAGCCGGTTCGTGAAAGACTTCAACCAGAAACTTCCTCCTGGATGTAGAAGAACCTCACTTACCTTCTCGGTGTCTAGTCTGAGTTTTATTCCGTGTTTGGTGATAAACTGTCATATTAGTGCTTCACGGGCAGGGCGTTGCATCACAAAGTGTAACGTCCCTCGAATGAACGTTAAACTAGGCGTCGCATCTGTCAGCATTAGTTAGTGGACCTTGAAGATCCCAAAGTGTCTTTTGCGAAGAGTATTTGAGTTATACCTGGCACCTTGGAACAAATTCCAAATTCGTGATAGCTTCAGTCAAACATCAGGCTTGGCCAGCCGGTTCGTGAAAGACTTGCGCCAAGAGTATACACACACGCTATGAGTCACCAACCCAAAGAAATTGGAAAAATGTGACAAGGAGATGGGAGAGTAAATACAACTTCATTAATTTGCCTTTCATTTCTGTGTATGTAGCCATAGCTCATCTACGGATGGCCAATACACAGATATGTTCAGAGCCAATCAAGGGTCCAAAAACACCAAAGTGATGTCACACCTGTTTCTCTACCATTCGTGGAAAAGATGTGGCTTCTTTCACAGAAATGACTGGGAGATTTGCTGATGTTGCATTCCCTGCATGTTCATGCATTTTATTTCCTGTAAGAGTACAAAGTGGAAAGTTTTATCCTGATCAGATATACACTACCGGTTAAAAGTTTTAAAACACCCACATTTTTCAGTTTTTACTGAAATTTAAGCAGTTCAAGTCCAGTGAATAACCTGAAATGGTACAAAGCCAAGTGGTAAACTGCCATGGGTTAAAAAAAAGTTTAGGTTACCAAAAACAGAAAAATAATGTAAATTTCAGAGTTGTTAAAGAGGACCTTTTCAGGGAACAAGAAATGGGTTACCAACTGCCGCTGTTCTGCAGCAATGGAAGTACATTAAGCCTTGAAAGTTGATGCAAACAATTCTTGCAGGTGTCCCAACTTTTGTTGATGAGTTAAAACCCTCTGTCTGTTTAAAAGCAATGTTGGAACAGACTGTGTTGCTACACCCTCTGAAGGATTATTTGGACAATATTGCACTGCAGGAAGTAGTATATTGCTATCATAATGGCAAAGAAAAGACAATTAACAAAGGAAGACAGACAGAACATTATAACCCTTAAAAGTGTAGGTCTTTCCTTTAGAGAAATGGCAAAGCAGCCAAGGTGTCAGTGAGTACAATTTCCTACACCATCAAAAGGCACTTGCAACTGGAGGAAACTCTGACAGGGAGAGGTCTGGCAGACCCAAAGCCACAACACAATCAGAAGACAAGTTTCTGAGTGTCAACAGCTTGCGTGATATGCGGCTCACAGGACAGCATCTTCCAGCACATCTTAACACTGGTCGAAGTAAGGAAGTCTCAGTTTCAACTGTGAAGAGAAGACTTCGAGCTGCAGGTTTGACAAGTCGATTGGCAGTGAGAAAACCATTGTTAAGATGGCAAAATAAGAAAAAGAGGCTTGCCTGGGCCATGAAGCACCACCAGTGGACTACTGAAAACTGCAAGAAGGTCTTATGGACCAATGAATCAAAATTTGAAATTGGTTCAGCACGCAGGGTTTTTGTACGCCGTCGAGTAGGCGAAAGGATGGTTCCTCAGTGTGTGAAACCAACTGTCAAACATTAAGGAGGAAGTGTGATGATCTGGGGCTCTTTTGCTGGATCCAGAGTCGGCGACTTGCACAGTGTGACTGGCACCCTGAACCAAAAGGTCTACCACAGCATTTTGTAGGACTGTGCAATACCCTCTGGTCTATGCCTCGTGAGTCAGGGGTTCATCCTACAGCAAGATAACGACCCAAAACATACCTCCAGGCTATGTCAGAACTACCTTAGAAGAAAAGAACAAGACGGTAGGCTTCAAATCATGGAATGGCCAGCACAGTCTCCAGACTTAAACCCCATCGAGCTGGTTTGGGATGAACTGGACATGAGGGTGAAAGCAAAGCAACCCACAAGTGCAACACATTTGTGGGAACTTCTGCAACAGTGTTGGAAAGAACTTTTAAAACAATATTTAATTTCCATTGTAGAAAGAATTCCACGAGTATGTTCGGCTGTTATATCTGCAAAAGGTGGCTACTTTGATGAGTCCAAATTTTAGATTAAATTTTGTTCAACAAAACTATTCCATGATTTTCTTTTTATCTGCAATTGTTTATTTGTTCTCTGCTTTAATTTCAGAGTACATTGAAACATTAAACTGCTAAAATTTCAGTAAAAACTGGAAAAATAGGGGTGTTCTAAAACTTTTGACCGGTAGAGTAGCAGACCCCAAGCTTGAAACGAAAAGAGCCAGGTTTTTAAGATAAGTCCAAAATTGGTACTTGTGAGCAGGATGGAGAATTCACCATGAGTCAGGTAGAAGGGGGAGGGGAAAGGTGATGGATCAGCACCAGAGCACGACTGATTGCAGATGTGCATCATTTATATATTTATTTCAGATACACTTTGTGCTACATTCCACTCGCCTGCATCCTTTTACTCATCTCTGACAAAAATATCAAGGTCGTAAGCGGAAAGCAGAGGGGGTCCAGGCTGTTTGGAAAGAAATAAACTTTATTCAGGGTATTCTGCATATTTTCAGGGGAAAGGTAATTGCTTCAGAAGGGCAGGGTGCTCTTTTAAAGGAGCAGGGAACATTCTTAGCGGGGTGGGATTGAGCGGAGCACCCTTCCGAATCATTATAGCTTGGAGTCTATGTTGAAATCATCGGTATTTAGAAATTTTACGTTTTTTTGGTTTTTTCTATAAAAGTTGGGAAGTAACAACTACAGATTTTAGGAATATGGCTTCACAACGTACTGAGAGATAGATTTTGGTGTCGATTTACAAAAGTAGAAACATTAGCAACTGTTTTGGTCTCAAGTTACTTTAAACAAGACTAAATTGCTGTTACAAGGCCAATAGAAACAAACGCCAGCAGCAAGTTTTAAAGATGGGATTGATTTAAGCATATTGAGTCATGCAAATGGCAGATGGAATCATGGGATGATATATGGAAACTTGTACTTTAATGATAAATTGTTTGTGGTCCAAAGTAAGTGGTTAGAGGTTCATCCATGTTCCCATTGTAGCATCATTGCTGGTGATGTGGTATACGTCGCTGATGAGTAATGACAGGGAGCCGATATTGATGGCCTAATTTGTATGTACCTTCGTTCAGGGGCTACAGCTTTCTCAGCGTGGTGTCAATAACGGCAAAGGCAGTTAGCCTTCCGTTGGGAATGAACTTGCCATCTTGAGACCGTTGGACATGACGGGCAGCAACAATTCACGATTGCCGCAAAGTCTCCATGAATTGCCCGCAATGTGTGCAGCCCTTGCCAGAGTGAGGGAACATTTATAATTATAGTTGAGTCTTGGACGTGCAAAATTGCCTGAAGAAAATTTACAGTGAGGCATTCAAAAGTTTTAAAATATGAAAAGATAATTTAACGAAATATGGCCTTCACAAGCTAAAATGTCAAAGACCGCAGAATAATAGGCTCGAAGATTGATCTGTGCTCTTGGCATAGTTTATGTTAAAAATATGACTATAATAAAGAGCAGTCATTAATACAAGCGTACAGTCGTTCAGGGACATAGAAAGAAAGAAAATTCTCAATGGGGAATCTAAGCAACGATTTTGAAAAAAGAAACTTGTCAATAGCTAAGCTGTTCCATTCTGAAGGTTAAAGACCCTTTCGGATATTTTACAGAGAAGACCTTTGCAAGGGAAACTTTGTTGAATTCCACATTCACTGTTGGGGTCGAGCATATAACGTCAATCACCTTGATTCCTTCGAATGCTTTCTGGACGATAACTACTGCAGGTCTCCTTGGGGCAGCAGGACAGCTCAGTTGAAAGCATGCTTTCCATTGAGCTGTCTAATTTGGGTTTGATGCCTGACAGGGTTAGACTTAACTAAAAACTTCTGTTTTGTGCAGTGCCAGCAGGGAGTGCGGTATTTTGGAGTATGTTGTATTTGTATGACAATGTAATGCCAACTGTCCCATCTGCGTTTAGGTTGGTGATATTAAAGCCTTCCACTGCATCTTTTGAAAAGAGCAGGCAACTGTGTTGGTGTTCTGGCAAGGTTCTCTGCTTGGGTGAATTGCCACCACCTGCAGTTAATGGGAATGGGATGCTTAGGTGTAGATATGACACAGGTATGATGGGTCTAGGTTTCCTTATATTGCCAGGAGTGAAGTTCTAAAAGGGGCTGCCGGCAGTACAGCCTACACTCTCGATTCTAGAGGTATGCACACATGCCTCTGAGCTGTCTAGTCTGGGATAGATTCTGGCCCTGCCTATAAACTGTCTGATTGATGTTTCATAAGCAGGGCGATTCATCAATGTGTGTTGTCCCTCGGGTGGATGTTAAACTGGGCATCCCATCTGCTGGCATAAGTTG